>NC_081318.1:17937394-18240425 GCF_026419965.1 Kogia breviceps | reverse complement strand
GTTGTGTCAGGGTGGGCAAGCCAAGATCAGGGCACAGATAGCAGGGAGAAAAACAAACAATGGTGCCAGGAGTTCTTGTCTAGAACTCCTTTCCAGACCTTTATTCCAAAAAGCATGAGTGAGTATGCAGTAAAGAGAAAAAAAAAAAAACGATCCTGCTATTTAGCATTCAAACAAAACTATCAAAAGTCTGAGGTTCTAACTGTGACAGGATTTGTACAGTTCAAGGACACAGACTCAGCTACTTCCAAACTTTGCTTTGGGATGTTCAACAAAACAAAGTTGTAAACATCTTGCACTAGTCCACGCAACAGTCCTCCAATAGGATTTAAAGGCTCAATCTTAGGGGAAAAGACTGAGACGTTTTCCTTCCTACTATTCTCTGTATCCCAAGTCCAACTTAATGCCAAATTAAATCTAGATTTTTTTAAAATCGACTTTTACTGGAGGAAAAGGCAGAGCTACATTCCCTGAAACAGATATTTTAAGGCCGAACTTATTATTTGGGGTTTTTTATCCTTCTTTTTGCTAATTCAAAACAAAATGTCTATCATTCACACTAACACCAGCCTTTAAGAGCTGGAGACAAATGGAGTCTGAATATTCACGCCAGCATGGTACAAATGAGCTGTGATTTCAGGATGCTGGCTGTTTCTCTGACAGGGGAAAAGAGAGGTTGACTAGTTTAATATCTTTGGCTGAAAACACTTTGTTAAAGAGGGATGGAGACAGCCAACGTTAATATCGAGTCCTGTTATTTAATGACCAAGAATGACATACTGTGGAATGGGGCATCCTGAGTTTGGGGAAAAGTGTGTTTATCATCCAGAGGATGCAGAGAGGGAGTGAATACGAACATATGGTGAGCCTGAAGGAAGGAGCTCTTCTAAAAGCGTTTTCTCCAAGTTCTTCAAAGACTTCCTCCAATAAGTATATTGTACCCATGATTGTGAATCTGATTCTATCACCGACTCACAAGATTTATAAACATAAAGACATTTGTTACAATGAGAGACTCTGGGGACATATCTACTGCCTCCCCCAGATTGCTGGCTAATGGTTTAGAAGTAAAACGTGCAGTTGTAAGTTGGGGTTGATGGGGGAGGCTTGTGACCACTTTAGCACCATCTGTCCTTTCTCTTGTTCCTCAGACATACATATTCAGTCACTCATTCATTTATTCACTCTACAGCTATATATTGAATTGGAACTTCTCCATCCAGGGCTGTATGAGATCTGGGCTGCAGTAACAATTCTGGTGTTCCTCCATTCCTTCCTATAAAATGGACTCTTTTTTTTTTTTTAATTCAATGCAATGAAAATTTAGTGACTCAGATAATATATTCATTGACGTAAATTGTGATTTCTGATAACTTTATTTTTCATTGTCCTCATCCTGACAAAGAGTCATAATATTTTAAATTTCTCTGCCCTCTCATCCACCTATCATTCTAATTATGTGGTTTGTAGGCAAAACACTGCAGTGCACTGGCTATATCTGTAATTCTACTTTTCTGAAAATCTCTTTGAAGAATGATGCTTAATTGCTCCCTTCCTTATTTGTTTCCTAAATTCTGGTTTTCATGAAGAATTTTTTAGGGAGTGAACATAACTGTAGTATCAAAATAATTCAAAATTAAGAGCAAAGTAAGGGTTTGGGACATTTTTATTGGAATGCTCATAAGAATCAAAGGTGAGAGACCCAAGGAGATTCACCATGAAACCAGTGGCCCTTAAGCCACAGGGCCCCTCACTTGAACAGACCTCTGCCACACCCCTGCCTAATTTTTTACATTTAACATTGTATTCTCCTTCTTAAAGGCCTCCCAAATAATTTTCAGGACCTACAATATCTGAGTCTGCCCTAAGATTAACACAAACATATAATCTCAGATGATTTTGCTTCCTGTCTAAAACTAATTAAATGAAAAAGCAAAGAAATAGTCAAAGTGTAAAGTGATGTTTAGGACAAATTCAGCTTATTTTCTAAAGTGAACCTCGCTTAAATGAAATGATAAATCAGTTTGCCAAAGCCCAGATGAATATAAACAGGAGATTGATTTTTATTTCACTAATAAACATCAAATATGGACTCACCCTAACATCAAGCAAGCCAAATCCTCCTGACAGGAAACAGCTTCTAGTCAGGGACATTTGTAGAGGAGCATAGATCCTTCAGGCAATCACATGATCATTTCATCAGCGAGGCTCTTGCCATAAGCTACCTCGTAAATATTATGCATTTACAGGTCTTGTGAGACATAGCATAGTGTTGTGATTAAAAGCACAGACTCTAGGGCTAGGCTGCCTGGATGTAAATCCTAGCTCTACTGTTTGCTAGCTCTGTGACCTTGGGCAAATGACGCACCCGCTCTGGGCCTTCGTCTTTCTATCTGTAAAATGGAGACAATAAGGATTGCTATAAAGATTTAAACTGATATTTATAAAGTTCTTAGAACTGTGCTGGGTGCATAGTGCATGCTATATAACCGTTGGCTAACTAAATAAGCTCCATCTAGAGTGCACGCTAATATGAATTCACTTGTAAGTTTATTCTTGGAAGTCCTCACGGTGCCTAGCCTGACACATGATAGCCATTAAGGAAAGACTGTATAAATCAGGGGTCACCAACCAGCAGCCTGAGGCCCACACTGACCTGCAAATGTGCTTCCTTTGCCCAGCATGGTTTTCTTAAAATTTTGAACTTGAACTCTTCTAGGGATGCACGTATTCTCCATTTCTCTGTAGGCCACCACTCCCCAAGTTTGTCACCCCTGGTGTAAATGAGTGAACACATAATACGTGAGCACTGCTACAGTTAGCGGCAGTTTTATGGCTCATTGGAGTAGGCAGATGGAACCAATGAGCCATTTCCACTCCCCGAGGCCCTACCTGATTAGTCTACCCATCCCTATTTATATACGAGATGTCACAGAACAGAAATAGAAAATAGGATAATTTGAATAAGTACCTTCATGAAGCAGAGATGTGCACTGCCTAATATCTCAAGATCATTTTCATCGCGGACGGAGTTAACAAAGGCAACGTCAGCCATGGCCAGCTAGGTTATGCTGGGGTCAGGGACAACTCAAAACTTCAGTGACTTAAACAACAAAGGTTGGCCACTCGTGCTGTCTCTCTAACCCTGGATAGGCTGGGGTCTCTGGTCCACATCATTGCCATCCTTACTTGGGGACCCCGGCTGGGAGCTACTATCTGGAAATATTGCTGGCTACCATGGTAGAGAGGAAAAAAACTCTGAAGGGTCTAATATCAACAATTAAATGGTCTGCCCCAGAAGTGACATGACACTTCTGCTAACAGCTCATTAGCCAGAACTAGTCACTTGGCCCCAGCTGACCACAAGGAGGCCAAAAGTATGGTTCTATAAGGTGCCCAGAAGGGGAAAAACAGGAACACAGGGCAAACAGCACTAATGACCAGAGCTGTGGAATTTTGGAAACTTGGATTTTTAGGCCAGAAGCTTTTCAATAAGTTCAACTCAGCAGCCATTCCCATGCATCTAGAAAGGCAGAGCAAAACACCCAGCACTGTAAGGGGATATCAAAGGAGATGGCAGGCCCTGACACTAAGCAGCTTCACACTTGCTCAGGAGAAAGAGAGATTATAAAACATTTGAATAACAAAGTCATATAGCACTGACCATCAAAAAGAACAGTGCTAACGATGCTGCAGAAGTTGAAAGCGAGGACGATTCTGGAATAAAGATAGGACTGAGCTACACTCTAGAAAAATATATGGGATTTGCAGGAGTGGAGGGCACTTCAGGTTACAGGAGAGAGGAAACAGGCACAGAGGCCCAGAGGCAGAAATACCAGCTGGATTGTAGCAGAACTAAGGAGTTGGCCTGGCTGTGAGTTGTGTTTGCACGTGAGTGTGAGTCAGGAAGGCATTGGGCACAATGGAGCCATTCCATGGAGGGCCTCCGAGGTCGACAGGAAAGCAGGATGGTGGCGTGTGGGGGAAGATCATCCCTCCTCACTAACCCCCTTCGTAACCTAGGCACCTGAACCTTCCAGGCATCAGCTTATTCTCCAAACCAAGAGTCATGGATGCCCAACCTTCCCAGATCCCCAGGGCAGCCATTGAGTGGAGACAGTAGTAAACCTTGGATCACTCCTGTTTCCAGTTTCAGGCATATTTGATCGCTCATCCTGCTAACAAAGAATATTCAAGTTCAAGTGAAACAGCCTCTCATTGCCGGGGTCAGTTCAGCCCTTTTGCTATGGAACATCTGTTTTTGAAATTCGGCTGAGACCCTGACTTAAATCTGATTAACTTAAAAAGCAGCAAGAGAACATCTTGTTTTCATGAATGTCCAGGGGCTGTGTGTCAACAAATTAAAAGGTCTGTTTGTGGTATTCAAAGTAGAAAAGCTAGTCGTGAGATATTCTGCCACTGGAGTAAATTTATTACGGGCTGTTCATTTCTTGGAATCATGAACCAAAATTTGAAAAAACAAAGTAGACCAGCTACATTTAAATCAGCAAATTTCTGCTTGATGGTGGGTGAGAAACATGCTTTTGTTGTCAGAAGGTCACTGAGCTGGATGATTTCTAGAAAGATGCCCTCCACTTTAGCTGTGTGAAGTTAATATCTTAAGTGGATTCCCCGTGTCTATATCAATTCTAGCAGACAGTATCTCATAGGTCATTATTTGTACATTACTTACACAGGATCCGAGGTTGGAGAGAGAGGGTGAGAATAGTTCACCATCCCTCAAACCTGACTAGCTACTTTACTCTTCATTCCCTTCTTTAGGACAGAAAAGTAGAGAAGAGTTCGATTTATCAGCACCTAGAAGAGCATGTGCCTGGCACATAATAGATGTTGATATATATTTAATAAATACAAACTCCAGTCTCATACATTTATGTTCCCTTTATGAATGCATGTCTGTAGTGTATTAATATCATTCTCGTTTGAAAAAGCTATTACTGCTTATATCGTATTTTAACCCAAAGAAAAGCATTAGTCACTCCTGTAGTTCTCTCATAGCAGCTTGTATTTTTCATTCCTAACCCTTGTCGCAGTTTGTATTTTATTTATTGATGGCCTGTCTCCACCATCAGACTATAAGCATGGTGAGGGCAGGGTAGTTGCAGTCACAACTTATTTGCTATACCCAGTAAGGTAGCAAATGGTGCTTCATAAATGTCTGTTGAATGTTTTTATTGAAGTTATCATTGTGATGATGGTTGTAGAGCCTTTACCACTCTTGAATATATGTGAATTTAAACACAGTGAAGAAGACATTAGGACTTAAAATGCAGTTGAATGTGGAGAGGCTTTTTGTGTGATGACACACTCCCATTCATTTGGCCATACACTCTCTCTTTGTTTTTTTTTTTTAACATCTCTATGGGAGTATAATTGCTTTACAATGGTGTGTTAATTTCTGCTGTATAACAAAGTGTATCAGCTATACATATACATATATCTCCTCCCTCTTGCGTCTCCCACCCACCCTCCCTATCCCAGCCCTCTAGGTGGTCACAAAGCACCGAGCTGCTTATTCGGCTGCTTCCCACCAGCTAGCTATTTTACATTTGGCAGTGTATATAGGTCCATGCCACTCTCTCACTTTGTCACAGCTCACCCTTCCCCCTCCCCATATCCTCAAGTCCATTCTCTAGTAAGTCTGCGTCTTTATTCCCGTCCCACCCCTAGGTTCTTCATGACCTTTTTTTTTTTTTTTTAGATTCCATATATATGTGTTAGCATACAATATTTGTTTTTCTCTTTCTGACTTACTTCACTCTGTATGACAGACTCGAGGTCCCATACACTCTCTTGAAGGTCATGGTGGGATGGGTTGGTCTAACCATCTCTATGTTCTCAGCTGAAAGGTGTCAGTCCACATCTGCCAGCCAAGATGAATGTCAAAGCACATGGCAATAGCTTAGGATTTTCTTTTTTCTCTCAAATAGTTAACTCATTCCTGGTAGAATTAAACCTATCACATTAGCCTTATTAGTAATAAATTTTGATCCAGCAAGCTACATGGTAGAGGCAGTACAAGGATCTACAGTCAGAAGGATATTTCAGGTGTCTGATGGGCATATAACTTAATGTGCTTGTCTGGTGGTCACTGCTGACCTTTCTGATGGTCAAGCAAAATACCAACACTTTAGCTTGAGTGGGAACAAAGTGGATTCACTTGCTCTATTTTACTTTGGCTGCCTGTGTAGACAGCGTTGAAATGGGACTGACTTGTGGGTTCTCAAGAATCTCAAGAGAAATGCTCATTCATTTACAAGAGGTGCAATTCCACATTACTTTCTTGCTTTGTATACTTGAAAACATTCCCAAAGAAACAAAGTTGGATGCAGAAAAAATAATGGGAGAAAAGAAAAATAATACTCTGAATTCTGAACAATTCTACTTTAATAGGTTGATCTGTCTGCCAGCTGGCCTCAGTGTTGACTACTTGTAATATATACTTTTGGTAGGCCGCAAGTAGTTCTTGGAACTGTTTATATTAGATTGCAGAAACTTAATTATTCTAAAATTGGCAGGACTCGCTTCGGTTACTTAATGCAAAGTTGCTTAGTCATCTTTACACGTGGTGTGGACAGTATTGTCTAAGTGTGAAAAATTGGGAAATGCAAATGTGCTCCAAAGAGATTACAGGTCAGGTAGAAAAATAAGAAGGTATAGTTGTTTCAAGATGCTTGGCAGGTGGTTGCCACATGTTTTAATTTGACAAGTTAGGTGACTGTTGAGTTGAAGTCCTTGATTACAAGTATTTTTCCATTTTCTTTGTGGATTTTGTCAGAAGTAAAAGGCTGCTGCTGCTGCTTGTTAGATCATATTCTAATCCTACATTTTGCAAAGTACGTTTCCCAGCAAGAGTGTGAGGAACTCTAGAATCTTCCATTGGAATAGCTTTTCTGTTTTCAGAAACAAACAAAGATGTCATTTCAAGCCGTTCATCACAAAGATCCTTCTTTTGAATCTTTTGATTTGAACACTTTTCTTTTCTATTTTTTTTTTTTTTTTGCTCCGGAAGCGCAGGCTCACGGGCCTAGCCTCTCCGCGGCATGCGGGGTCTTCCCGGACTGGGGCACAAACCCGTGTCCCCTGCATCGGCAGGCGGGCTGTCAACCACTGCGCCACCAGGGAAGCCCTGAACACTTTTCTTACTGTACTTTAACTACTGCCTTCCAAGTGCAATACAGATTTATAGAGCTTCAGCAAGGAAAGAGGCAGGCAAAATGAGCTTCTTCCATGTATTTTAGAGTCTGAAGTGGCGCCAGAGGTCTCCAGTTTTTCCAGGAATGCCCATGGCAACCTCACACTCTTCCTGTGACCTGGGCAGGGGCTCCTAAGAGAGATGGTGAGAAAAGATAAAGGTCCTGTAGCCAATGGGTAGTGACACCAGGCCTGGGAGGGTAGGTTCCCAAGAAAACATCCAGAACAGTGCCTTATGTTTCTAATTACTGAGCATGGTTACAGAGTAAAATCAGGCAACACTTTTTTAGACTGATGGAAGCATTTAAATCAGCTCTGAATGTCAGTGTTTCCTAATTATGATGGAGGAGTGGCAAGGCATCTCCAAAGGCCTTGGAAATTTGGGGCGTTTCAGTTCAACCCTAATTCTCTTCTTTTCTTATTCAACATATGTCTTCTTTGTCCTTCTTTTTCTTTGAAGGTCCCAGAACAGACTGATTCCCTCAGTTACAAATGTCTAATACCCCTCTTTCCTGAAAACAGAACGTCATTCTAAGACAAGTTTCTTTTCCACTAGAAGAAAACAACTACAACTACAAATCACAATGCAAAATAGAGCTTCCTAGTGACCCACCATCCCCAAGGTTACTAAGAGCTCAACTGGAGGCATGGCCTTTCGATCATGTCTTAGCCAAGTTCATCTGCTTACCAATGAAATCCAAAAATAAGCAGTGCCCCGGAATCCATTTTAATTCAAGTGTGAACTTAGTGCTGACTATAAGAAAAAATAGTTAAGAACTTTAAGGGATCACAAAAATGAGTAATAACCTCAAGGAGATTATAATCTTCTGGGGAAGACAGATATATACTTAGTAATTAAAATACCAGCTCCAATAATATAGGTATCAGTACAAACTCTTATCTGTGAGTACAAGATTCAGAGATCCTGTAGTCTCACTCTAGTCTTAAGCAGGCCTGCACTATGGGCCATTTCTTACTTGAAGGAAAGTCCAGAAATTCCCAAACTAACAAATGGGTGAAGCTACCACGTAAATGATTCATGTGAAAGGAAGAAGGAAGCAGTCTAGGCACTTTTCAATTTATTATTTAACTTCTTTGCAGATTTACATGTCTAAATTGTGTATCTATTATGTCCAAAGACATAAGGGATAGTGTCCCTTGGTTTGGTTTCAAAGCTTTTCATCTTAGATTATAAACTCCCAGAAGATAGTCTCTAACTTGCTTCCTAATTCCAGAACACAATAAATGCATTTGATGATCAAGATGAATAGCTGTTTAATAACTTACTAGGGAATAAATAGTCCCTGATCCTAATAGCATGTCCTCCATGTGCAAAAATGTTGCCAGTAACAAAGTACCTCGAAGACATACCTTTGAATTGTTCCCAGCAGTGTAAATGGATTTGCATCCTGCCATCTAAGCTCTGTCACCTTGCTAATGTCTTATATTAGCAGGATATCTGGCTAAGGCTCTGGATCTTCTTGTTGATCACTAAATTGGAAATATTAGGTGAAAAACCAATCACAAAGAGCAGACTCATGCGTTGCTGATATTTTTATAGCCGAGTAGACCAGAAAGGCCAGAGTCATGCACAAGTAAAACTATTGTTATGTAAAATATAATGACCTCTATAACTGGTAAAGACCCATGGCCTCTGATCTTTTGTTCCAAATAAGGCACTCTTAGGCCTTGTTATGCAATTCGAAGTGTGATCTCTCTTCAGACAGTATCTCAGCTTCTTTTGCATTCACTGAGCATTCATTTCACTTTCTCAGTTGCAAGTGTGCTCAGAACAGCAAGATTGCAGATCCAAAAGACCCTCCACAGGAGAACAAAGAAGTTACTAATGAGAGGATTAAAAGAGCACGCACATCAGTGATTTGAAAGGCTGACCCTACCATACCCCTCATTGTATTCCATCTTCTCTAGGAGATTGTAAGGTCTTTGAAGACAGACACCATGTCCTACACATCTTCATGTCTCTGAACTGCATAACATTACTTTCCGTGGTAAAGTCATTTTGTATTAGGAGTTGGAAGGCTTCACAGGGGGGCTGTCCGATAGAGCTTTCTGTGGTGACAGAAGTGTTCCCTGCATGGTCTTACGTGGAAGCCACTAGACACCTGTGGCCACAGAGCACTTGCAATGGGGCTGGTGAAGCGGAGGCACTGAGTTTCTAATTTAATTTTGATTCATTTAAATTTAAACCGCCTCATGTGACAACTGACAACCATATTGGGTAGCACAGCCTTAGAATCTCAAAAAATATCTTTTCACTACAGCCCTAAACAGATGGCTATTTCACCTCTGCCTGACTATTTCCAGTAATAGGGGTTCACATTTTCTCAGTAGCCCTACCCATTGTCCAATAGCTCCATTGGGGTCAGGATCCCACCCCGATGTGACATCAGAATTAACTCTGTTATCAGGCATGCATTTAGAAAGCACATTTATGCATTCTTTAAGCATAGCTATGCATTTATTTTCTTCCCTGGGTGTAAGAAATTTTTTACAGATTGGTGTAGACTTTCTGTCTGTGGTAGGATTCGCTCCCACGCCTTTTGATGCTTTTTCTCTTCCTTAGGAACCAAGAGAGCATCAGTGACCACATGCCTTTTCTGATTTGATATGTTCTGTTCTGTGTCTTTCGGCCTAATTCTCCTGGAATTTGCCAAAGAAAAGAATTTCAAACTCTCGAAAAGGGTGCCAAAGGAATTGTGTTCCAAATTCTCACTTCTCTTGCTCGTCTAAGAAAACTTTTCAGGTTGGCTTAAAGATTGGCCTAAATATCAGTCCTGGTTTTCCACTGATTGGTCATGGTTAAGGAACTGATACCAAAGCCCCATTTGTCTCAGTCTCCTTTCTTTAAATAGAGGTGAATCTACTTTTCATACTTGGGAGGGTCAGTGATAGCCATGGGGTTTTGAACAACTTAAAGCGTTCCAAATGGGTGGTAACACTTGGAGATGACACATAAAATCTCTAAGTGTGTGGTCTTCCCCAGTGTGGAAACCAGTGTAGACAAACACCATTCCTTCACAAATCTAACACGCCCACTACCTGCTCCTCTTAAGGTGGAAGAGAGGCCACAAAGACATTGACTTTTGTTACGTTAAGTCTTTCCATTCTCCTGTTTGGCAAATGGAGAAATACAAATAGAGAAAAAGTAATGATAAAAGACTGAGCAGGGGAGGAAAGAAAGAAACAAACCATAACCTGTTAGCCTGCTCTTAGAAGGGCATTGAGTTCTAGATTCCAACGATGAGAGAAAAGAAACAACTTGAAAAGGCAGAGCTCCTCAGGTTGATCCCATTCATTCTTATTTCTATGTTGCTGGTCTTGACACATGTGTCTTGGTGATTGCATTTTTTTTTAAGTAGCACAGATTTTTGGAACAAAGTGGTGAAGGTTGAGCTAAAGTTAAGTCCAAATGGTATGTTAGAATCCATGTGTTTATTTGGTTTTTGATTCCCAAATGAACAATTTAGCTGAGAAAAGAGCAAAGCAGGTTGATAAATTGATTTTTTTTTTTGAAAAAGACAGAAGTTCATTTTCTATAGTCAGAAAGAAAACACTGCCAGATTTACTGCCACTACTGCAAATGTGGGTTTATATAATTTTTGAGATTCATATAGAGTCTATTACCAAGGTCTTTAACTTTGTAAACACTGATCAGTCAGTAAAGTACAGAGATGAATCAGCTTGAGTTACATTTTCCACTCTCAGAATGGTAAAATCTAGAATAAAGATCCAACGGTTCAAATCAGCTGCAATTCCCGAGTGCCTGCTATGTCCCAAGAGTGAAAAGATTTTTTAAAAGACTGTATCTATTCATAAGATACAGAATCTTAAGAATGAAAGCATGTGGAAAGTAAAATATAGGTAACATATTTAAGCAGTAGTTAGAACAACTAATAAGCAGTGGCAAGGCAGTAGATTATTAATTACCAAAATGAATGATGGATATTCAAGTAGTGAGATATCACTAGCAAACTAGAGTCCTCAGGAAAGGCATGAAGGCAGTGAGATCTGAGCCAGAAATGCACAACTGAATAGAATATGGACGATGAAGAGGATTGGGGCTCTCACTCCAGATGGATGGAATGGTATGAATAAAGGAGCAGAGGTAGAAAATTATATGACACATTTGAGAGGTAATAAAATATTTTTATCTAGGGCGCCATGGGATGATCAGTTTGAAGGGAAGGTTAATGCTTTCTAAATCAGAAAATTAGAAGAGAATGCACAGAGGTATCCAAACATTCAAATGTAGAAAGAAGGAAACATGTACATGCTATGTGTGATGCATCCATCTTTGCTGGATTGGAGAGCAGCTACAGAACCGTAGTATTACATGGAGTAGGGTGAAACCTTGGACATTATCTGTCCAACCATTTCATTTTACAGAGAAGAAAGGCTCAGAGAGGGTCATCCCATGTCTCCTAAGTCTGAGTCCAGGTCACTGTTTGTGGAGTGGGCAACTTAAGGATTGAGGTGAGTGAAGATAATTTGAAGAGCAGAGGTGGAGAATCTGCTGGCGTGTGTTATACCCAGAAATCACGCGGTACATACAGGATGAAGAGAGGCATCACTGAGTTGCAGTGACGGCCCAACTGAAGTTAACATAAACCTTTAGGACAGACAAAACATGGTCCCTGACTTTCTCCCACAAAGCCTTGAATCTCAAGAACGAAAACCAGAAAGCAAATGATGGGTGTGATCCAAGGTCGAAGATGGCTATGATCGGCTTGGTAGACTTTTAAAAGAGCAAGAAAGTCTGAAATAAAAGTTCCTGGAAGGCAGGAACCTTTTAGGTCTTCTTCACCATTATATCTCCAGTGCCTAGAAGAGAACCTGGCACATAGTAAATGCTCAGTAAATGCTCATCGAAAATTGATGGTATAAATGTTTTTGTGGGGCTTCATGGAAGTAGTTGGACCATGTAATTTTACAGTGGGTATACAATGATTACTAGTCAAACAGGGATCTAATAACAGTTATCAGTGTTGAAAGACTAGGGTTCCTTGCAATAACAGAGAAATTCTTATGCTGGAGATGAGGGCACAGTGCATAAGAGGAGGAAAGTATAAAATGTAGAAGCACTAAAATTTCAAAGAAAAGTATGCAATGAAGAGGTCCAGACATGATCATCCTAGTTTAAGAATCTTACAAAGAAGTAACAATAAAATAACAGAAGTTTAATAAACATTTGCAAGGTTTAATTTAATTATCTCCCAGACATTATAATTCTCTGAACTAAACCAAATAGGTTTGAAATTGAAGAGGATTGAATAATTTTTTAAAATTAATTAATTAATTCATTTTGTTTTTGGCTGTGTTGGGTCTTCGTTTCTGTGCGAGGACTCTCTCCAGTTGCGGCAAGAGGGGGCCACTCTTCATCGCGGTGCGCGGGCCTCTCACTGTCGCGACCTCTCCCGTTGCGGAGCACAGGCTCCAGATGCGCAGGCTCAGTAGTTGTGGCTCACGGGCCCAGCCGCTCTGCAGCACGTGGGATCTTCCCAGACCAGGGCTCAAACCCATGTCCCCTTCACTGGCAGGCAGATTCTTAACCACTGCGCCACCAGGGAAGCCCCCTTGAATAATTTTTAAGATCACTTCTTACCTGAGTTTAAATGATCCAATGAATTAAACTGGAGATCACTGACAGTAGTCTTCTCAGAATTTCTCGGTAGGAGGTGGGGGAGGGAGGCACCCTTACCTACTTCCTGAAAGGGAAAACAATTCTTAGAGGGGAATAGTGGGTTAGTTCAAGAATATTATTGTGGTTAAGAGCACACACTTTGAAATTCTTTTTTTTTTAACATCTTTATTGGAGTATAATTGCTTTACAGTGGTGTGTTAGTTTCTGCTTTACAACAAAGTGAGTCAGTTATACATATACATATGTTCCCATATCTCTTCCCTCTTGCATCTCTCTCCCTCCCACCCTCCCTATTGAAATTCTTTAAAATGGGGATTATAATAGCTACCTCACAGGTTTATTACGTAGATAAAATAAGAACACATATTTTTAAATGGCCCAGCAGAGCTACCAAGCCACAAAATGACATGGAGGAAAATTAAATGCATATTGCTAAGTGAAAGAAACCAGTCTGAAAAGACTACATGTTCTATGATTCCAACTACACAACATTCTGGAAAAAGCAGAGCTATAGAAACAGTTTTTAAAAAGTCAATGGTTGCCAAGGGCTGGAGTGGGGGAGGGAGGGAAGGATGCATAGAAGGAGAACAGGGACTGTTTAGGGTAGTGAAACTATTCTGTCTGATGCTGTAATGGTGGATACATGACATTTTGCGTTTAACAAAACCCATAGAATATACAATACAAAGTGTGAAACTTAATGTGATACATGGACTTTAATTAATAATAATGTATGGATATTGGTTCATTAATTGTAACAAATGTACCACTGCAAGATTTTAATAATAGGCTGGGGCTTCCCTCGCGGCGCAGTGGTTGCGAGTCTGCCGGCCGATGCAGGAGACATGGGTTCGTGCCCCGGTCCAGGAAGATCCCACATGACGCAGAGTGGATAGGCCCGTGAGCCATGGCCGCTGAACCTGTGCGTCTGGAGCCTGTGCTCCGCAATGGGAGAGGCCACAACAGTGAGAGGCCCGTGTACCACAAAAACAAAATAATAATAATAATAGGCTGCATTAGTTTGCCAGGGCTGCTGTAACAAAGTACCACAAACTGGGTGGCTTAGAACAGAAACTTATTATCTCACAGTTCCAGAGGCTAGAAATCAAAGTGTCAGCAGGGTCCCTCTGAAGACCACAGGGAAGGGTCTGTTCAACAACTCTCCCCCAGCTTCTGGTAGCCTTGGGTGTTCCTGGCTCTCCAGATTCTCATGGCATTCTCCCTGTTTCCACATTATCTTCCCTTTGTGTATATCTGTCTCTATGTCCAAATTTCCCCTTTTTATAAGGGCACCAGTCATACAGGATTAGGGCTATCCTGATAACCTCATCTTAACTTGACCACATTGCGAAGACCCTATTTCTAAATAAGGTAACATTCTGAGATGCTGGGGGTTAGGACTTCAACATATCTTTTGGTGGGGAATACACATTTCAATGCAAACACAGAAAAAACTGGGCAGGGTAAAGGAGAGGGAATATATGGGTACTCTGTACTTTATGTTCAATATTTCCTTAAACTTAAAACTAAGAAATAAACCCCATTAATTTTTTTAATGGTTTAAAAAAAATGCCTCAGCACATAGCACATATTCAATTAACGTTGGTTACTTTTGGAAGTTGCATTAACTTATTCAGGGTCCCTGACAGAACAGATTTTATTCTTGATGCATTCCAAGACCAATATTGGCACTGCCCTGAAATCCCAAGGACTTTCTCCAACCCATTCACCATTCAGTTTATGATGATTTGAAGATAGATAGAGCTTAGCTTTCTCTAAAAATTGCTCCCCCCAATAACAGAGTACTGGCCTGCATGCCACCACTTCCTGCCTCGACTGTATTTACACCTGTGTGCGTGTGCATGCCCACACACAGATGCACATACACACATGCACACACAGACACACCCACACCCACACATGCACCCCCACACACACATCTAAGAGGGCTTCTTACCTGCCGCCAACCCTGTCCCAAACAAAAGCAGAAACAGTAGGTCTCCTTATAAAGTTGTCACAGAAAGTAACTCTAATGAGGGCCACATGCCCATAAAGGAAAAAGAAAAAGGCTTTGTGAATGTAAAACATAGTAATCGTTAGAATTCTTGATTGAAAGATGCACATCAGAAATTAAACTCAATTTGTTTTTAAGAATCTTAGATTGGATTTCATAAATAGACTTTAATTCCCAATAGAGGGAGGGAAATGGAGAAGGAAAAAAAAAAGTATCTGAGAATGAGACAAATAAAAAGGGAAATGACAGAAGAAATATTGATAAATATCTCCCCCTCCCCCCAAAAGGAGTTGAGAGGGAAAAGTAGCAAGAAGGATAGGGAAGGGGGAGGAAGCTTCAGGACGTCCTGGCGTGGAGGTGAGGCCCAGGAGGTCCATTCACAGCGCCATTCAGCTGGGCCACGGGCTTGGTGGTGTCATTACCCAAAGGAAGCACAGCGTGTTAAGTGATTTGAAATCTCTAACATCGACTTATTCCTTAATTGCAGTTGCATAGGCATGCCCTGTTTCAAGAAAATCTGGTATTTGGGAACCCATATTGAAAAGACAGGTGTATCAGAAGGTAATGGTTCAACTGCCTTTGTAAAGCGCCTCTCTCTTCCTTTGATGAAAGGAGTCACATCAGGGTTCTTTCAATAGCACGACTACAATCACCCCAGCACAAAAATTTAGATTTTCATAAAACTTTTCAAGAACCCACCTGTCACATTCATTGATACGTACATCCCTTTGCCTGCGTTTCTCTTTCAGGCTACGCTGTCCACCTGTGACACTCGTGAGCTTTACTGTTTACAGAAGCTCTCTGCCTTGACATTTCATCACTTCGTTGACGGAGAGTTTGTTTCCCATCCAATGTTACTGGAAGGAATTCAGCATTGACTGGGGGTCGGGGAGGAAATGAGAGATTACTAGCTGAGGCCATGGAAGCTGCTGCTCCCAAAAGAGGGGGGGAAATCACTTACAATTCTCCCCAGACATGGCTCGCCTTACTTAGGAACAGTGCCAGGGAGGTGCAGAGAAGCTCCGTGATATAAGGGTGTGAGGATTAAGGAAGACCTCCGCCCCATCCGAGTGTGAGACCAACAAAGAGCCATTTTCACAAGCACACACATCTTCCCACTCACAGACACAACACACACACCCCAACAGAGAGCCGTCCCGCACCACACGGTACACAGATGTGCTTTCTCTTCTCCCTCAGGTACACCCGCCACGTGTCCACCAAGCAGAGCCCAGAAAGGCATCGTCTGTGTCAATGCTTCATACAGCGCTCACTCCCTCTCTCTCTCCCACTCAGTGCCTCACATACACACTCAGCAGCCTTCCATGAGTAAATACCTAGTTAGGTAGAGTTTCCTTATGGTTGAGGAAACAAACACCCGAGTAAGGAATAAAAGGTGAGGAGGAGGAGGAGGGAACGGGTAGGCGGAAAGAAGTTGCGTGGGTAGAGAGCCAGCAAGGATGGCCGGCCCGAGCGACCACACGATGTTAGCTTCACTTCCCCTGAGCGCTCCGAGGTGCTGCTGGGCTCTGCCAGCGGCACCTGCACCCGAGGTGGAGGCTGAGAAACAGCTGCCACTGCTACCAAGCAGCCAGCATGACTCCTCGGCTTAATGAAGTTGGAGGGAGACCCAGAGGCTTCGAGGCTGCTCTTCAAGCTCCTTGGATAAATTAAGAAAAGTGAAATTCTTTGCTTATAGACAGACCTCTTGCTCCCATTTCTGTTCGCTGTTGCTATCGTTATTCCAGAAGTGGTTTATATGCAACAAAAGACTTTACTGAAGAAAGGAACGAGAAGCCTTTGCTCTCACTGCACCCAGCATCCAAGTCATCGAGGTTTGGTGCCACCGCCCTCAGGGCTGTCCTCATGCACCCTGCACTGCGCTCAGAACAGGAACCCGCCCCAGGGAGACAAACAGCCTCTCAGGAGACCCTCAAATCACTTTTTTTTTTTTCATGCTGATAACTATGGAGAGATCAGACTGGAAAATAGAAATGTTTTCAGGGTTGATGGAATAATTTTTTAAAAAGGAAAACTGATTCTTTCCTTCATAACTAACAAAGTACTTGGAAAGTACTCTTTCTAAGAGTTAGATAGAAAAACACTGTAAAATAAAAAAAAAAAAAACAAATAAACACCCAAATTTGAATTTGTAAAGGATTTATAAGCAGTATAAATAATACCTTAGGGAATAAGAAGAGGGGGGAAACATTCAAACGTTGTATAATTCTGTTTTGGTTGGCTGAGATTTTATTTTTGTTTTTGTGGGTTTTTTAAGGGGAAAAATGCTTGAAAAATAAAAGAATCTGTCAATTTAAGAAGGTTTCTTAACTAGGCTTCAAAGTCTAAGTTTTGCTTTTCACTCCCTCACACAAAGATGCCATTAGGGGATGGCTTCAGGTTTTGCCCGTCTCCCTATTTTCTTACGCAGGGCAAATGGCTCGTCTCATGTGCACAGAAAGGGCTGGAAAATATTTTTTGTGATCTGAGTGCAGCAGAGAGTCTAGGATTCCAGAGGAAGTGGAGGCCTCCCGCTCCACACAGGAAACAATCTTCAAGCAGGCCTTAAATGCCAGATTCCAGGCCGAGTTTAACTAACCACTGACAGCTCTGTAAACAAAGCAAGGACAAAAAGAGCCCGCTTCCCCTTTTCTGGTAGTCATTTTGGGTTTGGGGGCTGCAGGGCAATTCTGGAATACTTGACTCCATGGCCCAGAAACGCAGGAAAAGCGGAATCCTCAGTTGAAGAGCTGGAAAGGGAAGATCTTTCTGGGATTAAAACTATCACGGAGGAGGTAGGAAAGGATAAAATGGTTGGGTTACAAAGAGCTGCTACTTTTGAGCTCTGGAAACAGTTTGATCATAAGTAACTGCTTTTAAAAATGCTGCTGCATTATGTTTATTCGTGGTATTATTGCTGTGGTCTTTATTATTCTGATATTAATATTCTTTTAGGATATGCAAATTATGCCTGGATACTTATTTCTTTCTTTTACTTTTACTTTTCTCTTAGTTCCTACAAATTCCTTTTCTTGCCACTTTTGGTTTTTTTTCACTCTTTTTCTCCTTTCCTCTTTCTTTGTTCACTTTTTTATAACTTTTGTCTGTAGTTCAGCAGGTTACAAAGAACAAAACCATTCAGTAGCTCTCAAGTGATCCCAGCAATATTTCAAGTCTTCAAACCTCTCTGTCTCCCCCCCTTTTTTTAAAAACGGTGATCCTGGAATTTTACTTATTTGTCTCTAATAGTTACATGAATGAGACTGAATTTAACACATAAAGGACAAGGCTTGGCTTGGGAGGCAGAAATTGATCACTGGCTACCTCACTCATCTTCTAAGGTGTTTTTCTTAAGAGTAAAGAAAAAGGGGATGAAAAAATGGCGAGGGGCCGAGACGACTCATGGGAAATAATCCTCTGACTCATCTATGATATTGACTCTACTTCTTCCCCTTTAGATCCAGACATTATCTGGTCTCCCTAAATCTGAACCCATACCATGGATGATTTTGAACGTCGCAGAGAACTTAGGAGGCAAAAGCGGGAAGAGATGCGTCTGGAAGCAGAAAGGTAAGGATCTGGGTTCAAAGGTATCTCTATTCTGTTATCCACAATATTGGTTTCAGGCCTCAAAGATCATCAGCCTCAAAGGCCAAATGTATTGCACACTGAACTGTTTGCAAAAGCAGTTATAGAAAATGTTCCTACCTGTTAAGACTCTAAATTCTGCGCAAACATCAAGAAAAAGAGAGATTGGAGAAGAAACAAATAGTTGCACTGAATCATTGTCTTTCATATTAGAATTTTTAAATGACAAAAGCAATATATGGATAAAAGTTTTAAAAGCACTTACAATCTTGAAATGACAGAAAAATGACAAATATTGAATGTTGAAACCATTCTGGAAATGGAAGTCTTCACTCTGAAAGAATAAAGGCAATAAGAGCCCGATGGATCTTATGACAAATTTTTATTATTAGAAAAGCCGCCAAATCCAGTAATTCACATATTATGGGTTAATAGCCAGTAGATTGTGGTAATGTGGAGATTCTAAGTCTAGTTGGAAGCTGCTATGTTGTGTGAGGTGCTATGTATGTGCTATGTCGCTGTGGTGACTTACCAGGGCAGGTTGGGGAAATAAAGCAGTAACATGTGGGGCAAGAGGTATAAATGCATATTTTAAAATTTTAGGCCTCAGAGCAAAAGACAGTGGCATTTAATGTGACTTAACTCAGATGTTCTTTTGAGAAAGCAGAGTAAGCATTCACAGGAAGAAAAATGTTAAACAATGATCTTAAAAGCAAATCAATTTTGCCTCAGTAATTCCAGTGCACAAGTGAAAAGATGGTAGTAAGATGGCCCCTTAGGGATCCTGTAGCAGAAAACTAGAAACTTACAACAAAAAAGTATTTTTTTTTAACTTTAAAAAAAATTTATTAATTTTATTAATTTATTTTTGGCTGCGTTGGGTCTTCGTTGCTGTGCGTGGGCTTTCTCTAGTTGCAGCGAGCGGGGGCTACTCTTCGTTGCGGTGTGCAGGCTTCTCATGGCAGTGGCTTCTCTTGTTGTGGAGCAAGGGCTCTAGGCATGGGCTTCGGTAGTTGCGGCACACGGGCTCAGTAGTTGTGGCACATGGGCTTAGCTGCTCTGCGGCATGTAGGATCTTCCCGGACGAGGGCTCGAAGCCGTATCCCCTGCATTGGCAGGCGGATTCTTAACCACTGTGCCACCAGGGAAGCCCAACAAAAAGTATTTGAAGTGTAGGATCTACCTATTTGTATGGAAAATTCAAAAGAAGAAGGTACAGTTACTGCCTTTGATTAACTTGATCAGAGTAGGCTGCCATATGGCACATGGTACCCTGAACAGTACCTGGGCTCTGTAGGTTCAAATCCCAACTGTCACTTACGAGCTGTGTGGCCATGCACAAGTGACTTCTCGCTACGCCACAGCTACCTTATTTTTAAAATAGGCATAATATCTATGTAGCTTCTGTGGCTGTTGTGAAGATTATTGAACTTCATAAACAGCCTAGCCTAGTACCTGACACATAAAACACGTAAATGGTATGCTACTATTTTTTTAAACCATTATCATTAGCTAACCAAGTAAGAAACAACAGAGCAATACAGTCAGAACTAAAAATTAATACCAAGAAAAGAAAAGGCAGTTATCATCCTGTGATGAAACCAGTCTGGAAAAGCTGCCTGGATGTGGAGAGCCATGGAGGGAGTAACGATGGTGATGACAAAGAATAAAAGGGAGCCATGTAGAGGAGGGAGTAACATCCGCAAAACTCAGAGGTGGAAGTAAGAATCCCGGTGCAAGAAACCTGTGAAGTGCTTAAGGAAGAATGAGTTAGACTTGTACATCTTGGGTGTTTCTATTTCCTATAAAAGGCAACAGACAGAGACTTAGTGGGGGAGCTATGTGTACTGGGGAACGTTATCTACAGTGGGCTAGAGTGTGGGCGTACTGGAAGAGTTAGTATTGAACACACAGTGATGAGGACTGAATCAGGGCAGTGAATACGGAAATGAAGATCAAATATGAGCATCCTTAGAGGGAGAATTAGCAAATCTTTCAGGAAATGGAGAAACTCAGACTCTCCCACAGAATGTAAGTCTGAGGAGCTGGAAGGGGAAACTGGGAAGTATTCCATTCCTGGGAGGGCATGGGGAGAGTGTTCAATTTCAGGTAGAAGCCACATCCAATTGGAGATTTCCTCCAGGCATTGGGAGATATAAATTATCAATCTTTGTCCAAAAGGGGAGAAAAATTATTATTAGAGAAGTCAATTTGGGCACACTCAGTGTGGCAGTGGTAGCACAAAAGCAGAAAATGGATAGTAGTGATAGAGACATGAAAGCAAGTGGAGAGAGAGAGAGTGAGAGGTCATAAAGACATAATGGAAACTGTCAAAGGAGACAAAAACTCAGGGAGTGGGGAGAACCAGGGAGAGTATGGGGCACCCATTGTTGAGTGTACATTGAAGCCTTGTAGGTAGTGTCCAGGCCCACTGGAGCATACCTCTTATCCTTTCCAATGATGTATTATGTGACCTCAGTTTCTCCTGAAAGTCTACAAAATACTGTTCCCAACAAATGTTTATTCAGCATCCACGCTGTGCTAGGAACAGTGGAAAAAAATGGAGAAATATAAATAGACATAGTTTCTGTCTTTATGTCCCTCACAGTGTGCTAGAAAACCAAAGTATAGCAGGATCAGAAAACAGACCAGGCCAGAGTGTAGGGGCAGGCCTAACAGAATTGGGGCTTGGGGGACTCAGGAATAGGGTCAGGAAATTGGGTATCAGGCTAGATCAGTATCTTCAGCTTCTTTGTTTGCTGTGTGAATTGGGAAACAGGGACTCAACGTGAGAGGAATAATAGAACTAACTTACTGTGGTTATATCCATACTGTAATTACAGGGAATAAACTAGGTTCTTTTAGAACCAGGATTTTGCCTAAGAATTTTCCACACATCTGCATGGTTCATTCCTTCCAGTTTTTTGTTTTGTGTGGAAGGATATGTCTCTCTTTAAAGTCAATCTTAAGAAAAAATGTACCTAGTGAAGCTTACTTAGGTACTCTTAATAACCTAAAATAAATTCACACAAATTTATAATACACATGTTTAACTTACATTTCTGTCTGTATTAATTCTTTGGGGATATTGTATTTCATTTGATTCCTTTTCTTCCTTTTCTTTTTTTTAAGATAAATACTTAAGTACTTCCTTATATTTGTACTCAGTTTACCTTTTCATGTTTCAAGGTGAACACTTTAGTTCTGTTATTCTGGAATTTGTTAAGCAAGGCCATGTTCACCCTTTAGGATTTTGTAAAATCTGATCATTTATGGAAATAGTGAAGGTCAGGCTTTATGGTCCAGCCAACTTTGATGGGAAATTTCAGGGTGTGTACAGGAAACAGATGTCCAGAACCAGAAATTAAGCACCATCTAAAATTGTGGCTTTGATCTGAAGATAAAGGGCATATAAGACCCTGGGCAAGTCCCTCTTCCTTTAGCTTTAGAACTTGGCTTCTTCATCTGTGACAGGAGTGGGGGATTGGTGATAATTTTTATTTTCCTTTTGCTTTTAGCGTTGTCTAATTTTTTACAATGATCATGTATTACTTTATTTAAAAACAAATAAAACAATAAGGCAGATTTCCATTTTGAAAAATGAGATTCTATGACCTTATGCATAATACCTGGGGCCAAAATGGATTCTCCTTTGGATTTATGCAACTAAAAGAAAAAACTCAGCCTTGATCTGGAGTGGCCCCCAAAGCTCAGAGCTGCAGGCTCATTCATTCAGTCACTCATTCAACAAAATTTTATTGGGCTTCTACTCTGCTTCAGACTTTATTTTGGGGCACCAAGGACAGAGAAGCAGAATGACAAAATTGGGAAAAGTGTGCTTAATGCTTTTCAACCTGTAGAAAAGCAACTACACTGTATCAAGCAACTGTACTTTTACATCCTTAAATGTAATATGTACTCTGATATTCACTGATAATTTTTAAAGGTGGCTTATGCCCTTTGTATGTTGTACCCCTGCAGAGAGCATGGGGGAAATGGTAACACAGAGAAGAGACTGTTGACTTGTCCACTTCTTACCCACAAAGCCTTTCCAAATAAAAATACCCTGTTATTTTAATTAGTTGTTATTGAGTTTGACGAGCAGGTGCTGTTCTGCTTTGCAATGATAAATCATTTAAAACCTGTACTCTCACCAGATGTTATAACCACAAATTAAAATAAACCAGATTCTTACGCATATTATTCCTCAGAAATAGAGCTTTTAAAAAATTATTGAAAAAGCTAACTGTACATTTTGGGCCATTCTGGCTTTCCTGGGTTTGGGACTAACCGTCATTCACTGCATCACAGCTGCCTTGAGACTCTTGTGCACACACCTCATTCTAAGGGTTTGCAGTCCAGTCCATTTCAAATCATCTAGCCTGCCGTAACCTAGACTGGGAACCTAGTTAAATCAAAAATATACTTCCGGGCTTCCCTGGTGGCGCAGCGGTTGAGAGTCCGCCTGCCGATGCAGGAGACACGGGTTCGTGCCCTGGTCCGGGAAGATCCCACATGCCGCGGAGCAACTAAGCCCGTGAGCCATGGCCACTGAGCCTGCGCATCCGGAGCCTGTGCTCCGCGATGGGAGAGGCCACAACAGTGAGAGGCCCGCATACCGCAAAAAAAAATATATATATATACTTCCCTTCCTTGTCCTGCTCCTTATCCTTTGCATCCTTTATTCGGTCATCCAAAAAATGTATTGAATAGGTACAGTATAGTAAACTGAACCAGAGGGATGAGTTCTCACCAGTCCAGGCAGTGTCCCGATAGTCACAAAGCTTATATCATAGATGAATTAGTAACTTTAGAGCCAACTTGACAAAAAGGGGAAGAAAAAAATTTCAGCAGGCAGAATGGGTGGAGCAGGTAATCAGTGAAAATCCTAAATGCTTTGTTTCTAGGCAAAATATACTATTTGTACACATCTCAAATTAAACTGTATTTCTGAATCAATTACTTATTTGAACAAACAAATAATTTGTTTTGCTGTCTATTATTCTTCACGTATCTCATGGGGATACAAAATGAATGGGTATGTTCAGCTTCCCTTTCTGTTTCTTTCATTTCAGTCCCTTTCTACCTTTGTCTCCGTATTTCTTAGTGCATCTTAACGTGTTTTCCCCGGTCCATGTGCATCTTCAGCAACACTTGATCCACTTGTTTCCATTCCAATCTCCTCCTAATCATCTACCCTGGATTATGCATGTATGTCCTTTTATATCATCGGGGAATACAACATTTTCAAAGGGGAAAATATAGTGGAAAGGGATGCATTTTCGAAGAGGTCAAATTCAGCTCTCTTCCTTTTCAACAAGTACCCCCAAAATGCTTTCTTTCTACACTTCTCAGAGGATACAGGAACCTTAGGAAGGTGACCTTAGGAAGGAGAGAAGCAGGAATTTGCTGTTGAGTGAAGAGTTTTGAGGATGTGATTGGTAACAAGGTCTGAGGGAGGGATCACACTGTCTCAGCAAGAGAAATTCACACCAATTCAAATTGAGCTCTTCTATTATATTTGGCCCAAAGGATTTTGAGCTTTGGTGTATCTGCTGAGAAACCTGCAGTGATGGTTTATCCATGAAGAGATCTTCAGTGAGACGTACTTTTCCCCACGTTGAGCTTGTTTTCACGAGCAGCTCTCTCACTTTTCAAGATGTGAACTCATTGCATTCCCAGCTCCTGCTTTCCACGCCCAAATGTAAGTTCCTCTTTCTGATCAGAAGAAAGGACCCTATTGTACAGTTGTTATCAGATTCAGAGGCTCATAGACATAAATAAAGGGAATGAAAGCACTCTTGCTGTTGTCATCGTTCATACATTTTTAGGGGCCTCTGAAATATACTGATGATTAGACATTTGAAAGTAAATATTTTTACTTCACTAAAAAAGCAAACAATTTTTTAAAGTCCTCTGAGTCTAAGTAGTTGCCTCCCAGGAGTCTATCACTGCAACTTTTTACATGATTTAACAGCATGGCCAATCAACAATTACACAAAAACACTCTTGTTTAAAATGCTTAGCATTGTGACCTTGAAATTTCAAATCAAAATCTTTTCAAATGCAGTTTTTTGTTACTCTGTAATCAGAAAATTATTTTCCATTTGGAAGTTAAATAAAATATTCCTTGGAAACAGTCTAAATTATTAGAGGAGCTAAATTTGCTCAAAACTTCCCTTTAGGTCTCTCAGAAAATTCATCACTCCAGGGGGCAAAAAAAAAAAATGTTAGGATTTGTATCTACATTTCTACTTTTAAAAGATTTTTTTCAAGTAATTCATTTGAAAGAGACTTAAAAATATTGCTGTAAGGTTTTTGTGTTTATTTGATATTGTTTAGGGTCAGCCTAACTTGAACAGAGGGGCACTGAGAAAATGAGGTAGATAATTTTCACCTAAGGGATTTTTAATTATTTATTTGTGTCCAGCCACATGAAGAATCAATATATATATATACATATTCATATGCTCCCTCTCTTGTTCTCTCCCTCCCTCACTCTAAATAGACATTATTTATTACCTCTGTCAATTTATAAACGGTCAAATTATAAACAGTGAAAATGGCATATTTGGACCAATTTCCACTTACCTAACAATTCCTCTGGTCCTAAAAGTATCCCACTTTATGATGATCAGTAGAACATCAAGAGTCCAGGATCTACCCAATGTGACACTTGTTCAATAAAAATTTAAAATCTAGATTCATAAGGACCTCACATGCTGACCCATAACTTCATTCTTAGCTGGAAAAAATGTGGCATATATATGAGTCAATACACTTTAAAATAGTGCTGAAATTTTTTTACAGTCTGTATATGTGACTCATAATTTACCAGTCTTCGCTCACCTGGGGGGAGGCAGGACAATGTTGTAGTTAAGTATGTGGGTGATGAAGTGTGACAGACCTGAGTTCGAATCCTGACTTTGACAACTACCAGTTGGGTAACCTCATTACAAATTACTTAAACATCTTGTGCTTCAATTTCTTTATGTATAAAAATGGGGATAATTATTCTACCTCACAGAATCATTGTAAAAACTAAGCTAACTAACTGATGTAGGGAAATTAACACAACTATAGGCACACAGTATATACTCAATAAATGTTAGATGTTATTATTAAAATCATATTAATGTTTTGGCAGGCCTTTGGTACAAAATAATATTTTACTGAATTTGAATTTTCATTCATCTGTCAGCTCAGTCATTAACGATTTGTTGCATCCTTTCTGCAAAGCTTCTTTCCTATACTGATCTGAATATTTGCTAAGATGTTTCTATTAAAGTTGAGAAAGAAATAAAGCTTGTAGTCACAAATAAGTCTACCACACAAATATAATTGCTATATGAGGATTTTAAAATCACATATTGTAGCTATGAAGTTAATTTTCTAATTCATTAATTATATGTCTTTATTTTCAATATAGCATATAAAACATAGCTTAGAATTTTACCTGAAAAGTTCAATTCAGCAAAAATAGTTCTCAAGTAGAAAAAACTTTCAGCCAAATTTTTCATCCAGTGTTAGAAAGGAAAGAGAACTATCATTTGTTTAGCATCAGCCAAGTGCCAGGCTAGGTGATGCACTTTATATACCTTATGTCATTTAATTATCAGAACAACCCTATGACCTTATCTTAGTCTGTTCATGCTGTTATAACAGAATACCATAGATTGGGTGGCTTATAAACAATAGAAGTTTATTTCTCACAGTTCTGGAGACTGAAAAGTCCAAGATCAAGGCACCAGCAGATTCACTATCTGGTGAGGGTCCACTTCCTGGTTCATAGACAGCTGTCTTCTTGCAGTGTCCTCACATGGCAGAAACAGTGAGGGAACTCTCTGGGTCTGTTTTTAAAAGGGCACTTATCTCATTCATGAGGGTTCCACCTTCATGACCTAATTACCTCCCAGTATCCTCAACTCTAAATACCATCACATTGGGGATTAGGTTTCAACATAGGAATTTAGTTGTGGGGGGGGGGACCCATTCAGTTTATAGCAGACCTGGATATTATTATCCCTATTTTGTAGTTGAGGAAACTGTAGGTCTGAAAGGTTAAGTTACATATCCAACTTCGTACAGCTGTGGAGTACAGTCTGGTTCTACCTGCCCCAAATCTCAAAACCTTTTCACTGTAACAAATTGATCAATAGAATTTTTCATGTTTCAACTGGTTGTCTTGGCTGAAGGTCCATTGTCTCTACAATGCCAAAATAACTCCTTAAGATGGGGAGAAACCATTCAAAGCAGTTATGTGGCAACAGACAAAATGAGGCTATTGGGCTTCATTGAACTGTTCTTTATGCTTATTCAGGTAAATTGCTTACATGTGTAGACAAAGTCATTGTTTTGTTTGCCCTCAAAAAATCTCCCGTGTTATTCCCATTTCACAGGAGAATAGAAACAGAGAAGATCAAGTTTTCTCCCTCAAGCCAAAGGAGGCTGTTGGCATAACTCTTCTTGACTTTTCTCTGGATTTTTTTCAATAAGATTGTATTCACCATTAGAAAAGGGACTTAGTCACATCATCACTCATGAAATCTTAAGGCTGTCACTAACCTTATAGATACTCTGCTGTAGTGGAACGTTACTTTTCCATTTTTGGACCACACACTACTTTGAGCCTCTGATGAAAGCTATAGATGCTCCTCCAAGAAAAATGTACCTATGCACCCACAAAACTTGGCACTACCTTTCAGTGGCGTCATGGACCTCCATCCACAGACCTCCATGGGGCCGATGAACACTGGGCCAAGAATCCCTGATCTACTGAATTTTAAAAGTTCATTTTACATATGAAGAGACTTAAGTCTAGGGATGCCGACCTCCTCAAGATCATCCTGCTAAACTGAGGCAGAGCCTGCTGGCACAGTGTAGACCCCTGAATAAATGGAGTTGTCTGTAGAAAATGCCATGGCTATTGATTAGGAAAGTAGAGCATGTTTTGGGGAAAATAGTGTATACTGCACTGTATTGCATGCAGGGTGTTTTTTATTTAAAAAACATTTTATGGATACTATTACAAAATAAAAGGAGACTTAGATTACTTCATGGTGAGTAAGATGAAAAGCAAAGAAAGATAAGTAGATATACAGAATGAAAACCGTTAATTGTTAGGAACTAGGGATCGAACTTTGCCATCTTAGTCAAGAAGGAAAAGAAAACTGTGGTGATTTTCCAAAGAGAACCCCATTTACCATCAATTTTGGAAGTCTTTTATTTGGCATATGTTGTCTAGGTAAGATTTCTTTACACCAACCTTAATTATGATACTAAGTTACTAATGTAGGATTTCTCCATCCTTACCAGTTTCATTTTAGCAATTCAGACTCATCAAAGGAATTTCTTCTCTAAATATGAGAGAGATAGGAACTGATACGATTCCTTAAAGAGGGTGTCATGTTTCACCTTTATAACTACTATCTTTTGGGAGAATGGGGAAGATTGGAGTGGGACACAGACATGATGATATCTCCCAGAAAGCAGAATCACGCAGACTGGGGTGTGATTCCTGGCTGGGTTAGCAAGGATAACTCTACTTAGCCTCACTGAGCCCATTTCCTCATCAGGAAATGGCCTCATAACAGTTCTTCCTCATAAGGTTCATATAGATTACAAAGCACTAGGTAGATAGATGACTGATGACAGATAGATGGATAGATAGATAGACAGATAGATAGATGACAGATAGAATATATATATGATATATATGGTATGTACATATGATTAGTGCATGATGAATGTTCACTGTCATTGCTACTTTTCGGCTGGCTGGAGGACATGGTAAGGAAGGAGCTGTCAGGAAAGCCCTCTCCAGAGTCATCTCCCAAGAAACTCGGCACCTCTCCAGCTGCCTTCTGGGGTTTCTGAATCACTGAGCATGTGCACAGTCCCCACATCTTCAGACAGTTTGGTGTTCAGTCTCCACTCTGTTTCAAATCTGTTTTAGCCATCACCTTGAAAGTGATGTGAGAATTATGGATATGGAGTCTCCATGCTGAAAAGAAAATCTAATTCCTTATTTTAGAGTCTTTTTTTAAATCTTCCATACTGGTTTGAAATAAAGATATAGGGTAGTCTAGTATCTAACATATCAAGGTTTTGATCTCAATAATTTATGTACCTAATAGTCAATTAATCATATATTCTAAATAGTTTTTTTTTGCCTTGTGGAATTACAGGGTTTTTTCATATTACATAATTATGGTTTCAACACAAATAAAGAAGTAACCTAAAGCCTCTCAACAGCATACATAAAGACTGTACTAATAATATAAAGAAAGTTATGTGCCTACATTTTACAGAATAACTTCTAATCATTTTATTCTAAATTAGTGATTTTATTCATTTTAATTATGAAAAAGTCAATACACACAAAATAATATTATGTAATGTATATAGAGGTTATAAATCATTGTAATGCCTACACTATAAACTTATCACTCATCTTAAGACCTAGGACATTTCCAATGTCACTGAAACTCCCGGCAGACCCCTCTCCTATCCCACCCCCTTACCTCCCCATCCTCAGAGGTAACCAGAGCCCTGAAAAAATCATTTATTTTTTAAAAAAATTCTAAATAAGATAATATGAGTTTAGGTGAGAGTTTCTCCAGGATCCTGGGATCCAAAGCTTTCCAAAGATTCTCTCCAGACTCAGGTGAAAGTGTTAATGAGAGCCCACTGTTCTCTGAGAGGGCAACAAATTTGCCTTTCTAAACATACGGGACCAAAGGAGTCCTATGTCCACAGCTGGGAACCCTGGAGAAGTATTACAATCAAAGAATTCTCTACAAGCAAAGAATGCTCATCAAAATCAAATAAAGTGTAATGAAGGCTATCAAATATGTATGTTGAGTATATCTGTTCTGCCCGTTGGTTTTCTCAGTGACCAGCCAAGTATAAGAGATCTGCATTTGTAGCTATTATTTGGCCAGGTGGGAATGCAGACAGGATTGATTACAGACTATTCCAAATTCTTATTCAAGGGAAATCTATCTCAATTGCTTTGAAGTCTTCTAGGGAAATAGTTAAACTTTATTATCCCAAAGGTTCTTAACATTGTTATGAGAAAGTACCACTGGACATGAAACATGAGCATGTTGGAACAATACAGTGGCTGTATGAATGGATTCTCTTTCATCCGTGAATGAGGTTAAAGAGGAATAATGTGCATACCTTGTGAATAAAATCAGTTCTTTTCACTGTTTTGCCACATAATAAGTAATGTTCATCAGGAGCTGGAAAATCAGTTTTTAGTCTATCATAAATCTTCATTAATTCAGATTCTTCCATTTTTAAATCTTTATGAAACTATAGAAGAGTATAAATTTGAACTCTTTATAAGTAAAGGATTTGATTAATACATTAAATATGCAAGCTACATTCCATGGCTTAGTTATTAAACAGTTGAGAGCACAACTTTTTAAAACTTTTTAAAAAACCGGAAACATTCACCTGCATTTAAAAGCTTAACTTGCTAATTGTAAATCATTTTTATTCATGCAATTTTTAATCAAGTTTCTAATTTTTTTTAGTTTGATTGAAGTCACCAGATATACTTGAACATATTTTCAAAACTGAATTTCTTTAAAAATATTGCATAATTTGTAAAGAACTTCCTTTCAGTTAGTTTAGATTAATGAGATTTGACATTACATTTGAGATTAGTAGCAATTAACTAAGTTAAAATGTGAGGGTTTATTTTCCATTTTAATGAACCCCTACATCACATACAGTTCCTTTGGTGGAATAAAAATCTTGGTAAAGTACACATCATCCACTATAAATAGCAGCCATAAGCCTGTACATTCAGGAGAGTCTCCAGAGAGTGTACTTTAAATTGCATATTGTTTAGAATAGGAAATTCTTCTGATGTTCATATTTTCCATTGTGGGTGAAATGGTCTACCCCGTGTCACATCTTCACTGGCTTCCATCTTCCTGTACCAGTTAGGGATCCAACTGTTAGATTCCAGAAGATTGCTCAATGTGTGCTTCTTATTTCCTTAAATAACCTGGGTCTTATTGTCCAGCGGGAATTTTGCATAATTAGGGGCTCTCCAAATGAAAACTAGATAACTTCCAGAGCTGGCCCCAGCAACTAGGTAATGAAACAGTCCTTTATTTCGGGAGCTAGTAGCTCTACTGTGCCTGTTTAGCATAACAGAGTCAAACCATTTTTGATTCCCACAGAAAACCTTGCACTGTTGGCAGGTCTTTCTGGGGAAATCAAGAGACTAATATGGAAAATTACTGAGCAGGAAGTGAAGAAACAGACAAGCATGATGAGATGATGGGTTATCATGCTGGTTCCAAGACCAGAAGCCTCAGCAGGTATAATTACACTCCATCTTTCCCAAGGCACTATTGGCAACTGCAGTAGATGTATACCTCTGCCCACTCTTTCCTTGAAGAGTCCTTCTGTTTCTCTAATCAAAATTGTTGGTATATCTTGATTTTTTTTTTTTTTTTTTGTGGGGGCCCGTTTTGGAGATCTAACATTTCCTCACCATTTCTCCTTCCTTGATGAAGAGGATAAGAAATTACTGTTAAGGGGACTTGGACAAAAATTGTGATATAGAAAGAGTTGATATCTGATGTCCTTCCTTCCTGATACTCCCCTTTTAAGAGCCTTTAACACTTCCCACCTAACTAATCGTGAAAGCAAAACATTCCAAATATATGTATGTTTCCTGAGCCAGCACCCTCTGAGTATATATATCCTGGCTACCCAGGGAGTATCATTGCTATGGAAGCTCCGTGGCTTATGAACTGAACAGACTGAAACTTTTATAAAACTCAAGGCTGAGGCAGGATGGAAATTCCTAATCCTTTCATTTCTAAGTGCCTCACTTCAGAGGCACATGAATATAAGTTCTATCTCATTGGAACATTTGTCAGAGCAACGGTAGAGTGAACCAGGGACGCATGCCCTTCAGAAAGGCGTTAGTCTTCCACAAGAACTCTGATTGAAATGCGGAATTACTGCTAGGAAACATATCCTGGTATCCTATTGGGTTATATGGTCAGAAATTAAGACTCTCTTCCATGCATTCTCAGAAAAGAGTTTGGAAGTCCAAATCATTGGACCCAGCTTGCAGAGTTACATGTCCAAGAGCACATAGTCAGTGGCAGCATTAAATCTGGAAACTTTGTCATTTACTCCAGTTGTGGTGCTTTTCCCTCTGCATTACACTGTGGCTAACCCCTACAACTGCCTCTAACTCCATGAAAGAAAGTACCTTTTAGATCAAGGATAAAAGAAAGAGGATACTGGATGAAAGTTTAGAAGATCTGGGCTTCCTCATTAGTAAAATAGAACTAACACTTTTCAGGGTGGCTGAGCAAATTAAATGAAATATGGACAAATGTCATCAAAAGTGTAAGGGAGCTGCGCATGACAGATGCTTATCAGGTAGGGGGTACCTGTATGATTCATTTAGATCGGATTCACTTCTATTTAACTCTGTGTGTAGTGGCAAGTTTCATTCTGGTCACATACTGTGTTTCAAAAGACAGTTCACACTTCTCTCTCTGCTACTCTTATGCTATCTAATTGGCCCTCAGGCATTCTAGGCTTTCAAAAATCTGACTCAGAGAAAATGCTATAAAATATTACCTCTCACTCTCCCCAGAGCCTATCACCCCTGGAGAGGGCTTAGGACCTCAAATGCAGATTAGAAGCAGCCTTTCTGTCTTCCCTTTCCCCCTAGTTGTGAACTGAAGAGAAAATTCAAAAGACTTTAAAATGATGGCTTTATCCCAATCAGAATTAAACCCTGCTGTTGGTCACTTACTTGTCTGGTTTTGCATCTAAGTGAACAAAAGTCCTCAGGCTTATAGGGATTCTATGCTGTTCCACACAACTGTCCTTACCTCCTGAAGCTCTTGTAAGTGGTATACTCTTACCTTGAAGGCCTCTCTCAACAGTCATCCTTTGGAAAACACCTTCCCAGAGGTCCCCAATCAAGTGACTGATTTCCCACCTTGGGTTTCCCATAGCATTTGTTTGTATGTTAATTATCGTCACCCATTTTGTTTGTTTGTTTATATGTCTCTTTTCCCCACCAAATTGAAAGCAACTCTAAATCCAAAACTACATCTTATTCACTTTTATTTCCCCAAAGGCCTATACTCAATGCTGAATAAATGAATGAGCAAACAGATACTTCAGATCATGTCTGTGTACCAAGGCAGAACTTTGCTCACTTCGATAAGCTATTTAGGGGAGGCAGAAACACTGGTGACCTTTGTGGTATTCTCCGAGTACTGACACCATCCATACCATACCTCGGGTTCCATCACTCTCCTGATGAGCCACTGGAATTTTGACTTCCTATCTTTGTCTCTAGAGATATGAAGAAACTCACCTCCTGTATTTCTCTGATTATTAAGGATAGTGAACTTCTACCCCATGTAATTTTGACCATTATGCTTATTTAGTCACATCATGGAGGCAAGTGATATTCATATGGTAAGAGTAGATTCCCTTCAGTTGGCCTATTTACTCTAGTACTCAAGCTCTTAGTGTTATTTGCTATTAACATTTGCATTATAAGACCAGATAATCATTGAATTACAGGGTTCATACCAAGCCCCAACGAGTCCAACAGTGAACAAACTATATAATCAAAAAATTCTCTAATGAAAGGCGAAGTTTGTGGTCTGCAGGCGTAAACAACCTCAGTTAATCCCAGGAGGATGGGCAGAAGTAGATTAGGGGTAGGGCCAACCTCAGACTAGTATTTACCAACACTCTTTCTGAAATAGAGAGTGTTTAACACACAAGTTAGGTCTAAAGTTTAAACTCTAAACAGTGCATTGTTTTCTAGTATTGGGATGAACCAAGAAAAAAAGAAAAAAAAGAATAAAGAAAGATTTTAGAAAACCCAAGACCTTTACACCAATTTATGGAGGGTTAACTTTATTTTCGGTGAAGTGGAGAATTTTTTGTTTTTATTAATAGTTCATACACCTCAAAAAGTACTGTTTGGAAGAAAGAGGAGAAGCATTTATAAATAGCTATTAGTCAAAACTCTAAGATTCAGATTAATTTAGTAAACATTGACTATGATACAACATATTCTGCAGTAGGCATTGAGTTTCTTAATTACAAAGGTATATCCTTTGGTTAATTCATTATCAAAAATTTGTAATTAAAATGAAGTTAATGAGCTGGAACACCCAGAACACATAGGCTTGGAAGCACTATAGAATAGTCTCAAAATTGTATCTTTTAATTTAATTTTTAATTCTTAGATCCACTGATAAAGAGTCAAAAGGAAAGATAATTTGAAGTTATCCTAGAAAGACACTGAGTTCTAAACTACCTAGGGGAATCTCAGATTACCCCAGCTCTCTCTACTTTGCAGCATATTTTAGAAAACTGAATGCATATTTAAGGTCACTGGCTTTCAGATTTGAAGTGTACTCTTTGCTACTTTTTATGTAAGTATCATCCATTTTATTTTCTTTGTTGTCTTCATGAGGTCTTAAAATTAAAAAGCTTTCCAGATGGCTTTTGGCTTTTAAATAAGAAAAACGAGTATGATATTTTTAATTAAATGTTTTCACTAAAACCCCTTCCCTGTTCTATTCTACTCTATGAACTAATGAGCAAAAAGGATCTCTATTGGTTTTTCCTGCCTTAGTCTTAATAATAGCTTGATTTCATTGCTCAATAACTTCAAAGTAAAATAATGTCTTAAAGCTGAAGAGCTTTCTCCTAGTCTATTTCTAACCTCTTGTCTCAAGCTGCCACCATAAAGGCGCCCAAAAAGTGTACAAAAAAGCATTTCTAATAAATTCAACACGTGTCAAATTACATTAGGTCTCTCAGATATAAGCAAGTGGAGTCTAACTGTAATCTATTGTCTTAGTCAGTTTGGGCTACTATAACAGAATACCATAGACTGGGTGGCTTAAAAGGCAAACATTTATTTCTTACAGCTCTGGAGGCTGGGGAGTCTAAGATCAAGGTGCCGGCAGATCCGGTGTCTGATGAGGGCCCCCTTCCTGGTTTGCAGTTGGTTGTCTTCTTGTTGTATCCTCACACAATGGAGAGAGAGAAAAAGCAAGCTCTCTCATGTCTACTCTAATAAGAACACTAATCCCACCCATGAGGGCTCCACCCTCATGACCTAATTACCTCCCAAAGGCCCTACCTCCTAAGACCATCACATCCAGGGTTAGGATTTCAATGTATGAATTTGGGGGGATACAAACATCGAGTCCACGTCATCGATGGCCTTAGTAAGTCTGAAAAAAGAATGGGCCAGTAGAAGAGGTCTGCACGGATGCCAGTTCCAGGGTTGGCACCGGTCATCTAGGAATATCCAGATAAAACAGACAGTCCTGTGACATGATAAGTATTCTCTCCACCGCGGTAGGTGTTTCCACACATCTCCTCTTGGCTTGGGTGAAATCTTCCCCATGATGATGTTCCCTCCCTTTGCTCTGGCTCCACATCATGAAGCAGTCTCTGGTGACTGAGGCTTCCCGACATTCTGGTTTGGGGAAGGGGGGTAACCTGGTTGGGAGGTGAGAGCTCCCCAGGCACTGAAGAGGGAGGTCATCCATTCTATCTTAATTAATTGGCATTAATTGGCATTCTGATGTATACATCAGTTTCTTGTGAGTCCGTGAGCCAATCAGTCTCTCTGAGACCTGTCCATTCTGAGAACTCCCAAGATGCAGTGGCTGGGGCAGCAGAGCTTCTAGAGCTTTTACCATGAGAAATACTCCCAAAAAGGCCACTCCGTGGGAGTCTGGGAGGACCAGCCAACTGGCCTTCTTGATGCAGCATCTCTACTCTATTGCTGTCCCCCCTTTAACCCAGAGAGCAAATGATGAGTATGTATTGAGCACCTGCCATACATCGAGCACTATTTTAAGCTGTATCAGATGCAAAAGAGGTATTAGGAATCATCCCTGCCAGGAAACAGGTGAGAAAAGGTATACACACATGAACAAATGAATAAATAAGACTCTGTGTATCCATCCATCTATTTCTATCTATAGATAGATATCATAATCATGTACTAATTCATGTGATCTGTTAATCACAAAATAGGACAGTACCGGGCTTCCCTGGTGGCGCAGTGGTTGAGAGTCCGCCTGCCGATGCAGGGGACACGGGTTCGTGCCCCGGTCCGGGAGGATCCCACATGCCGCGGAGCGGCTGGGCCCGTGAGCCATGGCCTCTGAGCCTGCGCGTCCGGAGCCTGTGCTCCGCAACGGGAGAGGCCACAGCAGTGACAGGCCCGCATACTGCAAAATAAATAAATAAATAAATAAAATAGGACAGTACCTTAAAAGGTGTCATTTATGTAATATCAATAATAAACACTACATCCAAAATATCCAAAACACACACTGGACTATTTCTCTAGCAATAGGAACAGATATAATCCAGGTCTGACCTCCTAAAGAAGAAATCAATACTTTTTTAGACCTTATATGGTATCACTGGAAAAAAATCTGGATTTGATTCCAGCTATAAAAACCATGTGTAAATTTAATATCCAGATGCATAAAGTGGACACCAGAAAATAAATTTATGGTGTAGAAATATTTAGATACTTTGAACAAGAGTGATACACACTGAGAATTCTGTGGCTTATGAACTAACGTGCTTCCTTTGAAGATGTGACATTTTCCCTGCACCAGAATTACATCCTCAGAGTCTCCATGATAGTTTCTTAATTTCCTTTACAGTTTAATTGTATCTATGTACAAGAAATCTATATTCTAAAATTATCACCAAGGGCTAAATTCATTTTCCTATAGGCAGAAATCATATCTTTCGTGTACACACTTCTTTCTTAGAATTATATAAGGTATATACTATTATTTTCTGAGACCAGAACCAGGGGTTTATAGATGTGCACCAGCAATCATTCATTCAAGAAACTGCTGATAGAACCCTACTATTTCCAAGCACTGTCTTATTGTTTTTAAGACGTGTTTCAAGGTGGAGGGCAGAGGGGAGTTAGAAGCACAATCTTTTTAAGATAGAAACTTTTCTTTCCAGGAAAAGAAAATAGTCCAGCTGGCTAAAACCCCCAGATTTAAAAAAAAAACTTAGAGACTAGAACTAAATAATTGTTGCAAAAGAGTTTAAACACAAATGGAGCCTCACAGCAAGTTAGCTGGAAGGGCTGAGTCACACGTGACAACATAACTATTTCTCAAATGCATGCAAACAAGAGTGGGTTCAAACTTTCTCATCTCTCCTCCTAAGATGATAAATTACAAAGAAATAAAGTCAAAACGAGGAAGACTTTATAGAGGTGGAGCCAGACACTGGTTCTTAAAGAACCACTAGAATTCACAGAAGCAAAGGGAGTTTAAAAAGCCATTCTAGGGAAAAGGAGAAAGAATAGCTTTGTTGGGTAAAGGCAGAATGCTTCAGGAGATTATCAGGAAAATGGTGGCAAATGCCAATTATCTTTTTACTGAACAAAAGTCCCCTTTATGATCAATGTTAGGGTGCATTGCACTGAAGACATGTGTTAGATTGCCAGGGGGGTACAATGGGGGGTCAGGATTTCTTAAGGGGAAGAATTAACAACGTAATGCTGGGGCTCGAGGTTTGGCCTTGGGAAGGAAAGAATGCCCTCTTTTTAACTGAACGGTGGTATCATGACCAGAGGACCTGCATTTCACCATGAAAATACAGAAGCATCAAGACAGAGTGAAATGATGTCTCACTCCCACGCACCCATCCCGTTTCATTCTAGAACCAAATACATACTAGGGTGGCATTGCTGGTGAGCCCTCTGGGGTGGGGCCAGCTGTGGAGGAAGGAGAGGAGGGGAGGGGAAGAATAGCTACCTCCAGGTGGAGAGGGAGAGAAGGCCATCCTAGGAGAGCGCATGGGGCGCAAAGTTACTTTGCAAGTTTTCTTTCTTAAGCTGAATGGTGAGCACACAGATCTTCATTATAGTTTCTTATTCCTTTTAGTCTGTCTAAAAGATTTTAGAATAAGATGTAGTTTTAAAAATGTACAGAAACCTTATAACTGTCACCCATATATCCTCAATCAGAATCTGCCTGTGGATGTCAACAGAATCACTTTACTAGTAATAAAATTCTTAATGATCTCTGCTGATGCAGGACTGCCACCCTACCATCAATTTTTTTAAAAAAGTCCTTCTGTTTCTGGAAGTCTGTCTTATAAAACCTCATGAATGGTACATTCACCCACCATGTGCAACCTCCCATGGCTCCTTGCTGCTGTCCCCCTGCCCCCGTGAGGCCCTTGCCCCTCTCTCCCACTGGGGTTCACCTGAGACCCTGGGCTTCCATGTCAAAGATGCTGTCTCGTGCCCTTGATACAATCTTTCAAGGTTCCAAAGTGGCCCTGCGTTCGCTTCACTCTTCCGGAACTCGAAAACCATGCTGTGCTCATATAGAGGTAGTAAGGGGGACACTTCCCTCTGCTCCTCTTTGTCACCTGGCCACCAAAGCTTGGCCCAGACTCAGCAAACACCTTGTGGAAGCAGCTTCCGCTTCTCTGCAGCCCACCCCTGTCCTCAGGGCACAGACATATGGCAATGGGTCTCGGCTCAGGGACCAGCTCCAAGGCATGGAATAGCAGACGACTCTCCAAACCCCCATGCAAATCGGCTCCCTAGGCCTCCCTCAGCACACCGTCACACATGCCCAGATGCATCTCAATTCCAGTGGTAGGCACAACTGAACTTGAGGCCGGGCCACCAGTCAATTATCCTTTTCAACTCAACGACAGAAAAAACAAATTAACTTGGTCAAGGCCATCATTTGCTCCTGATGAAGCCAGGTGCCCTAATTCACTTATGAAGCACGTATTACGGAAGGGCTGATCTCTGCCAGACATTGTGCTAACTGGGGTGAGGGGAGGAGCACAAAAATGGGTAAGACATAGTCCCCCTCCTCAAGGAGCTCACAGCCTAGTAATGGGAGATAGAAATATATAAGTACACTCTGAGTGCAGTCTAGGACCTTGAACTCTATGTTGCCTCAAATAGATCATTAGAATTCCCAGGTATTGAAATGCAGGTATATGCTTTCTGAAAGATCTTTTTCTCCTTTCATGAAATCAGACTTTGTGTTTTAAGCAGGAGGGCAAGAAAAATACTATAGAGAGTAACCTGAAAGAGTTGAAAAATGAGCCTCTGGAAAGAGTATGAAGTTCTTTACATTAAGGGTAATTAATAACAACAAAAATAACTTAACAGATAAATGTTGGAGATAGACTGACTAAGCAACCAATCTGGAGAAGAAAAAAAAACCACCCTGGATTTCGCACAAAAATTAATGAATGAACTCTATAAGAGATGCTATTATCAACGTGAAATCAATGTTAGGATGTGTTAACAGGAACGTGGCAGGCAGCACTGGGACTTCAGCCAGCCACATTCAGCCTTGGTCAAGCCTTTATTATGTCCAATTTTGGTTTCCCGTTTGAAGAGTTGTTATATTTCAAGCTGATATTAAAAGGATGGAAAATAGGCATTGGCATTTAGCCTAGAAAAGACGAGACTGAAGGATGACTTAATACCTGTGGCCCTAACAGAGATAAGTGGGTTTCTATTTCATCCACAGGAAGCCTAGTTCAATCACAGAATAAATTGAGCATAAGAGTGATTAAACACTGAGACCGTGATCGTAGGATGTCACCTTAGAAGTGTAGTGCTTCAGCTCTGCTGCTTTCAGAATACTCTTCACTCTCCATCTTGCATTAATATTTTTGTATGCATATCTTATCTCCCTTTGGGACTGCCCTTCTTATCTTTGGAGCCCTCCACAGCACTTAACTCCATGACTTGCTTGTAGGAAATATTCAAATAGTGTTAAGTAGGGGGAAGATGCTGGGACAGAAACTATATGGCCAACATTATAAGGCAGACAAGAGAGTATAGCAACTCAAGATGTGTGACAGGCCTGGAGTCAGACCAGAGAATAGTTCAGAGAATTGTGTCAGCAGAGGCCATAAAGATTCTCGTGACGGAAGACGAGGAGGAGGGGCACACGATGACTTTCTGTGACAGTACATACATCTCTCCACCCCCTCCTCCACCCAGCCCATCACACCTTCCACAGTGGGAACTAGGTAGACTTTATCAAAGACACGATAGGGAAGGAGAGGTGAGGAAAAGACCTTATTGGATGGTAGAAAACAGAGGAAAGAAAGAAGAGGAGTCTGTAATTTCTGCAAAAGGAGATGGAAAAGGGGAGAAGTATTTCATGAGAAGATTTCTTAGGACGATCCGCTAAAAAGCAGTATCACAGGAAAATACAAAGCAATATAGTTTAAGTGAACATGTTCAGTGCTTTTGGGGGTGGGGAGTGAGGAGGAGGGTGATGCCCTCAGGTGCGGAGGAAAGACTCTAAGTCACCAAGGGAAAGGAGGAAAGAGGTTCAGCCTACAAATATGTAGTTAACCCCTTCATTTCCGTTCCTGTACACCCCTTGGTGAGCCGTTGTCTAGGCAAGATCTCTTGCTTCATTCTAAATGTGTAGAGTCTATGAATTTCTTTATAAAAAAAATTTCCTCAAGATGTTTTAAACATCCCCTTTAAATTACTTGAACGGTTGCCTCTCATGTGAATAGATTTCCTTTGACTTTAAGTTGTGTTTCTGTAGGAGGTGAGTGGCTGTGTGTGTGTGTCTTAAGTGCATTAAGGCAAGTACAAGGGGCACTTCCCACATACCTCTCTCTTCCCTAGGGAATTGCTCCAAGGTAAAAACTATTCTTAAACAACCATTGCAGACCATAAAGTCTGGAAGAGATCATGGAGATCCTACCTCCATGAAGTAAAGTTATTTTTTAAATCATATTTTATTAATAAAAGACCACCCTGTGGTGTGAGCTATTTCATTCTATAGCACTGACCTCCTTCAAACCTTCCCAGCTCAGAATCTCTTTGATGAAAAATTAAGCAAAGTATCTAGAAATGAAGGGTGCTATCAGTCATTGGAGAGTGGCCCAGACTTCCGTTTCCCCTAGTCAAAGAGGCTGGAAACGTCATATGTACGACACCTACTATCTTGCTGGCCCTGTTGTTCATGGTGCCAATGAATGATCATTACTTCAGTTCCCAGAGACACTGGTTCTGGAAGCTGGACTCTGAGTACCCCTGTCTGTGCTACACAGTGAAAGCACATGTGCCTGCTGGTCTCTGCAGAAACAGACACTGTTCACAAATTACCTTCTAGTATGTTCTTCCTAATTCCTCTCACCTTGCCTCTCCAGCTGCAGGAAGCTGGACCGCAGAAGGCTACCTGGGAGCATTTGCCTACTCCAGCCCTGCTCTCATCTCATGATTCACTTATCTCCAAATGCATCCAATCTCCTTCTTATTGTCCTTTGTGCCCTCCCTGTTCCCTGCTGGTGTCTGACCCAGGCCCAGAACTCACTCCTCTCTTCACTATTGTCATGTCAGTACCCTATTAGGTAGCAGGAGTTATGACATCTATTAGTTTTACAAACTGAAGACAGACAGCTACTTCCCGAACACATTACATTAATAACAAGGGGCCAACTACAAGTGTGCATGATTTCCCTCTTTCTATCTGAACAACTAGGAAAATAACTTGGTGGATATCTTTTATACAGCTGGCCATTCACATACTTTCAGTGCATGAATGTCAGCATATTAGTGGAAGATTACTAAATTCCTGCTCTCCTGTGTGTGTGTGTGTGTGTGTGTGTGTGTGTGTGTGTGTGTGTGTGTGTGTGTGTGTATTGAGAAAGAGAGAGAGAGAGTCTGAGTCTGGGCTGGCTTGGAAGAACCACTGAAGTTTTTCCAGGCTACTCCATTTTATGAACTTATTCCAAATATGCCAAAACTATACTTGCCACCTCAGAATTGGAGTGGGGGTGGGAAATGGGGGAAATCAGGAGGCGAAACGTATTCCCAAGGTCAGCTGAGTCCCATAAGCAAATGTATTAGTTTTCTATCACTGCTGTAACGAATAACCACAAACTTGGTGGCTTAAAACAGCACAAACCTATCTATTGTTCTAGAGGTTCAAAGTCCAACACAGGTCTCTCTAGGCTAAAATCAAGATATAGACAGGGCTGCATTGCTTTCTGGAGGCTCTATGGGAGAATCTATTTCCTTGCCTTTCCAGTTTCTAGAAGCTGCCACATTCCTGGACCCCATTCCTCTATCTTCAGCACCAGCAAGGTCATCTCTCTGGCCATTATCCTATAGCCATATCTCCCTCTGACCTCAGTGGGAGAGGTTTATCTCACTTTAAACACCTGTGTGACTAAGATTGAGCACATCTGGATAATCCAGGATAATCTCTCCACCTCAGTGCCTTTAACTTAATCACATCTGGAAAATCCCTTTTGCCATGTAAAGTAACATATTCACAAGTTCTGGGCATTAGGACATGGATGTCTTTGGGAGGACTATTATTCTGCTTGCCACAGCAAATCACTGAATATTTTAAAAGGAAAAAAACTAAATGGGAAAAATGTGGTAGAAAGAGGAATAGCAAAATGCCTCAATACATGTATCCATCACAGTTTTGGAGCAATAAACTCAAGTCTAGTCAGTGAGTATTGCATTAAAGCCTCTTGTGTGATCTCTATGAGTGTCTCATGCACTTTAAATAGTCAATATATGTTGAGTGATAACATATATAATCAAAGGGATATTTAAAGATATATATTCATCATGATATATAGAGATAATTAATTTTGAAGTTCATTAAACTATATTACTCTATAAATTGTGACTTTGAGGACAGCATAGTACTTAAGCAATAAAACAACCAAAATTTTCTAGTTAGCTAAAGTGAAGAGAGGATTTAATCTAACGAAACTAAACTTCTTTAAGTTGAGCACAGGAATACTTGCACTGGTTCCTCTCCCTGCCTTTGGGTGAACTTTTGAAGTGCTCTGTGCCTCTGTGTCCATGTCTGTGATATGAAGCCATAGATCTCAAAGATGTTTTTCATCGTATGAAGGATGTGAATCAATGTGTAAAGTTGATTGTTTCTCCTGCTATTTACCAAAAGAATCACCTTAACCCTACATTGTGGAGACCTGGGTAGCTGTACTTATTTAACAGAAAGCCAGTCCCATAAGTATATCGGTGCCCCAGCAGCGACCTGTTCATTGCTTGTTAGCCATGAAGAAGCATATTCATAACTCAAGCTTAGAGTGTCATCTCCAGACGGAATCAGCACCTCCCCCTCCACAGGGGTTGGAATCTGGTTGCTTTCCAAGCTGTTGCTGACCAGGCTCCCTTGCCTGGCCTGGGGGATGAGATCACCACACCAGAGTGCCACGGGGGCAGACCAGGCCCACTGTTGCAACATGTCCCTTTGTCAAGCTGCTGCCCTCTTTTCACCAAACAGCCTGTATAACACAGCATATCACTGATCCTCTGGCTCTCTTCCCTTTGCCTTTGTGTGTGCATTTTTATATCATGCATCTTCCCCTGAATAAGAGGGATAATAGGAGTTTCCCGGATTTGATTTCTCAGTGGGAACTGTTTGCTTTGGACGCCACTGACACCAATGCTAATTGAGAACAGAGCTCAGAACGAGGGCCTGAGAACTGCACCCGGATGAACTTTTCGGTGGGCTGATTTCCGTTGACCTCTTCAGAAGTGGATTGTGCGTGCACGTGATACCATGGTCAACTCTTTTCCAGAAGTCTGAGCACGTGGATCAGTGTCTTTCCCTTTAACTAGTTCTCTGCCTTGGAAGAATTATTTGTGATTGATCATATAAAGTCTTCATCATGAAAGCTACTGGGGATCCTGGCCCCTACTGCCCAGTAATAACATTCTGGAAATCACGAAGCAATCTGGGCCGTTTACAATCTAAATCCAAACATGATGGGCTTCTATTAGAGAGATTACAGTAAAAAATAACAATCAGCTCTCTGATGATCCTATGCGAAGGGAAAGGGTGGGGAGGAGTAAATTTGGCAAAGGACGAGCCCAGACTTTCGTCACAGGGACAGACCAAAGTGTTAACACAAAGGGAGAGCCCGGGAGCATCCTGCACACTGCATTTCAGCCACAGATAACATGGCACCTCCGCGGGCCCGGTCCACGCCCTGACCGCTCAGAGGGTCTCAGCACCTCTGCGCCCGCAGCCCTTTTCCAGCTGCAGACATGCTCGGGGGATCCGGATCACAAGGAAGACGCAGCCTGGCCGTGCTCTCCCAGTGAGTGCTCGCTTCACCTCTTCAGTTTTTTTTCTTCTTCTTCTTCTTCTTTCGCATAAAGGAATTGTTGTAAAAGAAAATAAAATAATTTTTTTAGCTGTGGGAGTGGGAGGTGAGAGGAGAAATCAGGAGGCAAAGGAAGGCAGTGAGTGTGTAAATATCAGACCTGTGTGAAACTTTTTGGTCTCAACTTGGTGGTGGTTCTGATTGGTTTTCCTCTGTTACTTTTTTTTTTTTTTTTTTGGTGGTTCGTAGACCATTTGGGGGTGTTTATACCAAAGGCACGGGTTTTCTTATTCCACATACCGATCCACAAAGCATCGTGTTTCTAAAGATCTGCTGTTAATTTAGACCTGAGCCCTCTACTCGGAGTGATCCATCTGCAGGGCTCAGAGACTTTGGCTAAAGCACACATTGCCCAATCCTTAGAGTCAACAGCCCAAAGCCCTCAATACACTGACCCTCTGACTGTGACAGAACAAGACCCAGAGCACATGCTATTGATCAGAGAATTGTTCAGATAACAGGCTCCAAAGTTTAGGATCCTGGAATCTTGGAATGTTCAAGCTAGAGGGGCCCCTAGGGCTGTTTGCTGCAATGCTCTTCTGCTATAGACAGGGAAACGGAACCCAGAGGGGCAACTCCACTTAACCCAAAGCCAGACAACTGTCAGTAGCAGGGAAGCCAGTGTCTTTGTACTTGCAGGCAAGGGCCCTTTTCACGCTGGCGTTTATGAGGTTTGGAAAACTCACTGGATCTTGAGAGAAGGTAAGGCACAAGAGTAAGAACACCAGATGGCCTTTCAGTAAATCTGTCCCATTTTTGAGAGTTTTGGCATCGATTCAGCATGACAGTTGTTGTTTCATTTGTTCCAGCATTTGTGCAACAGCTCATCAAATAAACAGGAACTCAATGGGGTCCTAAAAATGAGACCCACATCCACTATATTAGCAGATCTCTTGGATAACCCGTTTCTCTAAGTGTGATCACTCAAGTGTGAGAACACAAAGGGGTGTTAGAGGTTATCTGTATGTTCCTGTGGTTATCAGACTGGTTGGGGGGCTTTGTTTTTTTTTTTTTTTAGCAAATTTACTCTTACAAGGAATCCTGTTACATAAAGGAGATGTTCTGATTAAATCGGTGGTTTTGGTCTAGAGCTTCTCATCTCTGCTGCAGTCCCCAGTCACCCCCACCCCCATTGCTCACACCCACCCCACTCCCCATATCTTTCTACCACACCCCACCCTACCCACTCTGCCAAAACTTCCTTGGAATCCTAGGTCTCCATGGAACTTCAGAAACCCCGATCTTATTTAATGCCACCATTTCAGATGAGGAAACTGAGGCACATGGGGTGACGGGGCTTGGCCCATGTTCACGGCTGGTCAACAGCAGAGCCTGGAATGCAGGGCAAAGATCCCAGTCTGCTGTGTGTGTGTGTGTGTGTGTGTGTGTGTGTGTGTGTGTGTGTGTGTGTGAATTCCTGGTTCTGAGTTTCTTCCCACTCCATCATGCCCAGAGTTCTATCAGTTTACTTTCTCCATGTCTCTCTCACTCTTCTCTAATCACTCTCTCATTTCCTGAATTTCAGCAGTTATCGCCCACCACCTGGACAATTACAGTTGCCTCCTATCTGGTCCTGGCTTCAGTCTCGGTCCCCTTTCTGATCCTGTCCCCTCCCATCATCCCACCCCCACCTTTGAAGATAGACCCCACTCTCCTCAACGTGGCACTCAAAGTTCTCCACTGTCTGCCTTTAATATCCCTTCCCATTCTGACCTCCCCCTGCTCCAGCCAAATCAGATCACTCACCGACCCCCAAACTCATCATGTACAAGCCATCCCCACTCCTTGGCTCACTCTATTTCCTACGTGGAGAACACTCTATGTGCCTCAGTTTCCCCTCTGAAGTGGAGACATTAAAAAAAGATGGGGGTTTCTGAAGTGTTCCATGGAGACCTAGAATTCCAAGGAAGTTTTGGTGGAGTGGGTAGGGTGGGGTGGGGTAGGGAAGAGATGGGGAGTGGGGGTGGTAAGCAGTGGAAGGTGATTGGGGAGTAGAGTAGGAATGAGGGGCTCTATCTCATTTGTTTCTGACTTCCTTCCTGTCCCTCAAGGCGCAAATCAAATACTACCTTCCTCCACAAGGCTTCCTCAGCTCTTCTTTTCTCTCCATATCCTTTGTCCACCCTTCTATTATTTACCTTGAACTAAAGTTAGTGGTGAGCATGCCTGTTCCTTCCCTTCCCTCCCCTCCCCTCCCCTCCCCTCCCCTCCCCTCCCCTCCCCTCCCTTCCCCTCCCCTCCCCTCCCCTCCCCTTCCCTTCCCTTCCCTTCCCTTCCCTTCCTTTCCCTCCCTTCCCTTCTTTCTTATTTTTTATCCATTAACAGCAGGTAGTAACTTCACCCTTAACCAGTTAAGAGGTCCAGTAAAGTCAATCATTTAAAGCCAATCTCTGAACCCCAAAGTGAGCAAAAGTGGCTAGTAGAATGCCAGTGCAATATATGGTAATCCACTTGAGGGCAGGAACTATTTTGAAACTTTGACCCTTCAGCTTCCAGCACAGTGCCAATGCTCAAAAAAATATTCTTTAGCTTTCCCATTACTGGATAAATCAAACTCAGTTCATCTAAGTTCACACTTTTCATTGGAGTCTTTGGAACACACAAAGCTTCTGTGCCTTCTGCTTTGGAAGAAGCTTTAGGTTAAATGCCAAAACAGATGCCCAACGGGATGAGCTCTAAATTCCTTTGCATTTGCATCAGATAATTTATCTCAGTTTCATCACCTACAGATCGAGGTTGGCAGTGTTTCTTTTATGAGGTGCATTAAGATTCCTGAGTGCCAAGACCTATCTAGAGCCGTGTTATTTTCAGGGGCAATTGTGATTGGCTGTCCAGTTCTTTAGATTTCAAGGTGCTGTTTAATTTGTTCCTGGTAAGATGACTGAGAGATTCTGTCACTTGCAGTCTAATATTTTCACCACTTTCTTTCTCATTTTCCCACATCCCTGTGAAGTCTTCTTGAGTCAAGATTTTGGGTTTCTTATAAACAGCCATGCTTTTGTCACATTTTGTAACAAATGTGGAAGGGTATATAAATTTTTAAACCATGGAATCAAAGAAACATAGGAAATTATTTAGTTCATCCCACTGTTTTCTGAAGAAACTAAGTTAAAAACATGTCGGGGAAATCAATAATTGGCATAATTGTATAAGATACAGAAGACGTGCATGTAAAAATGGTCAGATTTGTAAAAAGTTAGGAATAAATACCTGGTTTATTCAATCTTATTGGGGAATGTAGCATTACAATTTTCCAGCATGCTAAATTTAAAAAAAAAATTGTAATGAAAACTATGTCTTTCCCTTCTTTAAAATAGATGTTACAATACATTTGAAACACTTCCCCATTGCTGAGAATTGTCACTATGAATATAGTTTTTTAAATCATGCTGTGAAACAGTGGTATCTCAGTGGATACAACTCTCATCCAGAAATCGTCCAATTATTGTGTGCTGTCCTCTATCTTTTTATTTATTTTATCTCTTCTAATTGCTCTTAATGCATCCAACTCTAGGGGTTCCACTCTGTTTGGATGTAGCCAAGGCTATCAGGAAGCCCCATTTGTTAGAATTGTGTTCACGGAAAAAGTCAACAGTCTGGGCAGAGGAGCACTCTTGTACCTTCTCTATTACAAAGTAAATGGCATGTACCTTTTGTGACTGTTGGTTTGTATACCAAACTGGCCAGTTTTTGCTCACTTTTCGGTTCAAAGATTGGCTTTAAATGATTGACTTTACTGGACCTCTTATCTGGTTAAGGGTGAAATTACTACTTGCTGTTAATGGATAAAAAAATAAGAAAGAATGGCATAAAAACAGGCACTTGTACTTGGCACGTAGGGGGCACTCTATAAATGATATTATTGAATCTTTCCTGCAGTGTTGACTACACCAAATCTTTATGGAGTTGGTCTCAACTTTTTTGCATGTGTCTTACTGGCCACCTGGCCACAAGCACATGGGCTGAGTGCCTGGTGGCCACAGGCCTGTCTTTCCTTCCCGGTTGAGGCAATTTGCATTGCTCACTCCTCTTTCCCTCTCCTTACCTTTGACCTATTTCAATCCTTGACATGAGCCCTCACTTCATACTGCTTCTCACGTCCCTCCCAGTCCCCCCAACATGGCTTTGCAGAGGCAGGACCAGCTGAGGCAAGAGGAATGGGGGCTGGGGAAATGCTCTTCTGTCATCTGGAGGCCAGTTTGCCCCTGGCATTCCTAGCTGGACCAGCGAGGATGCCTTTATCCCGTAGAAATGCAGCTTCCGTTCTCGCTACTAGCTTCAGATATATCCTGGGTTTTAAAAGGTAGCTGTGGGCTGGCCTAAGATCCCAGCTGCCATGTATAATAATGTTTGAAGTTCCAAAAACCAATTTGCAAATTAAGGTTTTGGAAACAAGCTTTTCATAAATGTAGGACTGCCTGAATTCATTTCCAAGCCTAATTGAATTTTTAAGAGGAGCCTTTAAAACTCCGTAAACCTCACTCATTTCCATGCATTCATTCAACAAATATTCATTGAGGGTTTCCTGTGCCAGTTAGTGCTGCTGGACTAGGCACTAAGAACATAAAAAGAAACAAAACACAGACTCTGGCTTCAAGATTATCTAGTCTTTTAACCTCCCACCCACTGCAGGAATCTTTCTTCAGTCCTCGCACAGCCATCACCCAACACACGCACATCCCCAGATCCATCAGGGCTGTGGCTGCCATCAGAGCAGTACAGCCCCCCGATCAGCATTAGCTACATCAGTGCTTTCCTGTTTTCTCTTTCCCTCTGACCCTCTGAAAGAAATACCAGTGTTTCTTTTAACTTATACTTAAGTATAAACTTAAGTATAATAAGCTTAAGTTTATTTTGTGACTCAGTATTTTACATATATACACATACACAGATCTGTTTGAAACAAATATTTCACAAAACAGTGCTCACTCTTGCTATGTACACCTTCTGATATTTTCTTCTTTTCAAGTTGGGCTGTAGATTTTTTTCAGCTTTATTTAGGTATAATCGACAAATAAAATCATACTGTATTTAAAATGTGCAATGTGATGATCTGATAGGTCTGTACATTGTGAAAGGATTCCCATCATTAAGTTAATTGACAAATTCATCACCTCTCATACTTAACCTTTTTTTTTCTTTTTTGGTAAGAACACTTAAGTTCTACTCTCTTATCCTATTTCAGTTATACAATACTGTATTATCAACTATAGTCACTGTGTTATACATTAGATCCTAAGACTTTATTCACCTTATAACTAAAAGTTTGTAGCCTTTTACCAGCCTCTCCCCACTTCCCCCATCTCCAACCCTTAGCAACCGCCATTCCAGTTAACTTTTTTTTTTTAATTCCACATGTAAGTGATACCTTGCAGTATTCGTGTTTCTCTGTCTGACTTATTTCACTTAGCACAGTGCCCTCCATATATATTCATTCATGTTGTTGCAAATGGCAGAATTTCCTTCTTCCTTTTTAAAAAATAATTGTGGGTGTATAGTTGATTTACAATGTTGTGTTAGTTTCAGGTATCCTTTTTAAAGGCTGAATAATATTCCATATTATTCTGTATATATTATATATGTTATAATAGTCCATATTATATATATATATATATAAATATATATATATATATATCCATTCATCCATTGATGAACACTTAGGTTGCTTCCACACCTTGGCTATGGTGAGCAATGCTGCAATAACATGAGAGTACAGATATCTCTTTGATATAGTGATTTAGTTTCTTGCCCTCTGATTTTCTATATTTTATATATCATTAAAAAATGCTAGTCATGGGCTTCCCTGGTGGCGCAGTGGTTGAGAATCCGCCTGCCGATGCAGGAGACACGGGTTCGTGCCCCGGTCCGGGAAGATCCCACATGCCGCGGAGCGGCTGAGCCCGTGAGCCATGGCCGCTGAGCCTGTGCGTCCGGAGCCTGTGCTCCGCAACGGGAGAGGCCACAACAGTGAGAGGCCCGCGTTTCAGTCATAAACTACTAAGTAGATTTCAGAAGCTGCAAACTGAAGTTTGTAAACGACTGAACATATTACATCATCTTGGTAACCCTGACCACACTGGCTGCCTGCCTCAGGGATCAGCCTGGAAGTTTAAGGAGAGGCTTTTCAGGTGGGGATCAGAGGGTCTGGATTCTGGTCTAGCTCCTTCACTGATCAGCGCTGGGATTTCCAGGAAGCCGCTTCATCTCGCTGCAGCGCAGCTGTAAGATGGAGATGCTCATGCCTGCTCGGTGTAACTTGCAGAGTGGTAAGACCATCCAGTACAATGACGTGCGTTAAAGTATACGGGAAAAAACTAAGTACATAACAAATGCAAGTTATTATTAAATAGCCTTATTTTTCCAGATTAATATTTAATATCAGAGGAACAACTTGGAGAGACCATTTGCCCTTTATAGAGTTGTGGAAAGATCCTTGCATGGGCTGTAATATTATACAACTTCACAGATGAAAATCTGAGTGGCATTTGTTTGTGATGTTTGTAACTAGGTTTGTATTTAAGAAGCTCAGTCGGGTCATCCTCTTTCCTGTGCCCTTAAATACTTTTTCTGGTTGTAAAATCAAGGAAGCAGCTAGGTGGTCGGTGGGTTTTTAACTCATGAGCCAATTTGTGAAGGAGTACGCTTTGCCTGATAGTATCTGCTCTAGCCCACTGGATTTATAAACACTCATTTCCACTGCTATTAAGACTGCTTTTTATTAAAAACAACTGACATTAAATAAAAGTAACCAGTAAAGAAGATAACTTTATTAAGAAGTGTTTAAAACAATAAACTTCTAGAGAAAATATGGTACTTTTCTCACTGATCTTTCACTTTTTCTGTGTAACCTTATTGTAAACCTCATCTCATGCAGACATTGATTAGAATGCTTCTTTCAAGTCCTGATACTCCTATTTAGGGCCTGGTATTTTAGGCTGATATTTTCTATGCTGATTAATTCCTATTTAGGGCTAACCCACACTAGACATTTTGCCTCTTCCAGGCTAGCTCTGCCTGCTACATCAGCTCTCCATGTCTTTTATTTCCCTGACTTCTTTCTGATATTTACAAGGAATGTCTACACTCACCTTTTCTAGAACTCGATTCTCCAAATCACTGTACCTTTCACTTTGTATGCAACTGAGCTAATATAAAAAATAATATAATAAAATAAGGACTATATTCACCCCAAGAAGAAGAAAATAAATTTGCCACGTTTCCTCTTTAAAGAGTGAAAACATTCTTTACACAGATCAGCAATACCAAAGGCCATAGTTCATAATTACCTTGCATAGTTTCCAGAGAAAAGTACATGAAATACATAAAATTTAAGTAATTTTTTCAACCTACCTTTAATATGATTTCATGATATTTATAGCTTTTGTGTAATTTCCATAGCTACTTAATGAATTATTCTGATATGTCTAAGAATTGAATTGAAAATAATAGTGTTCACACAACTTTTTAATGAGTAAATTAAGGTCCAAAGTGGCCTAGGTACACTGAACTTTTGGAACAGAAGAGATGGCTTTAAAGAGGAACTGATCGCTCACCTCTGCCATTTCTCCAGTAGTCTTTCTGGAGCTAAACAGCACTGTTGGCTGGGAAAAAGTATCTCAATACTCTTTCTACTGACCAGACCCACCTTTCAAAGCACTAAATGGTCCCATTCTTGGCAATGAAAACTAGAGTTGGGTATCCTGACTCCCACATCTGTGTTCAGACCTCAATCATTGCTAAGTGTGTGACTTGAGCAGGTCTCTTAATTTCACTAGGCCTAAGTTTCTTCATATGTGGTGGGGGGGGGGGGATTATAGTATCTGTCTTGCAAGTTTAGTGAAAATTAAAAGAATTAGTTATGTGAAGGTGTGTAAACCACAGGGGATGTTTAATCAGTGTTAAATTTTCTACCTTCCCCTTCCCTCTGAGCACTCCCTTTCCTAAAAACCCCAGGAGAGAAATGGCTTGATATCTTACACCAACAAAGTGACTGATGCTGGGGCAGATGAATTCAGTTTGTGATTGACATGTGTTCAAAAAATCCATCTACTCTAGAAAAATCAGAAGAGCTCTTCATCTCAGATTTTCATTGCTCCATTTACTTCCTACTTACAAATGATAACGTATACTGCTGTACTTTGGATAACTCTGAAGTTAAAAGAAATTTGCTAAAAATAGACTTGGGGCAAAATATAAAATTACTACTTTTCCAAATTGGCCTAAACCAGACACATTGTGAAGGAGGATGTAGTAAGAAGTAGGGGTTTGTTTGCCAAAGACTTCAATGCCTCCAATCTTTAAGTAAGCTTGATAAGTAAGGAGAGTATAAATAAAGAATATTAACTTTGAAATCCAGATAAAGTTGGACCCAAATCCTAGTTGCATCATTTTATTAACTATGTGCCCTTTAGCTAATTACTTAATCTCACTGAGTTGCTTAGTTTATTTGTCTATAAAATGAGGAAAAGATATGTAAAGTAGTTAGCACAGTGCCTGGCACTTAGTAGGTGCTCAAAAAAATGTGTGTGGGGTGATTAACAGTGATAATTATTGGCATTAACTGGGTGTCTAGGGGATGAATCTGAGGTAGCTTCCAGGTATTCACAAAAGCATGAGTGACTGTGATGAGTTGTATGAATTTCCTAGGGCTGCCATAACAAAGTACCACAAACTGGGTGGCTTAGAACAACAGAAACTCATTGTCCCTGTCTCACAGTTTTAGAGGCTAGAAGCCTGACATGAAGGTGTCTGCAGGACCATGCTCCCTCTGAATCCTATAGGGGGAGGATTCTTCCTGGCCTTTTCTGGATTCTGGTGGCCCCAGCTGGGCCTTGGTTTGTGGCAGTAGAGGCTCCAATGCTTCCATTACTTCACATGACATTCTCCCTATTCCTTTTCACATCATCTTCCCTCTGCCTGCCACTGTGTCCAAATTTCTCCTTTTTATAAGGATGCCAATCATTTTGGATTGGAGCTCACCCTCATGACCTTATCTTAACTTGATTACATCTTGATTCCAAATAAGGTCATATCCTGAGGTACTGTGGGTCAGGACTTCAACATAGTTTTGGAGACTACACAATTTGACCCATTATATTAGTATACAGGCTTCCTAGAATTAAATGCAACAAACCTGGCCCTTACCTCTACATTTTAAAGTTTGCTGAGGTCTCCATAAGTTGAGCAAACTGTATGCATCCTGGAGAGGCATAATGTGCAAATGGTATTCTGATATGAGTTTGCTGAGTAGTGGATACTTCCTGATCACAAAAGGACAAAAGTTCCTCAGACTCAAGCATCACTGGGGCTTTCTTTTTAACCTCAGTGAGTGAAGGACACCCAGGAAGTATGTACAGTCTTTTCTCACCCCGAGGGAAACAGCCTTGAAGTCAGAGATTGAACCGTCTCAGGCCTATGTGAGTTAGTATTATGGGAAAGACTTATTTTCCACTTGCTCTTCCTCCCTGGTATATATTTTTCAATTTCTGACCTTACTCAAACATTCAGTTTGACCCAGGGAAGCATTACAAATCTGACTCTCTTAGATCTGAAGACTTGCAGGTTGGGAGGGAGACCCTGTAAAACATTCCCTCCACCTAGAAGCTTAAGAAGTCTAGTTTTATGAGCCCACCTAGAGCTACAGGTAAATCTCAAACCAAGATCCTCAGGTAACAGAGGAGCAAAAGGAACACAGCAAAGGTGAAAACTGAACATATGAGGGAGTAAAATTATAAGTTACAACAGAGGCATCTTAATAAATCAGATGGGCTACTAGTTCAATGTAATGAACCACTCAACTAAATAAACAGTAAAAGGTGCTAATAATTGTCGAAAAAAATTATTAATAAAGTAGACCCATTCGATCCTTAAATTGAGTACTGTATTAGTTTCCTAGGGCTGCTGTAACAACGTACTACATACTGGGTGCCTTAAACTAACAGGCAGGGTTGTTTCCTTCTGAGGGCTGTAAGGGAGAATCTGTCCCAGGCCTCTCTCCTAGCTTCTCTTAGTTTGACTGTCCTTGGCATGCAGATCCATCACTCCAATCCTCTGTATTCACATGACATTCTCTCTGTGTTTCTTGACATAGTCTACCTTCCATGCATCTCTGTTTCTATGTCCAGATTTCCTCCTTTTTATAAGGACACTGGTCCTATTGGATGAGGGCCCACCCTAATGACCCATCATAACTTGATTACCTCTGTAAAGGCCTTATTTCCAAATAAGAACACCTTCTGAGGTCCTGGGGATTAGGTGATCAACCAACCAGTCATTTTTAGAGGACACACTTCAACCCATAACAAGTACTGAAAGATTTAAAATACTCTAATATGACATTGCATAGTTTAATTCATAAGCAATAAGTGGGATAATTTTCTAGTACAATTAAAATGCCAGCTGGCTGAAGGATATGGGGCCAGTGCCAGGCCATCTGTCTAAAGCCATTCCAGTGACACTCAGAACCAACCTTCATGTGTAGAGTTCTGAACCATCAATTCTCCACTAAGTTTGGGTGTTAAGCCAGCCCCAAAGAAAAATAGAAAAGGGGATTATCCTCTTCCACTGGGACACGAGTGTTTTCTGGCATAGGAAGATAAAGCTGTCTGGTGGTAAATTTCCATCCACATTTTAATGAGAAGTGACATGGACTAAGAGAGAGACAGAGAAAATGAGAGATAAAGGGCATTCACTTATTGCACATTTATTGCACATTTTTAGCCACTACTCTTCCTCTCCATACTCCACTGCTCAAAAAAGAAAGACAGAGACAGGGTAGTCAACAGAGGAGGAATAAGGGAATAACAACAAAAGAATTTTTTCCTATATTTGTTCTGCATGTCTCAGCCTTCTCTGGTGTTAATATTCTCAATGAAAATGAGTTTAAGATCCTTGAATTAGAAAAATGTTTCTGCCCAGTTCTCCCCTTCATGCTTAGAAACAGCAGCATACCTTAGAAGACATATAAGCACAGAACCTATTTCCCAGATGATGATGAGGAAGAAGAGAATAATAATAGTAACAATAATAATAATAATAATAATAATAATGATGGTTAACACTCATACAGTACTTACAGTGTACCAAGCACTGTGCTTGTACTTTACAAATATGAGTTTATTTAATTCTTCAACAGCACTACAAGTTAAGCACCATTGTCTCCATTTTACAGATGAGGAAAATGAGGCCAGAGAGGTTGATTCGCTAGCCCACTTCCTCCCTGTGTGGGTGTATAATGGCTGGCTCCTGGCTCCAAGCTGGCTCCTGGTGGCTCCCTTGCTTTCTCCAGCTAACACTTAACGGATGTTATTCCAGGCCTGTGCTTTCACAGCTCTAACCTCTGGTCTTTGAGTGGGAGAATCTGGCAGCAATTGTAATATGACATCAGATCCTGCTTGATGAGCAAGCTTCTCCTCCTGGTGGAGCAGGGCTGGACAGGGTGAGAGGAGTGGTCTAGTGAGGGTCTTTGATCTTTCATGACTCTGCCTTACATAACCAGCCCAGGGGACTACATATTGCTTAAAGGGCCCTACAAAGAGGCAATGAGTGTACCTTTCCCATAGTGGAGAGGTATTTCCATAAAACTGGCAACTCCTCTCACTTCACTGTTATTAATAATCACATGGCTTTCTTATGCCCATTTAAAGAAATAAACTCTTTGAATAATTTTGAACTTCTCCATATCTTAACTTCTAAATCCTGCCCTGTCCAAGTTAGAGAACTGAGTCCTGGAAAGAAAGGGATGTACTATGTCGTTGCTGTGCAAAGAGCCCAGACTTTGGGGCCGGCCAGATGCAAGTTAAGATCCTATGTGTATAGTCCTGGGCAAGTTACTCAACTTCTTTGTGCCCGGTTTGTTCCTCTAGACTGTAAAATAAGAACCATTGTGTCTGTTCAGTGCTATTGTGAGGATTAGATGAAATGCATCCTGCCCAGTGCCTGACACCTCGTCAGTACAGGCAGATCTCATTTTACTGTGTTTCGCTTTATTGAGCTTCACAGATACTGCGTTACAAGTTGAAGGTTTATGGCAACGCTGCGTTGAGCAAGTCTATTGGTGCCATTTAATCAATAGCATTTGCTCGCTTCTTATCTCTGTGTCACACTTTGGTAATTCTTGCAATATTTCAAACCTTTTCATTATCACTATATTTGTTATAGAGATCTGTGATCAGTGATCTTTGATATTACTATTATAATTTTTTGGCATTGTTAGCAATAAGGCATTTTTAATTAAGGTACATAAATTGTTTTTTAGACATAATGCTATTGCACACTTAATAGACTACAATATAGTGTAAACATAACTTTTACATGCACTGGGAAGCCACAAAATTTATGTAAGCCCCCACATTTGGGTATCTCGTTTTATTGTGATATTTGCTGTATTTCGGTGGTCTGGAACTGAACCTGCAGTATCTCCGAGGTATGTCTGGACTGCACAAATGGGAGTTATCACCATTGAATAAGCTTACTCATTTTTTTTTAAACAATCTGTATGTTTGCTTCACTCATTCAAAGTCAAGACTGGCTGGTCTAGTACATTCCTCTTTTGTTGTCACCAATGTTATTACTTCAAATGGACAATGGCTATTGTATTTAGATTATTAGTCTTGGAAATGTTAAACTTACAACTTTAACACAGAGTCAAATTTAGCAGCGTTGGTTGTTAGCAGCAGCCCAACCCCAGAGGACAAAGTGATTCCTGGGGCCTCCTACAGTCTCCCAGGGGCCTAAACACCTTTTGTTTAAAGGTCCCTGGGGGAACTTGAAGACTTAACCTCTCTCTGGTAGGCTTCAGAGCTTCATCTGAGCAGAACACCACAATTCTATGACATCTCTGAGATGGAAGAGAGCATCAATCAGAAAAGCCCAAAATTATAATGATGTCCTGGCTCTCAATATAAGTCACTCAGCTTCTCTGAGCCTATTTCCTCAACTGCGAAACAAAAATGATAGTAGTGTCTGCCTCGCTGGCATTCTAAAGATAAAATTAAAGCATGTACGTGATGGAAGTGTTTTATAAACTCTAGAAAGTTAGAATTGTGATTCAGATTATTGTTTGGATGGATCTGAGTTTCTGAGTTGGCTCTGAAAACAGCTTAGCCACTAAACAGGATGGGATTAACAGGACAGCCCTGCTGACACAGATCATAACAGGACGGCATCTCATTTTGACTTGGAAGCTGCTCCCAGTTGTACTAATATCATAGAAAACAAGCTTGGTTAAGCAGTGGAAGATTGTGAACAAAGGAGGAAGGTGGTTAGCTAGGTAGGACAAGGGTCAGAGCATGGAGAGGGGACCCCTGTAGACAGGAGAGAAGCAGAAAGACGGAAGGGGGGACAGGGCTTTTATTTTGCTTCAGGTTCAAAAAAAAAGCAAATGCTATCTGTAGGTTCAGGTGTATACTTAGAATTGGGACAGACCATCCAAGCCCAGCCTTTCTCAAGGTTAAGACCAGATACTCACTGATTATACATATTCAACACCCTGGAAGCATTCAACTTAAAATTTCCTTGACTGCATTACTAAGTTTCAAAAATACCCTTCCAAATAAATGCATTAAAAAAAATAGTAGGATTGTGTTTTTTTGGTTTGGCCTTAAAAAAAATTTTTTTTTAATCCAAAACCATAATTGTGGCCTACCAAGATGGATTCTTCTCCCATACAGCGAGGATTTAATTTTTCCAGTCCCCTCCCTCGGTGCCTGTTACCCTCTGCTCATTTTTGATGAACTGCACATGTTGTAGAAGCCACTCTGGGCCTCAGACACGAGCAGTCTCCCTCGCCACTGCCAGTGTCCTAATAAGGGAATGAACAAGCTCCTATTGGTGAGGTAAGAGGAGTCAGGCGGTGGATGATATTTTTGCTGATTGAGGAGGATAAGGTGTGGTTTGGCAGGTACCTCGTTGGTTTGGCTGGCTCCCCAACTAGTTTTTTTTTCTCTTTTTACAGTTCGAATTGTGTAAAACAGACACTAAGAATTGTTTTCTCGCTTAATGCTTAGCTGAGCTTTAATAGTATCATCTTGACACAGACCATCCATGATGGAGGAAAGATGGGAATGTGGAGTGAAGTTTTCATCCTGAAAGGAGGTTGAGGGACTGCCACCAGCAGGAAGGTGACCTCAGACTCAGTCAAATTTGGTCATGGAGAGAACAAGGGGTAGACCATTCAGTGTATTTAACCAATGTTTAATACGTTTAAAAATTTATCTGCACAAAAGTTATCAACTTTCACTTTCTGCTTGCCAATATTGATGTACCCTAATTTTAAAAAATAAAAGAAACACAAAGAATGTTTAGGGTCATAAGGACAAGTGGCCTCATCTATTTCCACCCTGATCTCTAAATACTTGCCCATGACTCCTCTGTCCACTGTTTTCTGAATGACTCTACGCTGCCTTTTAATGTGACTGCATCTGGCCCGAACTGTTCCTCAGTCACTCATTATGAATCAGTATTTCTCAACCTGGCTGCAGACTGGAATCACTTGAGGAGCTTTAATGCCTGGGTCATACCCCCAGTGGGTCTGATTTAATTGATCTGGGGCACAGCTTGGGCTGTGAAGGATTTTTAAAAGTTCCCCCAGATGATTCTAATGTGTAGCCAAGATTGAGAACTACTGCTCTGGATGCATCCTCTATTGTATCATCCAGCTCCTGGTGGGCAGGGCCAGCCTCTTTCTCTTTCTGACGTTTTGAAACCTTTAAAGAAAATACATTAGAGAAATGCAAATCAAAACTACAATGAGATATCATCTCACACCAGTCAGAATGGCCATCATCAAAAACTCTAGAAACAATAAATGCTGGAGAGGGTGTGGAGAAAAGGGAACACTCTTGCACTGCTGGTGGGAATGTAAATGGATACAGCCACTATGGAGAACAGTATGGAGGTTCCTTAAAAAACTACAAATAGAACTACCATACGACCCAGCAATCCCACTACTGGGCATATACCCTGAGAAAACCATAATTCAAAAAGAGTCATGTACCAAAATGTTCATTGCAGCTCTATTTACAATAGCCAGGACATGGAAGCAACCTAAGTATCCATCAACAGATGAATGGATAAAGAAGATGTGGCACATATATACAATGGAATATTACTCAGCCATAAAAAGAAATGAAACTGAGTTATTTGTAATGAGGTGGATAGACCAGGAGTCTGTCATACAGAGTGAAGTAAGTCAGAAGGAGAAAAACAAATACCGTATGCTAACACATATATATGAAATCTAAGGAAAAAAAGTGTCATGAAGAGATTAGTGGTAGGATGGGAATAAAACACAGACCTACTAGAGCATGGACTTGAGGATATGGGGAGGGGGAAGGGTAAGCCGTGATGAAGTGAGAGAGTGGCAGGGACATATATACACTACCAAACGTAGGGTGGATAGCTAGTGGGAAGCAGCCGCATAGCACAGGGAGATCAGCTCCGTGCTTTGTGACCACCTAGAGGGGTGGGATAGGGAGGGTGAGAGGGAGGGAGACGCAAGAGGGAAGAGATATGGGAACATATGTATATGTATAACTGATTCACTTAGTTGTAAAGCAGAAACTAACACACCATTGTAAAACAGTTATACTCCAATAAGGATGTTAAAAAAAAAAAAGAAAATACAATATGTATATGAAACGAGTTAGACAGGTTTCTTCTCAGCTTGGTAAATTCAGTTCAGTTGTTTTAAACCTAACAGCAGAGAATTGTGCTTTCAACCAAAATCAACTTCTAGACACATGGGTATTATTTGAACTTTATTTTCCATGCATGTAAAGAGTGAAATTCTCTGCCAGCTAGTCGAAAAACAGTGATTCCATCTCAAAGGCATAAATAATGAAGTTAAATTTTTAATGTTTTCTCTCTGTTCATGCAAGCTATTCATCTCTTGATATTTAATTTAGTTAGTAAATGCTTCTGCATTTGACTTTTCTTTTAATATTAACCCAACTTCACATCCTGAAACTGTGAAATTGCTATCTGTAGCAAGGATAGAATGATATGACTGAGGAATTTTTAAAAAGTATTTTAAACATCCATCTTTGAAAATAAGAAGATCTGAGAGTGTAGTACCAACATGGGGAGAAGTTCTGAATTTTGGAAGAGTGATGGATGAATCAGATGTCCAGAATAACTTATTACTCTCAACTTCCTCACTGGAAATTTCATTACCAAAGAAGAAAGGTCATTTAGAAATTCAGGAGAACAGCCTGAGCTAGGAATATAAATTAGAAAATCATCACCTAAAACTTGACTAACAAGTAATAAACATAGATGGGATTACCCAAGGCAAGTATGTTGAGTAAGAAAAGACTAGTGCTGAGGAAGACACAAAGGAAACTACAAAATAAACGGTAGGCAGAGAATTTCACAAAGGAAGGTATGGTCAACAGCGTCAAAGACCTCTGTGAGGTCAAATAAAATGGGGTCTGAAAAGGGCCATTGGACACTTTGTTCCAAAGTGTAGCTCTAGAGAGCACAAGCCCATATTACAATGTTATTGGGGGTTATGGCTACTAACATTTGGATCAAAAATAGTCAACCTAGTGTTCTGAGATATTCAATAACCAAATTGAACTGTTATTTTTTGTTCACTTTTTGGATATTTTTATCAGTTGGGCAAGTGGTTAAGATGTCTGGAGATAAAATAAAATCACTTCAGTAGATGCTTCTGGATACATCCCTAGGTGAGTTTAGGTTAGCTACAAAGAAGATGAAACTAATTCAGAAACCTAACTCTGAAACTAGAAGTAAAAATTACAAGACTGCCCATGATACAGTGAAATTAGCTATTTTTGGTTATCTTAATGATTTACCCCATGAATTACAGAATCTGTTTTGACTGGAGCACATGAAAATATTTCTAAAGGACCAGCTAAGTCAAACTTGCTTAGTTTACTTACTTGTACTGAATTATTTTTGCTTTCCACAGATATTGCTAAAGGCCAAAACCAATAATAGGCTTGATAGTGAGAGTAGAGAGAATATAGAGGGATATAAGGACTTTATAAGGGTTGATGATACAAGAGGGAGTTATGGGGGGAAAGGCATGCACCAGAGTAACAGGAAAACAAAGAGTTTCTGCTCTGTTCATGAGCCACACCAAGACCAGTCATGTGACAGGAACAGAGACAGGCTGATGGCAGGTGTGCAGGTGCACTTACTCACGCACACATAAGCTCTTGAAGCAGGCCAGGATCCACAAACAGAATAGAAAACACTGGTTGACTCAGTTTGACTTTAGTCCCTGATTATTGACTATATTCAAAAGTCAAATATAGGAAAATATATATATTTCCTATATTTTGAATAAATATATTCAAAAAATACGTAGTAGCAACATAATGCCACCTACAGAGAAAATAGCATTCAAATGAGAAACAAATTTACAATAAATGCATTAAAACTTTGGCATCTTTGGCCAGTGAGCTAAATTTTCCAGGTACCTACCCACAGAGACACTGGCAAGATGGCTTTGACTAGTAGCTGTTTCCAACTTCTGATGGGAAGGAATTGAGAGAAATGTGAGGTATTGGCGTTCTACCTCTTGTATTTTTTTGCTAACCCTCTTCTGTCTCCAAAGCATAGCATGGAAGCTGCCACTAGCACTCCCAGGTCGGATTAATATGACTCTGTTCCATCACTTCGTAGTGCTGAAGTTCAGACTTGAGAGGTCCTTTCTTCCCATGGTGAATGATCAGGCTTCAGCTACTAGAACTCATGGTCAGAGCAAGTCCCATGGCCAATGCAGTATGGCCATGGGCACAGCCAGGTTTCCTGATTCATATTCACCAGCCAGTGTGGAGCGTCTGCCTTCTTGGAGACTCACGAAGCTTCTGAATGACTGTGTGTGTACGCCACACACATGCCTTTGGGACATCCTTTGGGGGTGGCTTCTCCCACTGACAATGCTCTAATAACTTTAAATGTCATTTTCTCAGTAAATACTCATGAGCCTAATATAGAATTGTTGGCCTTTCCCTATTCACTAAACTGAGTCACATTTCATTGATCTGTCCTTTAGGGAAGCATTGTTGTCCTATATTTGACACCAAGACTTTTTTTTAAAATTTATTTTTGGCTGCATTGGGTCTTCGTCGCTGCACACGGGCTTTCTCTAGTTGCGGTGAGTGGGGGCTACTTTTTGTTTTGGTGCATGGGCTTCTCATTGCGGTGGCTTCTCTTGCTGCAGAGCATGGGCTCTAGGCATGTGGGATTCAGTAGTTGTGGCACGTGGGCTCAGTAGTTGTGGCTCGCGGACTCTAGAGCGCAGGCTCAGTAGTTGTGGTGCACGGGCTTCATTGCTCCGTGGCATGTGGGATTTTCCTGGACCAGGGCTCGAACCCGAGTCCCCTATACTGGCAGGCGGATTCTTAACCACCGTGCCACCAGGGAAGCCCCGACACTAAGACTTTTAAATGGCTTCATGTTGGCCTATTTGTCCTTTCCATATCTGTTTCAGTTAAATCCATATGAACTTAGGCAGTTCACCTCATATCCAGGGAACTGAATTAGCCTTCATCATTGTTAATTAGCTATTGCTCAGTGTCTTATGCCATATGCCTTTCCTGAATTCATTACTAAAAATACTTATCAAATACCTACAAACATGTTGGGGAGGAGGGCTAAAAATATGTGTAAAACATGACTCTTGATTTCAACAGACATGACATAGTATGAGAGATAGAATGATACACAAATAACAATAAGGCAATATTGACAAATACCTGGAACAACATCAACGATTTCACAGGAGGGAAAGAGTTCCTTCTAGTTGACCTTCATTACGTCTGGTAAGACCTCACACAGGTTTGAGCTGGCCATGAGGGATAGAGAAGAGCCCTCTAGGTAAAAATGGAGAGGAGGGAAGAGCACGATCAAAGAAAAGAAGGCAAGAGAGTATAAATGAAGTTAAACTAATTGGAAATGAAGCATTACTGATGCTTATTATGCCTTCTGGCCCTGGCACCTTGGCTAAGTCCATATTTCTGACCATGTGTGACTGGTCCTGAGGGAAGAGCAGGAGTTCCGCCCCCAGAGGGGATGGCGGCCCCTGTCCTTTCCCATCCTTGCAGTTTACTTGTAACTGGGTAAGTGCATATACCGATGGTATAGCTAATCTAGTTTAAAGTAAACTAACCTTCATGAAATGGACTCAGGTTTCTGGACTTAAAAGGATTTCTGCAGAAACTGCAGGTTGAAGGAAACACTGACCACATGAGCCCAGGGAGACTCTGAGAACGCGGTGGAGCTGTCACTAATGCTGTGTGTATGCGCGCTTAGCTTCTGAGCCACGCACTTCACCTGTGCCTTTCAGCAAAGGAGAGCTGTCCACAAACAGTGGGGAGTGTAACTGCTTTTTAGAAGAAACTCATGCAGCAGAGAGATCTTTCAGGAAATGACCCCATTGCTTTGTGATTTTTTTTTTTTTTTTTTTTTTGGTCCAAACAGATGTAGACATGTAACCTAAGAGGACTGATCTTCACACCTCACCTTGGAACCAACATTTTCTTATCTATTTAAAAATCTCCCAAGTAAGACATCTCAGTGGAGATGTTTATTAAAAATGTAAAACTGCCTTTGGATGACTCTGAACGAACAACTAGTTGATATCAGGACAGGCATAAATTTCCTAAAGTTTACAGAAAACTGCATGGTTGGCGGGGCAGACTGACTGTATTAGTATCATGCTTCAAATGCCAAGCCAATGATGTGTTCTTTCTACTTGTCTCTACATATCTTTTAGGGGCTTTTTAAAACAATTAAGTTATTACTGTCATTTAAAGCCAAATTTCAAAATAAATTGAACTTATAGCCAGATTTTCAAATTACTTAATCTCAGCGTGTTAAACTAAGAGTTTTCACAAAAGATTTTATTTTATGGACATTAATAAATTAAACTTTAAATATGTTTTGTTTTGTTGTCATATCTTTTTCCTGTGTTATAAATCTATAAACATTTAAACAGCACATGTGTATAATTCATAAATAAGTTCTATATATGTGTATATGTGTGTATATATATACATATATATGCATATATGTGTGTATATATATATATACATATATATATACATATATATATATATGCTTAAATTTTTTAACTGATAGTACACTATAAAAAAATTTCAGGACCATTGGCTGAGATCAGGAATCAGCAAACATTTTTTGTAAAGGGCTAGAGGGTATATATTTTCAAATTTGTGGGAAATACACTCTCTGTCATAATTACTCAACTCTGGCATTAGAGGGTGAAAGCAGCCATAGACAATCCGGGAATGACTATGTCCCAACAAAACTTTATTTACAACAACAGGATGTGGGCCAGATTTGGCCCTTGAGCCATAGTTCGCCCATCCCTGGCTTAGATGACTGGAGCTATTTGTTAATCTACAGAACACCCTAAGAAAGCCGATACAGTGTCATAGGTTAGAAAAAAACACAAGTATGGGATCTAGAGACCTGGGTCCAGTCCTGATTTTGTAGTTGCTTGAGTCACTTCACCTCTTCAACCCCAGGTTACCGTGTGTAGCATGGATTGAAAGTAACCTCCAAAATTCCTCCTAGTTTAATGATTCTGTTGTTTTACTCTCTTGCCAGCTTGCCACAGTGGCAGATTGCACCTGGGATCTGATTAACAAGCAGAATAAGTAAAAATTTGATTTACTCTATGTGGGCAAAGTGATTACAAGACAGTGGAGAATAAAAAAGGACATAAATGCCTCTCTGAAAAATAGGAAATCACAGCTTATTGCTCTTGAAGGATCCTCCACAGTGCTTCTGTTCTAAATGATCGTAGGATTTGCTGAACTGAAGTCTCCTCTTGCAGCTAAGATTTATGGAGCCCTTGATATTGGGTAGCTAGCCCTTTATTTCTCAGGGAAAGCTACAGAGTGACATGAAACACCTGGAGTGGAGACTGAAACTAGAAAATCCTCCTTGTGTGTTTCCATAGGGCCACCACAATGGAAGGAGCACCCCTCTTAAGCTTTGTAAGATGATTGGTTTACTCTTCCAGTTACTGGAAGCTGTCCTTCTGTATGTGCCAAGCACAACTGGAGCCTCACTAATACCTTTCATGTACTCCAAGCACTGGCCAGACTGGATTGTTTGCTTTCTCATGTCCATATTTCCTGACTCTGCAGCCTTGCTATTGGAGCTCTCTGTATGTGGAAAGATCGTCTTCTGTCCCCCCAGCCCCAATCCTAAAAGATCTAGCTCAGGTACCACTTTCTCCACGAAGCCTTCTCTGATCCCTTAGCTGGAATTGTCTTCTTCCTCCTCTAAACTTTAGATCACTTTATCAACATCTCTTATGATATTTACCGCATTCTATCTATTATTATGTTCTTACACCTGTCTTAGCTTCCCTACCAGATTATGAACTCTTTTCAGGGTTTTCACCTTAGTTTCCACCCTCAGTGGCTTGAATAGAGTAAATACTCAATAAATGTGTGTTGGATGAATGCATTCATTCCAGTCACCTAGGTGTCAATTTGCATGTTAGAGTGGCATTACCAACCAGCACCCCAATTCTGTAAATTAAGAAGCCACATTCATATCTGGCACATCGCCCACCAACACCTCCTCAGAATCTAGGCTGTTCAGAGCCCATCACTCTGATGTCCCACTTGAATTTAACTGTCCTCCCTTCAAAGTCTAGGTGCTACGTGGATCAGTGGTTTGGTTGTAGAGAGGAATATACACAAGATCAGAAACCTATAAACCAATGCCAATGCTGTAACTTTGTAATTTATAATTAGAAAAAAATAGTTTTATAGTGAAGTCAGTTATCTCCCCTACAGAAGCAGTGCCTCCTGTACTAGGTAACAATTTTAGAGAACTACTGATTGTATTGGTTTATACTCTCTTGTTGGGGTGTCGATCTGCTGCTGTAGGACAGGTACCTCAAGCAATTTAAGTGCGATCTACGAATGTCTCTAATGCGCACGTTTCTCTCTCTCAGAGCCCCGGCTGTCTGATTCTTCAGCTATCGGTGATCTAATTCAGTTAACACACACACAAATGTGGGAGCTTAGTTATTTAATATTACTTTATCTATTTAAATGTTCACATTTTTATAGGGATCTTCTATTAACTTTAACTATGGAGGTCTTTATTTGGTTGGTTTGGTTTGATCAGGCTGGCTGTTTACCAAATCACAGCAAATAGGTATCTGCTTTATTCCTTCCACATGGAGCAGGCCCCATCATCGGTAAGGTTTCTGTTAACTTAGGAAGATGATCCACCAAGGGCAGAGCAGAGTCCTTGACTTCTTTTCATAACAGCAGGGAGGTTGGACCCATTGACAAGAATAGATGTTCTTCACGTAGGTCCAAACTTCAGGATTTGGCCTTTCATTTTTCCATTTCCTGTCTCTATTCAAGGTTTGTCTTTCCACTTGCTACCACTTGTAAACAAAACTCTGCAGTTCTAGCTATGAGCCAGCTGGATGTTAGGTAAGGTTGTGTAATACTGCTGGAATTGGGGAGGTAGTAATCACCCCAAAATATGCTTTCTTGTTAAAATGACAGTCCTTTCACTCGCCAGAGTTGCTGGAAACAATGCACCAGTGTCATATCTATCAGTATATTTGACCTTTCTGTTTCTGAAGGAGAGAGGAAGGACAGAAGTGGGGGTTGGGGGGGGGAATGATGGGAGGCCATGCCACCCCAAGGGAAATTGAGCCAAAAGAGCACTGGGAAAGAGGAAATGAATACTAAATCTTTTTCCAATTAAGAAAAATGAGAGTGGAAGCAGGAAAGCTCCAGAGGGTACTTTTGGGGGAGGAGAAGATCATAAAAGGCCTGTTATGAAACTCCATTACCCATAAATTTCCCTGCATTAAGCACTGCCTGTGTAGAGAGGATGCTGAGAATCCTCTCAGCTGACACAGGACATGTGACTTCAGTTAGCAGTACCCACATGCCATGTACCATTTCCGTGAGCATGTCTGAAATACCGCTTTCCCTTACAGGAATTCCTTCTAATTAGTCACAGGTTCCTAATCTCCACTTAAGGACATCTTGTTTTTGTTTTCCCAATCACTTTGTTTCTTTTGTCCAGTGTTTAGCAATGCGATAGCAGTACTGTAATTCAAAGCCCCACCACATGAATTACGAACCTTTGTACTGCATCACACAAATATTTCAAATTTGGGGGTAATATTTTAATTTCTAGATCACACTAAGTATAAGACTCATCTAAAATGAGTTCATTTATTTACATTTGAAGATGGCAATGGAAGTTTCTGTTTCTAGGAGATTGTCTTTGACTGTGAAAAGAATCTGCTTGTTTATATATCTGTGGTCAGATGCAGTTGCATCCAAGTCGGCCGTTGGACATGTGGAGGTTTACCTGCACCCTGCTCTAAGGCAGTGTTTTTCATCAGCTGTATATCCATGTTCGGACCTACACGCAAGAGAAAAAACTGGCAGAATGCAGCATTGCCAGTCATAGGCACCCGGGTCTGATGAATTGTTTTATCATGTTTTACTTGAAAATAAATTACCTAAGCCCAAGGTTTATTGTCCACATCTACTATGCACATTAAACCAAGATTGTCCTTTAATAGATACAACAGTCAGAAAACAACCCCAGGGCTTCCCTGGTGGCGCAGTGGTTGAGAGTCCGCCTGCCGATGCAGGGGACACGGGTTCGTGCCCCGGACCGGGAAGATCCCACATGCCGCGGAGCGGCTGGGCCCGTGAGCCATGGCCGCTGAGCCTGCGCGTCCCGAGCCTGTGCTCGGCAACGGGAGAGGCCACAGCAGTGAGAGGCCCGCGTACCGAAAAAAAATAAATAAATAAAAATTAGAAAACAACCCCAAATCAGGTTTTACTTTTGAATGACAACATTTTTAAAAGCCCAAGTTTATTAGTGATAATATTTTATTTAAGATTCTTATTAAAGAATCCTAGGCTGGGGATGAAGAAAAGGTAATGTTTATGAAAACATAGGTAGTAATTGGGTTTATCCTGTATCAGCCACATTTTATACCAGTTGAATTTCAAATCAGAGTTAAAAGAGAGGAAAGTTTGGTTACTTTATTTTAATTATCTTACCAGCCACTTAAACATTTCTCTTACTCCTTGTCATTCATTTCAAATCAAAGCTTAACTTGACTTATCACGTGAGGAGTAAAATATATCTGGCTCCATCATCAATCTTCTCTTTCCAGACCTACACTTTCTAAACATTTATAAATTAAAAACTGAACTGTTTGTATCTGACCAAGCTTATCGTTTGAATAGGGTGGGGTAGTGGGAGCAGTGTACGTTCGGTCCTGTTTGTGACAGAACAAATAGATTTCAGTTTATCTCAGGAAACTGCCGTGGAATTATCCCTCCAAAATCTGGGTTTAGTAGATTTGACAGATGCATTATTCCCTTTAAAAAATAAATGTGAAAAAATAGCAATTCAGTAGGAAATAATCCAGATTCTATTCATTTTATTTCTACTGAATATCTATGGACTTTTAAAAAGAACATGGCACCAGTTGAATAAAAAGTTAGACATTTATCTCATCCAAATTATAATCTCAAGAAATGTTTGGGAAATCCTATATCTCATCTGTCATTATAAACTACACCTATTCGTATAAACATAGATGAATCTCGAAAGCATAATGTAGGGTGAAAGAAACTAATCACAGAATGCATATAGTATGATTATATAAAGTTGGGGAAGGTAAAACTAAAAAATGAATTGTTTAGGAATGCATCCCTTGGGGGTAAAACCTACAAAGAAAAGCAAGAGAACAATTAAAATTCAGGTTAAAGGTTATTTGGAGGCATTTAAAAAGATAGGAATGGGGTTGAGGAAGGGCACAAAAGGATCTTCAAAGTGCTGGTGCTATTTAAGCTGGGTAGTAGGTACATGGGTGTTTGGTTCATTATTCTTCTTTTAAGTGGTGGTGTACTATACACTCATTCATAGGTACAATATATTTCATGCTAAATGTCTTTTTAATTTAAAATACTGACCCGAAGCAGTTAGAATTCGTCTTTTTAAAACTTCCTGATACAAATGACTGTCGGTATCAATTCAGCAATGAGTCTCTAAGCTTAGGGGTCGGCCTGTCCCAGAGCAGGACCATTCTGAGAACTGTGTTCCCATAAGCCCTAGTTAGCCATACAACCCTGAGTCAGAATCAGAACTCACCCTACTCCCTGAGTTCCCTCTAACCATACATGATCAATCAGAGCTGACCTATTTGTTTGACAGGACATCACGGTCATAAGGATACTAAGAACCAGCCTTCTGCGAGCGTGTGTGGAGGCAAAGGTGAAGAGGTTTTTCTCCCACTGCCTGATGTTGTTTCTTTCTACTCTGCCCCGCGGCACGTTTCCCCACCATGGTCTGTGGTTACAGAGACTCATGTGATTATGGGATGTCACCACTATATAAAGCATATGGTAGGCTGCTGGTGATAACTTGTGGTGACAACACATATGAGAACACGGAAGTGTGCAAGCGCACAGCATCTTACTGTTGAGAACCAAAATCTATGGCTGCTTTGCAAACCTTAGTAATTCTCAAATGTGTGTGTGTGCAGGGAGTTGGGGTGGGACATACCTCTCTTCCTGGGTGAATTTCTTCCGAGTAATGTATCCCCTTGCATGCTTTGCACTCCCATAAAAGGCACACCCCTGACATAGCAATGAATCCTTCAGTGAAATTCAGCATATTTTTACTTTCCCTACCAGAAAAAAAAACATATATATATATATACACATATATTCTAAATGAGGGGGGCTTTCTTTCATTCTATCCTATATTAATTACTAATAGACCGATTGACTATTAGCTATTAATCCATTTCTAAACATATTTTGACCTGAAAATATTTTTATTTTCTTGATTTTTCCCTCCACTGTAATTTTTAATGCCTTTCTTTTAAGGAATCCAAGGGAAAAACATTCAGAATTGGACCTTATGTGCATTAAATGAAACCACAACATTTTACAGACACCACATATATATAAACAAAATCATATTTAAGAGCCTGGAATGTATCTATAAACCTCTTTTAACTTTCAAATATACAATAAATCTGCAGAGCAAATATGATTCATTTCAGCAGGTCAGGATTTTCCCTCCTGATCACAGCATTGCCTGAAATTTTACTAAGAGCATTTGAGCAATTCACAGGGCTAATTGGATATGTTTGGAGAATCGCTTGCATTTCATATTATGAAAGAAAATCACTGGGGTTTTTTGGTACATGAAAAACAATACTGAAAGTATGTATGAATCATTTTGCCTCCTAATAGTTGATGACCACATTTTCAACCCACATGAGGTTTTAACTCTAAGTTGGATCCCATATTAAGACCCAGGTTAAGACAATGACATTGGCAGAACCGAGAATGATGGAAATCAAAGAAATGTAATTGACTAAGAAGTCCTTTGCAGATGTGAACCCCAGTCAGTCTTCCTCCTGAGTCTGGCCTGCGTGGGGAATGTACAGCTGCAGAAAGCTGGGGGCAGGATGGTGTTTGGGATTGAGTGTCACAGTTACAACCTGGAATCTTTTTCAACCAGCACCACCTTCTCTCAGATGACTCCTTGCACGAAAGAAGAGGTACAAGGGGATGCAGGGAAATGAAAGCAGATCTTAGGGTTCAGCTATGTGTCTGCTGGCCTATAAGTTACTGTGAATTCACAAATGATGAACTACTGGTAGGAGTCCTTCTTTCAGGTAGCGAATTTATTTGTTCTGTTGGAATTTTAGGTGCAACATTCTCTTTTTAAAATATAGGAATGTGGCAGAGATAATGAAGGAAAACAGAGAGACTTGGAAACTTTGATCTGAATGGGGATCTCTATAGTCTTTTGTACGCGGGCCTCATTTTAGTGCCTTGAGCCTTTTATTTTCTCCGAGGTTTTCCTCACTTAACCTGTGGGTTTGCATGTGTGTCTGTGTATGTGTATGTGTATGTGTGCTTACCAAGCACAAGGAATGTTAAAGTATGCAAAAGAGCTTGAAGGGGACAAGTCAGAGTCTGTCCAGTGGCACTCTGGTAATCTCTTTCTATGTACCAGTGGTTCTCTAGTGGTGAAGTTATTGGAAGAGACTCCTAAATTTATTTTCTGTAGTCTGATAAATAACTGTTTCAGGTATGAAAGACTGCTCTGCAAATATGTATAAATGCAGTGGTTTATAAGATACAGATTCCTTTTTTATGCAGTGTTGAATTTATAGACTTTATAAAACATTTTTAATAAATAACAAAACTATAAGCAACTGTCATGATATTTTAATTTTTCTTGATATTTTAAAGAGATCCACATTCTTTAAATGTTAGTAACCATGCTGTAAGATATAGAAACTTAAATCTTTTCTTTAGTGTTCTTAGACTTGTAATAACATCAGCCGCCTCATAAAACTGGTTATTACTTGTTCTTGTTCTATTTTTAAACATGGTTTCCTGATAAGAGACCTTGCCTTGTTAATAAAATGTTATTGCCAGCATTTTTACTTGAAAACTTTAAGGATCATGTACTAGAGTCTCAAATCAGAAAATAGCAAAATTTTTTAAAAAAGACAAAATGAAAGGAAATGAAAGTAACATTCTTCACACTATGGAGAACACAGGGTTAAAACATTCTATACTGTAGATGAAATTATAGTAAGAATTTTGCCAGTGTTGAGCAAGTCTTGAGAAATATTTATTGGAGAAGATGGGGTGAGGGGGACATTGGGGCAAGGTGACAGCTAGTGCCTTGCTCCTGTGTCTTACTGTGGAAGCTTCTGCCACTTCCTCTTTATCTCATCTAGTGTACATTTAGACCCTGGCCCAGCCAAATGTAAAGACGCTGAGTCCTCAGTGGTTTCATTATTTGCCATGTCTGCAATACTTTTATTTATTTGAACTTTCTATCTAAAAGGCACAGCTTGTAACATGATTACAGTGTTACTTGAATACACTGAGGCAGTAGAGGTCTGGTGGTAAAGTCTTAAAAAGTCTTTGGTGTGAAAGCCACAACATTCCAAGAGAGTTTTCCCATTGCATAGACCTGTTTTTTCTTATAATATAACACCAGGATATTTAGGCAGTGGTTCTGGGAATGGAAGAAAAGCCAGACCTTTCTGCTTTTTTCATACCACTGACACAATCAAATAACATCATGTAATTATTATGGACTTCTGAGATTGTTCAGCACTTATTGATACACACACACACACACACACACACACACACACACACACACACACAAGATCATCTCTCTCCCGCATATTTGATGAGCCATTTTGCTTCCAGCAGCCCTGGGCTTCCTGCAGTAAGATCAATCATACCTTTCTCCAAGTGTTCTCTACGAGATGAGCAAAGGCAATTACCCAGAAACAAAGCATAATACTCCAGAGTAAACCTGCTGACACCTAGCCTGGGTGGGAAAGTCAATTGAACATTTTATTTAATAAAAGGTGCTTTACATATCATTTGGGATTACTCATTTTTTAAGTAAAATGCATTTGATTAAAACTCTAATAAACATAGTTTAAGCTTTCTCAGATGATTCAGAGGAACTTCGAGTCCTCCGCTGCTTCTGCATCATCTGGGAACATCAGTTGTCTTTATAGTGTACGATACAGTAGACTGGTTACTGCCAGCATCTGCTGAAGTTTCACAGAAAGAACAAATGGATTGTTATGCTTTTATTACAACCCAGTGGGTGGTTAGGTATGATTTTTACTAGTCAACAGCACTTCAAATACATTTAAATCTGGTGTGTGAAAAGTTAGAATGTTAACATTTTGTCTTTAACTGAAGCCTGAAGCAGAGTTTTTGTGCTATCATGTGGACTTATTAAGGATGTGGTGTTCTCATCTGTCTTTTTGGATAAATTCTTGTTATGGTGAAATTAGCACTCATACGTTGCTGATGTTACATACCTTTCTGGAGGGCAATTTGTCAGTGTGTAACAAGAGCCTTTAAATGAGCATATCTTAAACTCAGGAATTCTAACTTTAGAGAATTTTTCCTAGATAAGTAATTGAACAAGTGGTAAAAGTATATCTATAGTGATGTCCTTTACAGCATTGTTTATAAGAACATAAATTTGGAAAAATCTTAACTGCTCATCAGTAGAAATCTGGTTAGATAGATTATAGTACATCCATATACATACATCCACTACGTACATCTAGTCATAGAATACTGTGTTGCTGTTGGAAATTATATTTTACTAACGTGTTAAAATAGTCATAAATAAGGTAAATTAAAGAAGCTGTTTCTAAAGTAGTATATATAACATGCTCCCACTTTGTTAAAAATTAAAATATCTATGCCTGCAAAGGAGAAGTTCTGGTAGAATACACTGAAGGTTAATCATGTTCATATCTGAGTGGTGGATTCGGGAACTGACTTTTACTTTCTCTTTTGTACATTTTTTAAATGTCTGGTTTAAGACAATAATAAGTGCATGTTACTTTTAGAGTCAGAAAAAATTTAGCAACTAAGCTTTTTCGATTTTGAAAGAAAAGTAATAAACCTCTGGTAGTAGTATGAAGGGTAGTTGCCGTGGGAGAGGCCTGAAAGCTAAGCAACCGCTGTGTGCTCTGCCCTCTGAGGACTAAAGTAGGGAGGTTCACATTCGAAGAATTTCTACACATATCAAGTCATTTGGCATGGGCACAATTTCACTTACAAAGTCAACTGATATGTTATTGAGCCAGCAGCCGGGCACGTTCTGATTCAAAATGCCATGAAAACATTTTGGCTCCTTTTTTGTTTTTAACTATGAAAACAATTTTAACATGTTTCTTTATTAGTAGCAATAAAACGTCCTCAAAAATCTAGCTCTGGCAACTGTGTATCCTAGGTAAGAGTCTACCAATGCAAAGTGATGATAAATTTTAAGCAGTATGAAGCAAGAAGAGTTAGCAGAGACAGGGGCAGTGATCTGGATGTGGAAGGCCACGCCTCCGACGAGAATCCTAAGACGAAGGAAGACTGAGCGTGACCTGGCTGAGACAGATGGCATATCTAGGTCGCATCAGAACTAAAAGCCAACAGCATCCGCCATGAAGCACATTGGGTGGGTGAGAGGAAGGAGAGTAACACCTCTGAGATGTTCAAGTGTAGTGGGAAATTAAGGGCTTCAAATGAGATTCCAGTTAGGAGCAGGGAGCGTTTTGTTGTTGCCATAGCGTGTCCCATATGGAGCTTTTATGTGTCTTGCTTGTCTTGGAAAAGGAAGGCCCCAAGTAATAGCCAAGACCTCATGGCTGATCCAGAGACGTAGAAGGGCGAATTAAGACTTTCTGTTTGATTAGCTTGGGAAGCAGTCATTAAGGACTCATTCTCCCTGCTGTGGTTAAAGCTGTCTACTGAGAAATAAGCCAAAGGAATATGAGGCCAAGAATCTGAAGACTGAAGCCAAACCACTGGGAAGGGCTTTCAACTGCAAACTACAATGTGATTGAATTAGAAAGGAACATTCAAATCATGTCGTGCTGTCACCTCAAATTCAACAAGTCTAAAATTGAACTCATCTTTCCTCACACAGCAGCTCCTCCACTGCACTTTCCTAATAACCACAGAATACTACACTGTAGTATGCCTTACCACAATACACCCATGACTTCATCTCATTGTCACCCACTTACAGACAAGGCAGTTTAATGCAGGTTAATCAAAGGGCTGCAAGCTGGGGAGAGACCCGTTCTAGAAACTCGGTTTTCTGAGTATTAACCTAGTTATCCTTTAACTATATCACACTGCCCTTCTCTCCGTATTTGTGGAAATAAACCAGTCAGCTTTATAGAATTACTAAGTGACAGTTTATTTATATTGGCATTTGAATATTGCACACTAGCACATTTTAGCAAGTATGAAGTCAGAGTTTCTTAAGTAGCAAAGAACAAACCCACCAACCTTCAGAACTGTTCATCTTGTTTTTGTAAGGTCAAAAGCATTCATAGCATTTGTATTATTGAAGTCAAAAGATAGGTAAAGTACTGGATCCGAAAATACCGAGTTTGTAAATCTAACATGAGCAAACCATCATCAGTCATATTAGGTTCGTTTCGTAGGTATAAATTATGTGATTCTGCTGTTTTGTTTTCTTTCATTTGTAAATTATTTTAGCTTAGTCATTATTGATAAGTATGAAACGTTTACATACCTGGATTTCTATTTGTAGATATGTAACACTGTGAAAAAGCATGTTAACTCTCCAAGGTGAAAAGCAGTCCGCTGCACAATGCAGCTCCATTGCATCCCATGTATCCATCAGGCGAGCTTGTCCCTGGGCCAGCCAGCACTGCCATGCCTTCTCGGCACTCTGTATGTCAGTACGCAGTCCTCCTTCCAAAACAGCCAGGTTGACCACGCAGGCTATCTCCTCATGAGTCTGAGCATCTGGAGTTCCCCGGCTCCGATTCTTTACGTGGGAATAAATATTAGGGGAAACGTATCTAACTAGTGATATTGATTGTATAATTCCCCTACATAGTTCTTTGCTTCCGATGAACTAGGAAAGCATGTGAAACCCTCTGCACCTCTTCTACTTGCCTTAGCCCTTAGGTTTCTATCTAAATACACACCTGTGGGCTCCCAAGATGTGCCCAGCATGCGGGTAGTAGTTTTAGAACAAAAGAGGCGACCTTAGAGGGTCCTGCACTGACTGTGAAGCCCCCTATCAGTTGTCAATAACACTTTTCTTCAGTGAAAGTGAACAAAAAGGAAAAAATTAAATCCAAGCAAAGAGGATATCCTGCTCTGGATTTTAGTTAGCTCTTTGGCTTATTAATGCCAAAGCCCTGGTTTGGTAACATAACTTGATTCTTTTCTGACCTTTGTGACAACATATCCACAAATAATTCATACAACATGCTGAATCTTTTCAATAAGTGTTTTCGGTACTTTCAGTTCAGTTCTTTGGATATCTGCTTCTAAATCTCAACATGCTAATCATCAGCTGAGTAAAGAAATCTAAATATGCTAACCCACAGTCTCCAAAGGCAGTTGCTTTTGTGTAAACTTCTTAGTTTCAGCTGTTATTTGGTCATTGTAGATTATCCTCTGTAGCTATTGGACTAATGCTTTTCAGATACTTAAAAGTTTAAAAACTAGTCAGATCAGGTCTCTAAACTTAAGGAACAGAACCACCCTTTTAGATAAGTAGTCAAGTTCAGTGTCGATCCTTCCAAGAAGCTGGTGAAGACGGTGGACAGTTGGCAAGCTCAAGAAGTTGTCTTTGTGATGTTACAGAATCGCCTACCAGCGGAACGACGATGATGAGGAAGAGGCCGCCCGGGAACGGCGCCGCCGTGCCCGGCAGGAAAGGCTGCGGCAGAAGCAAGAGGAAGAATCCTTGGGACAGGTGACTGACCCAGTGGAGGTCAATACCCAGAACAGGTACTGTCCTCTTCCGAAGGGAGAATTTTTCCCGTTGCTTCTTGGCCTGTCTGATGAAAGGAATGTGTTGGGCAAAGCATCCCCTTCTCAGCCCAGTTCAACTCTTTCCGTCTTTCTAGCTTGTTTAATTCATCTGTGGACATTTTAGGCAACTAACCAGGTTGCACAGTCAATCTGACTTAGACATTAGGACACCAGTGCTCCTTTCTCCCCACCCCCCGCATCCCATCCCCTAAACACACCCCAGTTGAAGGATTTTATTTTCTTTTGTAATCTAGTAAATTTTTTATTTACTAAAAATCGTGGGTTATATGCTTAAATAAGGAAAACTACTTACCTTCATTCTTTAGGGTATTGTTATCTGTTATCTGTTATCTGTTAACTGAAGATATATTAGTTTAATAGTCCTCTGTACCTACCAGTAGCAGATAACACTTGAATTTTAGGAGTAGGCACGAATTGCAAATGTCTTATTTTTCCTGATGTACACCCTAAACCAGTAGTCTTTGATCTCTGCAATATTCAACAAGGTGCAGAATCCTGTTTAATTTAATGTAATTATTCAAACAAGCTTATGAGTTTAGTACTATATTTTTTCCTATACCAGTCCTGGTAGAAATCAGGAAAGTCGAGAATACTTAATAAGTTCAACTTTTTCAAAAGGGGCTTTTACAAGTTCACACATACAAGGTCACACAGTGCATTACGCTAATAGTTAGTATACATCATTTATGTGACCCAAGGTATAGAAAAGATGGGGAAGGGGAATGGAGAAAAATATAATTTTATTTTTAAATTGTGGGCTGGTTAAATATAATGAAATCACCATGTAAGATCTTTTGTGTGGCTTTGGTTTTAGATTCTTTCATTTTGTGTGTGTTGGGAGGGCACTGTATTTGATAATCCCCTTCATTCAATCTGTGTAGAAAATTCTGAAAGGAAAGAGTTCTGGCCTCTTTAATGTGAGTTTGAGTGGGTACACAGAGGGTTTCTGAAGGCAGTAGCGAATGTGCTGGCAGGCAGGATGATTCAATCAGGAAGCTTCTTGGTTAGGTGGAAAAACAGACTTTGTCCCTCGGTACGTAGCTCCTGATTAGGGAGGGAGTATAGCAAAGAGGTTCTCCGGGGTTCACTACCTGGCTTTGGATCCCAGCTTGACCCTTTCTTCACTAACTGTATTTCTTCAGTCCAATGGAAGTAAAAATCATACCTTTCTTTTAGGAATGTTGTTAAATTTAAGTGAGACGATAATACCTGTAAAATGCACAGTGCCTGCACGTAGTAATGTTGACCGTTGTTAGGAAGATGGTAGCAGAGGCTTACAGACCAGTGCTGCATTGTCTTCACTGCCTTTTCTATTTCTGAGTTGAAGGGGATGGGAAAGAAAGAGTTTAAAAACGACATTTTAAGGCCTTTTGTGAATCTGGTTATTAGTGAGCAATCAACAATGCCTTAAAAAATTACTAGTGCCTATAGTTTTCTAGTTTTTAAAATCTTGCTTCTACTTGTGTTTCTCTTCTTTTTTCACATTGTACTATTATTAGTTATTTCATGCATTGATTGAGTACAAAATTCCTTTTTTTTAGTAGCGCATATTCAGATCTGATAACTTGTGATTTACCTCTGACAAACTAATTAGCCACAAGAAGAATAAGTATTCTTCTTGGGGCTAAACAACTGACTGGTGCTCAACTTCTCCTGTTGATTGCTGTCCTGACTTATAAATAGCAAAGAAAGGCTCAGTAGAGTCTGTTGTTTCTTAACTCAAGAGTTCTTTAAGCCAGCTAGCATTGTGGAATTTGGGGTACCTCTTAAAAATTATTTGAATTCACTTGATCCAAATGCCTTAGGTATATAGATTTTCCCCCTTAAATTCTGAACTGTTTGCATTTTCAGAGAAATTTAATCCTTATGTGTCTAATTCATGGAGACGGTGTCTTACAGCAACAGCCGAGGCCAAGAAAGTTTAGAATCTAGCCTTTAGTCTGCCATTTCTTGTTGTTAAATGTGAAATATGTTTTTCCAAAATTAAGTGAACTTGAACTTCAAAAGGGCCAAGGTTGGTATGAGCCATGAAATTTGATGGAGTTTCTAAACATTGCAAGACATATTCTTCCAACTCTAGTCACAGTCCTAGTATCACATGACTGGTTGTTTCCTTCAGTGCAGACCAGCACCCCTGGCATGGGCAGTGTCCAGCATCCTGCAATAGTGAGCACAGTGGTGGACATGCTACAGTTTGGTTTTTAGAGATTTTTTTCTTTTTCTATAAGCATCAAATTTACCTGTCCTTTGTCTACTGCAGAAAAGAAGGGCAAGAGACCCTTTATTCATGGAAATCTTGACAAAGAATGGAGATGGTATATTTATTAGTTAGGGCAACGTGAGCTGCTTTAACAATGAGTCCCCAAATTTTAGTAGCTTGATGCAGTAACACATACTAGTCCAGTGTGGGTATTTCTGACTGGTAGAACTGGTTCCCTATCTTCTCTCCTCCTGTGACTCTGTCAACTTCAGGGGCTTTGGAGTCCTCTGATCTAGCCAGTAGACAGAGATAGAAAGGGAAGAGAATGGAGCTCTGCTTCTTACTCGTCCTGGTCTGGACATCTCACTTCTGCTCACATTTCATTGGAATTATTGGTCATGGGGCCCCACCTAGGTGTGAGGAAGAGGGGAGGGTGGGAAATATAATCCTTGACAGGCAATCACTTCCCTGTGACTAAGGAAAGAGGAGCATAAATTGTGGTGGACAGTTAGATGTCTCCACCATGGGGGGGGGTCACTGGCCTGAGTATAGCATCTCCGCACTATAACATACACTCCCATCCTCTCAAAGTGCTTAGTGTTCCAGCAATCCACATCAGGAATTCCGGATGACTTGGCAACATGTGGAACACTACATGATACAAGAGGAATTCGTTTGTTCAGTTTGGTTCTTGTCTTAGTCTGAGTTCCCTGAAAGTCAGATTCTGAAACAAAGATTTGAGCACAGTTTACTTGTAACATTATCCCAGGAAAAAGTGGTAGCAGTGTGGGGAGGTGAGACAGAGAAGGGAAGGCAACCAAATAAAGGTTTCATTACCAAGCAGATTACCGCTGTGGGTATCAGGAGCTTAATTCCACCGGGGAACTCTAAGATCCACTGCGGTATAGGCACCTCAGCGCTCTCTGATTCCAAAGGTGAGGGGAGCTGAGGTATTTACACATTAATGCTCATCAATTGTTGCTTGAGGCAAAATGCCCAGGTGGCATTAATACTCAGAGCACTTCTAGTACACAGAATAGATTCCCCATGGCCAGACAAAGACCTTGGGCAAAGATTTGCATATGCTGCCAGTTGAAAGCCAGGCAGGAATGTACTAATATGGGGTTATATATGGGGAGATGTATATATCTGCTACAGTTCCCATGTAGCACAGCACGTGAGTCCAGCTGACCGATTAATCAGCAAGCTGTCCTTGCTGTTGTTTCTGTTGTCCAGTGTGCCCGACGAGGAGGTCAAGACGACCACCACAGACATTCAGGTGGAGGCCGACGATGAGGCTGCACTCCTGGAGCGCCTGGCCCGGCGGGAGGAAAGACGCCAGAAACGCCTTCAGGAAGCACTGGAGCGCCAGAAGGATTCTGACCCAACAATAGCAGATGCAAGTTTGTTGCTACCCAGCAGAAGAATGCAAAACAACACAACAGAAAATGAAATGGCAGAGAAGGAAGAAAAAAGCGAAAGTCGCCGAGAAAGATACGAGATAGAGGAAACAGAAACAGTCACCAAGTCCCACCGGAAGAATGACTGGATGGATGCTGAAGAGAAAAAGGAAGAAGAAAAAGAAAAGGAGGAAGAGGAAGAAGAGAAGCCAAAGCAAGGGAGCACCGAAGAAAATCAGGTAGAGGTGGTGGCAGAAGAGAAAGCAGCAGAAACCCAGGAGGAAACAGTAATGTCATTGAAAAATGGGCAAATTGGTACAGATGAGCCTAAGACAGAAGAGGAGAGGGAAAAAGGCTCAGATGAGGTTCCCCATAATGAAAAGATGGAACAGGAAGCAAGGGAAAGAGCCGAGGCAGAAAGGGCCAGGTTGGAAGCAGAAGAAAGAGAGAGAATTAAAGCTGAGCGAGAACAACAGATAGCAGAGGAGAAAGCAAGAAAGGAAGCAGAAGAAAAAGCAGCTGCACAAGAGAGAGAAAGATGGGAGGCAAAAGAGAGGGAAAGGATTAAGGAGGAGGAGAGAAGGGCAGCAGAGGAGAGGCAGAGGGCAAAGGCAGAGGAAGAAGAGAGAGCTAAGATAGAAGAGCAAAAACGTAAGAAGCAGCTAGAAGAGAAAAAAAGGGAAATGCAAGAGAAAAAGATAAAAGGGGAAAAGGTAGAGGAGAAAACAGAAGGGAAGTGGGTCAATGAAAAGAAAGTACAAGAAGATAAACTTCAGACAGCTGTCCAAAAGAAACAGGTACAGTAAACATTTTGCACCAAATGTGTGATGCCTGCAACTTACGAGAAATGTAATACACATCAAATTTGGGACTGAGCCCACATTCCTACAGCCCCACGTGCTTGATCATTTGGCAAGCTGCTCATTTTTTTAGGTCATAGCAACGTGCAAGCATAAAGCAATCAATTGATAGCTAACTATTCCACCAACCAAATTTACTGGTACAACCAGAGAGAAGTGAATTGCTCTGTGCTTGGTTGCTATGAATACCAGAAAACATGAACTAACCCAAAGATGACAAATGTGGTGGTGCCGCCTTGACTTATGATTCTGCACTGCATCTAAACTCATTCCCTTTAACAACTTATCTCTATCCACAGGTCTACATGAGGCCGGGGGACCGTAACTCCTCACTTTCTCTGCGTGTTTGGCATTTAATAAAATATGCTAAAAGTTGGGGTGGGAAACTGACGTGATGAATCATGGTCAGAAATATCATCTTCAGGAGGCAAAATAACCCCCTTGGAATTAACTGGTAATAAGGGAGGGAAAGGAGCCGGTTTGGACCTTTTATAAAAAAAAGTGTCAAAACCCTGATTTGCCATCATGTAGACCTGAGCTTAATGTAAACTTGCAGAAAGCCATTCGTCTGGGGTAGCAGCAACTTAAAACTGACTGGCAATTAAGAGCACACATTTTGCGTCTTTTACCGTCTGGGTGACACAAATTTACGTAGCACAAGGAAGGGTGGAAATAGGGGGTGGGGGAATATTTGTAAGCTAAGAAATATTTTTTCGTCTGTCTGCAAGGCTGCATTAAGAGCACTATACCTAACCACCACCACCGTACCACCACCATCTACCCCGCAAAAAAAAAAAAAAAAAAAAAAGAAAAAAGAAATGCTTGTGTATCCTCCTTTCCAGAGAGAACTCTCTGTCGCTAAGTCTGCATTGCGCTGAAGTTGTCTTTCACTCCTGCTTCTTACAAGGGGCTCATAAACACAGCTTCCATTGAGATCAGGAACAAGATGCACCAGACCACACACAAGATTTGTCAACACGTACTAGATGCACCACATCACGCTAGATTTCAGTGAGCACGATGGCAGGCTCGTGAGAAAAGATTTGGGTGGGAGGAAACCATCCCACGTTGCTGTTTAGAACCACTGGCACGGGGAGAATGTGAGCATTGGACGGCCAAAGAGAAGTCACTTCACGCCACATGCAGAGTGACCTAAGCACCCTCTCACTCTTGTAAGCTAGCAAGGGCTTCTTTTAAATGAGTGACCTTACCGTTCTTGAAAATCAAAAGGAAGAAGAAAGGGGGGCTAAAATGCAAGCTAAAAGAGGAAAGTCCCAAGAAGACAAGCCTACCTTCAAAAAAAAAGAAGAGGTAAATATCATTGAGAAAGAACCTAGTCATAAAGCAACAGAGAGCAGTGTTCCACGACATTTCAGCTCTGATGAAAATTGTAACCTCTAATCCAGTGTTTTTCAAGCCATGACACATGATCCACTGAATGGTGAAATCAACTTAAAGCATCTCAAAATTAGCTAAGTGTGTCAATCTGCATTTTTTAATGAAATAGAATAGAAAATATCAGACGGCCAGTAAGTATTTCACTGTGATATAAATTGTCTTTATTTACTGTGGGTCACAGTCAGAAAGCTTGAAAAACACTCCTCTGATCAATCTTACTCACTTTCTACGAGTGCTATTTTTTTTTTTTCCTTGAGCCATCCTACTTGCGTTTCAATCGTGAAATATTTCCAACTGGCTTTGATTAATGATTTAACTTTTCAAAGGAAAAATACTCTCACACGTCTCAGTAAAAAATTTGATGAACTGAAGATGATATTTGGCTTTCAAAAGAAAAGTTTGGCACAATGTTCTGCATTGCATTTCTGAGGCACACACAGGAGCTGGTGCCAGGGTGTTTGACTGTAGGTAAGTGAACAAGTCAGTGGACCAGAGCTGCAGAGAGAATGTCGTTATGCCCCCGACATAATTAAAATGCTACATCAGAAAGCCTGCCCTTGTTTCAACCATCATGCTTATGTCAGTTCCAAGCAATTCTAAAAACTATGACAGTATTTAACAAGTTCAAAGTACTTAAACATGGTAAAATTAAAGTATCAAAGGTAAAAAGACTTGAATTACTCTGCCTGTGGGACTGAATTGTAGCTATCGAGCTCCAACTCAAATGGACTCTTGCTGCATTTCTCTGCCCATTATGGCATAGAATAAGACACAGAAAAATCCATATTTAGCAACTAGATGAGATTAAACAGGGGGATGGTTATTTTCTTCAACTTTTTTCCCTAAGATTCATGTAAAAAGTAAGAACTCCTAGTTCATGTTATGTTTATTGTGTTTACGGTATGTGTTCCTCCCTGTTTCTAATAGAACTTGTGGTGGCTTAGGAGTGAAAACTGAATGTGAACACTGCCCAATTAAAAGCAGGAGAAAGAGTAAATACTAATAACTAGAAAATTGAATTTGGCTCTAACGAAGCAGCTAAAGAAATTGTTAAACGTGTTGGGAAACGTTGTTCTCATTTTGTAACAGAAGACCACCTACAAATTCATCTCCAAAAAATGAAAATTACCTTGGGACTAACCTCAAACAGATATATCCCACATGGGTTCATCTCTAAAGCTAGTGTTTTGTGGGGAATATCTTTAAGTACTGAAGGAAGAGGGCATGAAATCATAACTCAGTGTTTAAGTTTATGTGGAGGAGGAGAGGCTGAATAACTGAATTCATCCTGATTTAATTCAGTTCACTAAGATGTGATTTGTTTTTAGTGACTAAGGCATTCTGTGTTCATGTATTGTGTCCGTGAGCTAGAAGGGGCTCATTAGCAGTCATCCAATCACCCTTTTGCCTCTTTTCAGATAAGGCCCCGGTTCAATAATGGCCATGGTATGATGATTTCAGACCTGCCTCTTTCCCTGTTTGCCCTCCAGCACATTCCAGTGTCCTAAAACTTGGCCTCTTTTTGACACAAGGACAGATTAGCTCCTCAACCCAAGCTTAAAAAAAAAACCAAAAAATCTGCTATTCCTGTTTTAACATTGCATACATAAATTACTAGTTGAATGACTAGATTTTTCCCCTCTCCAGCTATTTGTGTAGTTGCTTCATGTAGATAACTTTAAATCATATTTTACATGATTTAGCCATTTTAAACGCCCTCCTCCATCCCCACCCCCCATCCCACCTTTTTGTGCCCCCCCCAAAAAAAATGTCTTTCCTTTGAATTCAAGGAGCTACGTAGGATAGGTAAACACAAATGTCAGGTGAGCAACATTTCCAGAAGTCACTCCAATACCTTACAAAAAACCTTCTTTCTCCCACTGCAGTTTAACTCTTTGTGGTGATGGATCGCAGATGACCGGCAACCTTGAAACCTAATTTAGCTTTTTCTCTTCCCCGACTATAAAATGCCTCCTTTTAATTTTTAAAACATTTTTTAATTGAAGTATAGTTGAAGTGCAGTGTTGTGTTAATATCTGCTGTACAGCAAAGTGATTCAGTTATACATATGTATACATTCTTTTTTTGATATTCTTTTCCATTACAGTTTATCATAGGATACTGAATATAGTTCCCTGTGCTATAAAATGCCTCCTTTTAGTTCTTGACCCCAGAGCTCTTTTTTTGTTCTGGCCTCTAATAGAAAAACAGTTTCCAGCAGAGCTATTCATATAATATTGAAACTGATATTCATATCACGTAGGCCAAAGCCTCTCACTAAACATCAGTGCGCATGCAGATCACCTGGGAACCTTGTGAAACACAGACTCTGACTCAGTGGATCTGGGTAGAGCCTCAGCTCCTTGGTGAAATCCATGTTGTCCGTGGACCAGTAGCAAGTAGCAAGGATATCCATGTGGTAGACATTGGACTTGGAAAAGGAATTGAGGCTTCTGAATCTAACAAAAGTATATTCAACTTAGTCTGAAAAACTGTAACTTGCAACAGTTCTTATCACTATCCTGGAATCAAATGATGCAAAGAGACGCAGCACAGAGACTGGCGTCTCAGTCCTTTCGGACTTGCTCACAACCTCCAGAGTGTCTCTCTGGCACAAGGGCATGTCACTGGAATTCCCACCCCACACACATACACCCATGTGTTATCCCACTGAATATCCCAGACACCCATAGTGTTATCCCAATGATCACATATGACCAGAGCCTTTCATATGAGTATGCTGGTACTATCTGTATAGGAAGCACTTTAGCTCCTTCAGGATACGTAACCCCGTAATAATCCATCAGCATAGGTTCTCTTCACGGTAACATTTTGATCTAGAGGCTCTAATGCTTTTCTGAGTGGGCTCAGTATATCCCATTAGCTTAGGTTGAATCTGCTATAGAATCCAACCCACTGTGTTTCTTAAAGTGTTATGGAATTACTTTATTTATTCATTTCCCAGAAAGAAAAAATAATTTGCAGTCAGCATCATTATCATTATTTCATTGGGAATTTTTCTAAGAAAGTCTTCCAAAGAGAATATAAGCATACCATCTACCACAACTTTGCCAATAAAGGCAGAGCTTGAAAAAAAGGGATTTTTCTTCTGTTAGACATGTATTGTTTTACAAATCTATTTTATACACATTTTTGGATGGTAAATTAGATAGTACATTTTGGGAGGTATCTGGGAAATATCTCAGACTCCGAAATAGGAGAAACGAGTTAAAGGGAATTTCTCTTTGTATAGTGCTCCACAAACTATGAGATTTGACTCACAATTTCTTTCATGGGTTCCCTGAAATGGGACCCCCCTCACCCTTAAACGTGTATCCCCAGATACTTCTTAACCAGGAGGTAAACTCCAGTCCGTAGTTTCTGGAACTATACCCAACAGTGGTAGGTCAAAATGAGAGGAGACTTTGCTTGCTCCTGCCTGCCCAATGAATACTGGTTTACCATCCGGCAAGGAGCCTTATTAAAGCTGTCGGACAGACTAGGAGCTTCCTTCTCTTCTCTGTCGCCTCTCAAGACAAATCTGGAGCCAAGAGGGAAATGACAGGATGAAAGATTAGGAAGGGATCGTCTAGTCCACCCAACTCTTTTTATGTACATGGAGCCAGCATTCCAGAAAAGCTAGGTGACTTAAAACAACAGCTAGTTTGTTGACAGCAATAGAACTAAAACTCGGATTCAGAGAGAATGGCAAAATAACAGCCCCCCTCTTCAGCATGTTCAAGGGATGTCCTAGATATATGCCCCTTGGAGAAAGATTAAAGTCTTAACTGATTAGGGCAACATGGTAGTGAATAGTCCATCCATAGTAATTTAATCAAATAATACTCAACAAAGGCAATCAGGCAAAGGACTACTGAAGGTTCATCAGTAAAGAGCAAAAAAATGTCCTCTGCTTAGTAAAACATGCACCTTGGCGGGGGTTAGGTATCTGAAGTATAACAGCTGCAAAGAGGTGAGTGATGAGGTAAGGGGAGACCATCCTGGGCAGTCCCTGAAGCCCCGAGTTCTTACACCCACACCCTCCTCCTTAGGTTTCTTTATAATGTTAGTGCTTTGTCACTGTTTGTCTTGAAATGAGAAATAATGAGCCTCACCTGTTTTCACACTCATTTTTTTAAGAATGGGTGAGATGATAAAGTAATTTGAACTCCTTTACCCCCAAAAAAGCTATGTAAATTCAGTATACTTTGAAATAATCTGTCTCACTTACTGTGAGGAACTTGTAACACAAAACCCACACAAAAAAACTAAAGCTAACACCTGCTCTCCATGTATCACCTTCCTCTGTCTTCCACAACAATCATAAAGCCACTTCCAGAGACTAAATTATTACCTTCAATGGAAGTCAAAGTCAAGCCTGGAATTTTTCCTGTTCCATTCTAGCTTTAATGGTTGAGATGGCTACAAACATGGCCCCACAGGTCTCTGAGTCATCCCGCTAAAGGTAGGGTTATTATGTCTTCTTTCCCGGGGAGCCTAGTTATTCATTTGATTAAAACACTAGGGCGGTCTTCCTCTGACATCTGTCAAAATTGGCTTGACAGATCTGGCTCAGTAGGTTTCTTATTCCCTCCTCAACACATCTGTGTCCTTCTCAAAGAAGTGCCCTTCATCCAAGAAGAAATCTGTCCAAGCAACCTGGCCGTTCTCCCATCAAGGCCAGACTAATACTTGCTCCTCCCAGTGGGAACTGAAAACCACCACTCTTACGTGGAGTTCCCAGAACACCGTAGTTTCTAAATGGTAACACCTCCACTGTTGAAAAATAAAACCTCAGTGAAATAAGGGATGATCTTGACCTCCTAAAATTGTGGTCAAGGTCTTGGCTCAGAGGCTAGAGGACCAGCTTATGCTCTAAGAATTTCCTCTGATTCCAGCTCTACCACATCATTCTCCGGTAGTTTGTTTTACTTCTGAGTTTTCTGGCTTCCTAACGATGTTGAGTCTTATTTGGTGATACCAACCAAAACCTAATTAAGATTATTATCATTATGTTTCTTCCTGATATGTACCATTGGTTAGATCAAAGATGAGAAGACTAAAAAGGACAAAGAAAGCAAAGAAGTTAAGAGCTTCTTGGATGGAAAGAAGGGATTTACAGAAATGAAGTCACAGAATGGAGAATTCATGACCCACAAACTTAAACACACTGAGAATACTTTCAGGTAAGAAGTTGTGGCTAGTTAACAGTGACTGTGTTCATACGTGAAAAAATAATAATAATAATCAGTCTCCCTACCCTGTGCTTCCAGACAGAAATGTGCTAACAGGCAACATACCTTTGTTGTGAGGTCATTGGCCATTGTCTTACAGATACTCAGTCAGCAGGTCTGGCTATCAGTCACTAACAGGGGACCAGCAAGCATTGCTCAGACAAGGTTTGATCTGCTTTTCCCATTATTTGGCAAGGCAGATCATGCTTGGCATCCATGTTTTTGTTCGCTGATCTAATATGTTCATGTAAGATCAGTTTATTAGAAAACATTATGACTGGCGTTGTCATTGACTCATTCTCTGTATGGTCCAGCCAACTTCATGAGAGACGCTTCTCAGTACCATTTTAAAGAATGTATTGTCTAAAGGTTGTAAATAAATTGCTGCATAAAACTTAGATTTCCCTGTGGCCAAATACTTTGGAAACATTGGGTTAAACTAAATGAGTCAGATCTCTTTACCACTTTGAGAGCTCTTGATATTAATTTGCCTTGGGATTCTCTAAGAGGGAGGAAGAGGGCATGCAACTAATGCTTCAGTTTGGAAAACCCTCTTGCAGAGCTTCAGCTTCCCCCTCCTTATCCCCTCCCCTATTATGGCGATTGATTTTAGGACAGATAAACAAGTATATGCAGGCAAATCCTCACTTCTAGGTACGTTGACTATGGAGAGCCCCCTATTAGCTTTGTAGAAGGACTCAAGTTGCAGAAGCCTGCCATGGACACCTGGCTACCTAACTCTCTGTGCCCCATTCCTACACACACACTCCCTCCAACCGCTAGTGCCAAATTCCAATCTCTGTTATGTCACTGGCTGCTGTGCCAGGTGTTCTGGAAAAGTCTTGGGTCCCTGTAACATGGATTCCCATGGGGTTGTTCTTTGGCAGCCACCTTGCCTGTAGACCCTGTTTGTCGGAACACTTCAAAGAAGAAAGTTCCAAGTAGGTATTGTATAGAAGTCAGACCGCTCCTTACACCAAAGCATGTGTAATATCCAGAAGCAAAGGGAACTACTAAGGATGGACATTTCCAGCCGCTCTAAGATGTTATGTAAATATAGTTGTTCCCAAACAATTTTTCTACACAAAAATTTGAGCAGAAACCTAGTCACAATTATCCAAAAGAGAGCCAAAAGCACATGGAAGAAAAGGTGTGTATTCAAAGACTAAATAAAGTATGAAGAAGTGAGAAGGGTAGAACCTATAGATGTTACTTGGGATTGGCAAGAAAGTAGATGTAAAAATGAAGTTTATTAGGAATTCATAGAAAATCTAGAAATCAAGTTTGATTCAGGCTGATAAGCTGAGTGCAGAGCTTGCTGAAGTGCCAGTAGTTTAATGTGTTAAAGCCCTAGAACAGTGTCAGGTTCATAAAAAGTGTTCAAAGAATATTACCTAATAATATGATTGTTTAATTACTTGATAGTTTAAAACATGTGTTGTAGATAAGAGTACAATTTTGTTAAGAGAAATAACATTTAAAAAAATGTGTCACTAGAAAGAAGTTTGGTTAACAATTGGCAAACTTGTCAACCAGCTTCAGTCAAAGCTCAAATTAATAATTAACATGCCCATTGTTTGAAAGTCCAGATAACTGGGTAACTCAAAGAGAGAAGTCACAAGGGATGTCAACAGATTAAGCAGTGAGAACCCCGTAAATGGGACTCTTGCTTTAATTTTTCTATGTCTGGGCAGAAAAAAAATGAAAGAAGCTGCCACCATATTGTTAGTTTTTGTTTAGCTGCCAACATACCTTAGTTTTAGTTTCAGTTAGAAGCTGATGCCGATAGAAGCAGAGACGCCTCACCTTACAACTCCTCCACATGGTTGTAAGGTGAGGAGCCAGGGAGGGAGTAAGGGCCTCTATTTACCTTAGCTTAGTGCCTAATAGTCTAACTGAAAACAAGCTGTGTTCATGGTGAAAGGTCTGCTGTTCATCTCAACTTTCACCTAGTGAAGCCAAGGATAGAGGAAAGAACCTTCTGGAAGAAATTTCCATATTGGTGCTACCCTAATGCTGAGGGCATGCCTGCATATCTGAGCAGAGGTGATGTGGACAGAACTCTTGTTCCTGTTTTGAGCATAGCTCCTTTTGTTTGATTTAATTACTGTTCCCTTTGATAGACCCGTTTTCTTATAGCTAAATTGTTTTCTCTAAAATGTGACATGAAAATCTCAATTCAAGGAGCAAGTTAAGTACCCATCACCCAAGGAAACCACCAGTAACATGTTTTCCAGATGCTCTCTATGTATATACATTCAAAACACACACACACACACACACACACACACACACACACATATAGTATGTATATGTGTAATATAATTATAAATCTCTATTTTAAAGTGATTCTTGCTTTGTGCATAGCAATGTGTCTTAGCTAGCCTTCTATACCAGTGAATATAAGCCTACAGTTAATGTTAGAGTGTCCCACTGGGTGGATGGGTCATGATTTATTTAACTAGTCCCCAGTGATGGGCATTTGAATGCCCAGTATAAAGACTGAGTGACACCTAGTGGAATCCAGAGAAGTTTCTCTAGGCATGTGTTAGCCAGTCCTACCAAACACTAACACGATGAACACAAAGAGAGAGCAAACTCATCTCTGAAGATGGAGAGACTTTAACTGAAAGGGGAGAGTCCCTCTCTGGAGTCACAGGCCTATGGGCCTTTAAGACTGAAAAAGCAATACCAAGTTTTAAGGGACGCTCTAACCTTGAATGAGTTAAAAATAAAAGTTCATCTTTAACCATCAAGAACCTAGCACAATATTTTTTAACTTTTTAACCTCAACTTCTAGTAAGAAATTTTACATCATAACCCATTACACATCTACATATATATTTATAACTGAAACAAGCACATCAAGAAATGGGCTTTTCCCTTGTTCCATGCAATGCCCTCTGGGGTTTTCTAGTTCATTTTTTAAACGCTAATTACAGTCCACTAAATAGATTTTCCAACCTGCAGCTTGAAAAGCATAGTCCTAAAGGACATAGTTTATTCAGAGCTACCTCGTTATTTTAAAAGCCTGAGAGGTACACATTTGATCAATATCGGTAACTGTGTAATCTTGAACTCATTTTCTGTTTTATTCTTCTTGCTTCATAGCTAGAAACACTGTGCCATTCTCTACATGGAATAAATGATACTAGACCATAGTAATTCATCTGTTACAAAAGTGTCAGAAATGGGCTACCTATGTTCAGATACAGTTCAGAATGCCCTCACTACTTGTTAATGAGTATTTAAACAAGATTTCTTCTTTTTGTGGCCGAATGATATTCCATTGTATGTATTTTTACCACGTTTTCTTTATACATTCATCCATCAGTGGAGACTTGGGTTGTTTCCATACCTTGGCTACTGTCAATTATGCTGCATAACCATGGGGGAGCCTGTATCTTTTTGAGTCACTGTTTTTATTTTCTTTGAATAAATACCCAGAAGTGGAATTGCTGGGTCATATGGCAGTTCTCCTTTTAATTTTTTGAGGAGCCTCCATAGAGGCTGCATCAATTTACAATCCCACCAACAGTGCCTATTTGCCCTCCTTGTACAGTCAAGGAAACCCAGAGTAAGTGGTAGAGCAGGGACTCAGATTCAGACCTGGAGGTTCCAGGTGGACCCCAGCTTACCCCCTTGGACAGGCGTGAGGACCCACTGTCCAGTGCGGGCAGTGGGGATTTCGGTGTGGGCTGCAAAGCCTGCAGACCCACATCCCCTCCCTAAGGCGGGAGGAGGGGAGCTGCAAGGCAGACGTGTGTCCCACTCCTTTGCAGCCGCCCTGGAGGGAGGGCCAGCGAGGCCAAGGAGGCTGAAGGTTCTTCCCAAGTGGAAGCCGGCAAGCGGCTGGAGGAGCTGCGCCGCCGCCGCGGGGAAACAGAAAGCGAGGAGTTTGAGAAGCTCAAGCAAAAGCAGCAGGAGGCAGCCTTGGAGCTGGAGGAGCTGAAGAAGAAGAGGGAGGAGCGAAGGAAGGTCCTGGAGGAGGAGGAGCAGAGGAGGAAGCAGGAGGAAGCAGAGCGAAAAGTCAGAGAGGAGGTAAGGCGGGTGCAGCGTGGCCCGTCAGGCGCCTTATCTTACCCAAACCCCTGAGGACGTGTCTCTGGTGACCCTTCCAGCCCAGAAATAGTTTCTTCCCAGGTGAACTGCTGCTGCTCTTTTGAACATGAATTCTTAGAAATACATTTGAAGGTTAATCAGCTTGCTGTGTGCTAGGCATGGTTCCAAAACTTTTATCCACATTGGTTTATGCAATTCTAAGAACTCTCTGATATGGGGAGTCTTCTCATCCCCATTTTACAGATCAGGAAACTGAGGCACAGAGAGGTTTTTGTAATTTTCCCCAGGTCCCACTTGTCTTAATCCGTGACCCTGTAATGTCCCTCAATAAAGAACGGTTAGCAGAGAAGGATAAAAAAGTCTGCAGCTTGGTTACAAGAACCAAGTCACGTGATCATGATAGTTGTTTTTCGATATTTGAAGAGGTTTTATGGAGAAGATTTTCAAAAATAGCTTTTGGGGTGTTTTAAGTGGAAGAGTAAGTAACTAGATTTTCACAGGCAGTGACGGTATTGTTCGTTACTGTATACCCAGGACCCAGCCCAGCGCCAGGCATGTAGCAGCAACCCTGTAATTATGAACAGATGAATTTGTTCCGTCTTTTTAAACAGAACTGAAAACAACAGATAAAGTTACAAGAAGGCAAATTTTGAAAACTGAACAAGTGCTTAACCAACTACTGTAAGCATTGCTACAGTTTACAAGGTGCATTTTTTCCTTTCATCCTGAGGTACATTATTCTCATTTTATAGACAAAGAAGTGGGAATCAAATAGTTTGAGTAACCTGTGTGAAGTTACTTGACTAATAAGTGATAGAATTGGTACTGAGACCCAGCTTCTCCAACTCAGCCTAGAGCTTTTCCCACAAATCTTTGGAGACAGTGATCTCCCATCATTCAAAAATATGTAAAAAGACTTTAGATGACTTTTCAACATGGATCCTGTACAAACATTCCCTGAACTGTGGAAAGTTTGGATAAATTATTTCAAGGTCTCTTTCAACTCCAGCTCTTAATGAGCCGATGATCTTTGGTTAGGAAGTAGTGGGGACGATAGAGCTTTAGGATCAGACACTCTGCCACTGGCAAGCTGGGACCTTGGGAGAGTCACCGGACTGCTCTGAGACCTCTTTTCCTTAACTGTGAAATATCTACTTTCAGGATTGTGGCCATGATTAAATCATTGTATTCAGGGTGCCTTGTACATAATAGGCACTCAGGAAGTCACAGTTATCATAATTGTTATTATTGTTCTCTAGAGGAGCAGAATATCAATGAAAGCAGAAGAGAAACGTGAACTCTGAGAAGTGGATTGGACCTAGGCGGTGATTTGGTCTAACCTCCTACCAAGCACAGTGTCCTCGTTCTGGCCGCTGTGACAAACTGCCATAGACAGGGTGGCTGATAAGCAATCGAAGTTTATTTCTCATAGTTGTGAGGCTATAGGAAGTCCAAGATCAAAGTCCAGCAAATTCTCTGTCTAGTTAGACCTCACTTGCCAGTTCACAGATGGCAGTCTTTTCACTGTGTCCTCACGGAGCAGAAGGGGTAAGAGAGCTCCCTGGGGCCTCTTTTGCAAGTGCACTATCCATTCATAAAGGTTCACTCTCATGATCTAATCACCTCCCCCAAAGCCCCGCCTCCTAATACCATCACTTTGGGGGGTTAGGATTTCACCATATGGATTTTGGGAGGACACAAATATTCAGTCTATAACACACAGGATCTTTCTGCAAGAGATGAACATACGGTCCCTGCCTGAGAACATCCAGTTTGAAAACTACAAAGACTACATAAATCTCTCAGAAAATTGTCCATAGAGGTTATGCAGCTTGATGAGAAGACAGGGGAGAGTATTTTAGGCCAGGAGTGAAGGCACAGAGGGGCTAATGAGACAAATGGTAAACATCTGTGATTTCACCACTAGGGTGCAGTATCTACACCATTTCAGGTCTGTCAAACCATCTAAAATAATCTACTCAACTGAGGTGGGGACAACCATGAAATCGTATCTTGTACAATTTAGTAAATATAGTAACATACATTTGTATAGCGTTGCACATAAATCATCTCATTTGTCTTCGCAACTCTCCTAGGAAGCAGGCAGAAGGTATACTTATTTTACCTGCACAGAATGGAAGGTCAGTCTTAGATGACTTGACAGGATGATGATGACGTGATGATTGTCATACTGAGCACTGGTCTAAGCATTCTTCATGGGCTTTTTCTCATTTAGTCCTTGGTAAAGCCCTAGTCAGTGGCTATTATTGTTATCCCCATTTTACAGATGAGGAAACCTAGGCACAGAGCAGGTAAGTAACATGGCCGAGGTCGCACAGCTGAGAAGGGGCAGCCCAGAGTGCTTGTCGACAGTTAGACTCACAAGCTCAGGCTTAACCTCTGGTGCCACCCTTGAGGAAGGGATAGCATCCTTTCTAGAACCTGGGTCTTCTTCCTCTGGGACTATGCTTTCCCCTACAGCACTCTTTCCTTTTGTCTTGAAGCTGATATTGACGTCCTTGTTATTTGCTCTTTCTCTCTTAGGAAGAGAAGAGGAGGCTAAAGGAAGAGATTGAAAGGCGAAGGGCAGAAGCTGCTGAGAAACGCCAGAAGATTCCAGAAGATGGCTTATCAGACGACAAGAAGCCCTTCAAGTGTTTCACTCCTAAAGGTTCATCTCTCAAGGTATTTTTTTCCCCAGAAAACCTTCTTATAATATGTCTATTAAAATATAATAGAAATGTGATTTTAGCCCCTGATTTAGTTATTGATTATTCGAAGTTTTGCCTCATTTATCTTTTTGCTCCTTCTTTCAGCAATTTCACAGCTTCTTTTTGTTTTCAAGATACGGAAAGGAGAGAAATAAAGTGGAGAAATTTTTGTCTGTTGTTTATTAGATCTTTGGTATACATTAAAAAGACCTTTGGTGACTATCTCTGGATCTCACTGACCCACGCCCTCCACATGCCTTATTACTTTGAGCAAATAAAAATGGAAACGTTTAAACTTCATAAAGTGGGCAAATATATTTTAAAGGTTTAAGCTGCTTTTCAGGCTAATGTTCAGTTTTTTCCTTTGTCATTATTAAGAGCAGCACAGCTGGAAATGGTACATGGCAAATTTTAAAGCTGTTACCATGGGGGGAGATGAAATGTGACTCTGATAGGCTCCTTTGCCAGGATGAGTTTGGTCCGACTACTGCCTTCATAGAGCATAATTCCTAGTGACTTGGAAGTGCTGCTGAAAGAGAAGAGAATGAGCAGGAAGGAGCTGACTCAGGGAGATGATGGGATGGTTATGGAGGAACAAGAGCGCAGACTCAAATACGTATTTTTGCTTATACAGTTAGCATGTTTTGAGTACCTGACACAGTGAAAATACTCAACAAGTATTTATTGAATGAATGCATGAATGAATGAATCTTCAGGGATTGGAACTTTGAGCAGTTTTGATTTTATCCTCATCTTCCATCAGCCTCGCTAGGTTACAAAGCACTGACAACAGGTAAAGCCCGTATAGAATCATAGCCAGGCGCCAGCTGGTTAATGTGTGTGCATCTATCATTGTGTGTGAGATCTAATGTCCACACTAAAATGATCCAAAGCCAGTTACTTACGTTTTACAGTTATTACCTGTTTCACATGAAAAACAGTATGTTTTATCCCTAGATAACTTCACTTAGTCTTTAGAATGGTCTGGGTCCCAGTCTACCCTAGTTCTAACTCCTCCCAAATAAACTCCTTATACTTGAACCCTCGTCTTAAGAGCGGCTTCAGGGGGAATCCCAACTAAACCACAGGGGGATTTCCTTATTCAATGCTTGATATTTATAACAAATCTAATGTGCGCTATGTGCTATGAAGGCAAGAAGCACCAAGCGAGGTCCCTGCCCCTCGGGCACTAATATAATTGACTGCCTCAGGAGAATTCAAGACTTGCAAAGCTAATGAAGTGCAGACCACCAGCTCAGCGAGGTCTCTGAGTGGAGCAGAAAGAGGAGAGAGGCTTTGTTGAGTAGGTGAGCTTCATTTACGGATCTGAAATCTGAATTTCATAAAATCTTCCGATGTCACAAACTATTCTTTTGATTTTTTTCCAACCATCTAACAATGTAAAATGTTCTTAGCTTTTGGGTGGGTGGAGGACATGGGCGGATGGGCCATAGTTTGCCTACCCCTGCTGTAGGAGAAAGAAGAGAAAGGCAGGCCCTGCTCAGGTCAGGCCATCCCTGGGCCGGCACCGGGTCCCTCCTCAGTCGGGCTCCTTTGATTCCTGGCTCATCAATAATTAACGAAAACCATGTTCTCTCTCTTTCAACCTTCCTTCAAATGCCACTCAAGCTAAGCTCTCCTTGAACTGTCTTGGGAACATGAGGAAAGTAGTAGCCATCTAGACTTCGAATTGGTACTCTTTTTTTTCCGAACAAACTGCAACCCATCCTCCTGCAAACATCTGTCTACCTAGTTTCCAACTTAACTTCTCCAGTGTTTCCGTCAACCAGAGTCCTGGGTTCCCAGAAAGCCATTTGTCTACTCACTCTGGTAGAGAGGCACGTGTGAGCAATCAAAGCTGATATGTAAAAAAGAAAAAACACATTTTTAATTTCTGTGAAACAGAGACATGCTTTCAAGAACAGACAGTCTAGTGCTTTTCTCCATAGTATGTGCCTTGAAGAATCTACTGTGGCTCTTGTGTTAGAACTTAATTTCATGTCCTACAATTGAATTCCTGCAACTATGGATACTTTTGGCCCTGCAACTTTTATAAATGGTCACAAGCTAACATTGTCAAATGCCAGTGGGAGGAGGAACATTTGATATTTGACCTCAAGATATTATCAACTGGTGTGTTTTGTTAATTTCTCATGACACATATTCCTTGTATGAGAAGCTCAGAACCTGCTTTCTCATAGTTAAATTATGCTAGCAGTGAATGATTTTTCTTACATAAGACATGCAAAGAATAGGTTTTAAGTAAATTAAATTTAGAATTTTGTTTTTATTATTATTGTTTTCATATACTGGTGGTGGAAGGAGTGTGGAGTAAGGAAAGCGCCAGTTTGCTGAAATGTGTGGGGTTTTCCCCTGTGTTTTACTGGGACAACACTGCCACCTCTTGGTCTTCAGAAGAACCAATTTCCCCCTTTAAACTCCTTACGCAGGAGATTTAATTTACAAATTTAGTACAAATTGTTACATTACCCAGAGTCACTAAGGGGAGAGATTTTCCAACAAGAGTACATCAGTAATGGATGGTAAATCCTGATAAAATGTGATAATGAAGTCAAGCTGTATGGAATATTGTAGATACAAAAGGAGAAGGGAGAGTCTGAGAGCCTCTGTAATGTGAATAAATGTGATGGCCAAGGTTAAGAAGATGATCCCCGAGTCAGAACGATGCTAGAAGTGCTACAAAGAACAAGTCTCATCTCTGCCTCCCCTCTCCACTGGCCTTCCACCACGCCGAACGGTTCTCCATTCTTCAGTCCCACCACTCTACATGCCTCTTGGTTCCCCAAATCTTTGTATATGTGTTTGCTCTGCTAGAAATGTCCTCTCCCCTCTAACTCATGCACTCCCACCCTCACTTTCATGAACTCATTTATAAAGCTGTGTAAACTATAAACTACAAATCTCAGCTCAAATACCAGAACATCTGAAAAGGCTTCTCAAACTCCTCCATTTTCTTATCTTTAATATGGTACCTACCACTGAATTTAAAATTTTTCGTTTATGTGTTCTACTAGTCTCCCCTGCTGACTCCTTAAAGAATTGGAACCCTGTCTTATACATCGTTGCGTGTTCAACTTCATATAATAGGTGCTCACATGTAATTTATTGGTTGGTTGGTTGTTTGACTGACAGGTTGGCAGGGTTAAATCAGGATGGATAGATGGGTGAATAATATTAAAAGTGCCAGTGCATTGCGTGGTTCTAATGTGTCTTACCTCATTCAACTGGGAACTTTTTCTCCAGAAATGCACTTCTAAGTTTATGTTAAAATCAGAAAAATAAGATTTAAGACCCTTTACATCTCATAAACTCAGGGATACCTATAGCATTCTTTTGCATAAAGTTTTATGTTTAATGAGTTTGATTTTATCTTTGTAAGAAATCACTGGAAAGGATGAAGTGCCCTAACTAACATCTTTAAAAGTATTATTCGACTGATATTAGGAGTGAAGCATGTTTTCCAAAAAGCTGAAAGGTATTTATTAATAATCCATGAGTCCCAGGCCAACAGTCCAGAAAAAGCCATGACATCTTAAAGATTGTAGGGGACGGTCAACCACACCAGCCTAGGGTAGCCGTAGCCTAGTAGATTCCTTGGATGGCCTGAACAGGGCAGAAAATGGACCTGTGCGCTTTGCACATGCAGTCATCTGCAAAGAAGCTTTTACAATTTGCTGATGATAGGTGATGCGTGGCAGAGGACATTTCTAGCCTGGAGTTGGGTATCATGAGGAGTCAACAAATACTTGCCGACTTATAAAGAACATCTGGATTTGAGTGATGCAGTGTTTGATTTAGCAGCTTTAGTTGTAGCAAAATTTCTGGCTTTTTAAAAAAAGAATTTATTAAAAATGACTAAACTGCCCATCGGTGTATATCCATAGCGGTTTCTCTGGGCTTATTTGCTTATTTCCCACTTGGACTAATAGGGCCTTCCTGAGAGGCCTCAGCCCTTCCTGATGAGCTGTGCCCCAGTTTCACTCATCCCCACCCGCCCCCCATCTCCTATATTCAGGGCAAATTCAGCTCAGCAATAGGTTTGACAGCTATCAAATTAGAAGATCAGGCTAAGCAGTAAGTGAATAGTTCACAGTTCCTGGTTATCTTTCTTATATATATAAATATCAAATCGTTATGTTGTATACCTAAAACTAATGTAATGTAATATGTCATTTATACCTCAATAAAAAATAATGGAAAAAAATTTCAAGTACATCAGAAAGCAAAAAAAATAATTGTTTTAGTCTTGAAATGTAATTATTTTGCCCTTGATTTATATTATTTCAGAGGCATTTTAATTCCATTTTGTCTAGTCTTTGTCTCCAGAACTTCATATTTCTCTATCTTCTGCCAGCCCTGCCTTTGTCTCCCAAACCTCATTATCAAGTACCTTGCATGCAGTTTTCCTCTCTAGCAGAGGTGCCGTGCACAGCACCCTCATACTCTTTGACACTCTTTGGTACTTTTATTCCCCAGGTTCAGGGAAGATAGTAGTATGGGCTGAGAAACACTGTTTATAAAACTGAAAATATTAACTGGTTTTATTTTTGTCCAATTCCTAGATAGAAGAGCGAGCAGAATTTTTGAATAAGTCTGTGCAGAAAAGGTAATATGGTTGATTGTTGAATTGAGAATCATCAGCCATTATATGTATGGAAAAATTCTCTTATTTTTATGTATGTGTGTGTGTGTGTTTATTTACTTAGCAGTGGTGTTAAACCAACTCATCAAGCAGCAGTAGTCTCCAAGATTGACAGCCGACTGGAGCAATACACCAGTGCAATTGAGGTGAGAGATGTCCTCAGAGTTATGGTCAAACAGAAATCAACTCTGATTATATAAATAATCATAGAAACACTTAGGACAATAATCAAGTCCAGTAGTGTTAGAATGTTAATGATGTTTTATAACTAGTTAGAGAGAAAACAATAATAAAGACACATTATAGAAGAGTTTTAAATAAATTATTGTTTACTACTTTCCACCTGTATTCTTTAGTGAAGGTGTTACTTTTTTTTAATGAATGAGTTTATTGTTATTTAAATATATTATTTATGTGTTCACAAGTATATCTTCAATATTCTTAATTCCTTATAAAAGGTGTTCCCATATATAGTTTAAACAGGTCCCTTACAACCATGATTAGTCCCCTTTTATCTATAAAAACTTTTATTACCAAATAAATTGGTAGTATAAATCAATATAAAGATGATAGCCAGCTGGAATTTAATGCATTTCAAATTGATTGTTTTATATATGAAGGATCACAGTTTTATGCTTCTGTCTAATCCAACATTTTTTCCACCCAGTTGACCTAGGGGTGTCACTCTATTCAGAAATAATGTACTATATTTGCAAGTACCAAAGCACTAAGAGGGTAGGGTGCCATTGATCGAGATGTGATCCTGGTTTTTTTCTCCTTTGTGTAGACTTTAGTCAGTGGTTTTAGTTGCCTGCTATGAAGTAATTGGATGAGTTTGATTTGATTTCTCCTCTCCTTTGTACTGCAGAGTGGAGACACCTATAAAATAGTTCATAACAAATGATAAGAGGGAATAAGAGAGAGAGAGGTCTGGATGATTAATCATGTGAATAATCAAGTCTTAACATTCAAGAGGAGATTTTCAGAAGATTAAATGGCCACTAAATTATCAGACAAATTGCAGATACTTATTTTCTGTGGTTGAATTGATCACAGCTCTAACGGGGTTAATGAAGCCCAAACTGTGGCTTCAGGCTTCACGTAGTCCAGCAATGGTACCACTCACCCTGGCTGCCCACCTTGGTGACACATGCCACAGGCCCTGAAGCAGGACCAGGAGAGAAACTGCATGATTTGGGGTACGCCCATCACTACTGCTGGAAACGTATCTTGAATGCACACCTTTCTTTTTACACCCATTCATTCCTCCTTCCAGCCTCCATGCGGTGGTCTCTCAGTCTTTCAGTCTTTTAGCACACCCCCGTCTCTGGTCCTTGGCATGTACCGTTAGCTCTGTGTGGAACGGTGTTTTCTGCTTCCTTCACCAGACTCTTTCAAGTCTTCCATCAGATCTGGCTTTGAATGTCACATCCTCAGAGTAGCCTTCTTTGCCCCCCTAAACTAAGTACCATTGTCCCCTCGTGTGCTCTCTTGGCATACTTACGGTACCACACTCGTCTTTCATAGCACTTACTGCAATGTGAAATAACAGTGTATAACTAGTTACTGTCTCTCCTATTAATGTCAGTCCACTGCAGCTTACAGAGTGGACTGTCTTGCGTACCACCACGTCCCCAGAGCCTAGCACAGTGCCCTGCACACAGCAAGCACCCAAGAAGTGTCTGTTGTAGCAATGAAGTAACATATCACCTCAACAAGAAATGGAGTCCCAATGAAAAGCATATTTCACTTTCGAAAGATCCTCTGAAGTAGATATAATGGTTTATTTGGAGGTAGAGATGTCATCAGAATGTACTTTCACAACAGAAATTATGACTCTCATTTTTGGTGAAGGCATTTGCACAGTGAATTTGTTAAGTGATAGTGTTGAAGAAGACAAGCTTACTGTCGTTTTACGAGCGCAAACTTACCGGCACCAATCCTAAAAATAATTCACATACTTCAGGGAACAAAAACTGCAAAACCTACGAAGCCGGCAGCCTCGGACCTTCCTGTTCCTGCCGAAGGTGTCCGCAACATCAAGAGCATGTGGGAGAAAGGCAATGTGTTCTCATCACCCACTGCATCAGGCACGCCAAATAAGGTGAGCAGAGGATTGCCATCTTTTAATTTTGGAGGTTGGGTTTTTCTTTTTTTTTTTTTTAGGAATCACATAGTTAATTACAAAAGCAGTGAAAAAGGTATAATTCTTACTTTCTTTTGCAATGACCAAAAAGCAAGCTCAGGAAAACTGTGTTCCTGAGGCTAATAGACTATATGCACTGTGTTCTGGCCACAGGCCTCTAAATACGGTACCCGGAGTTAATCACTGACCTTGGGGTTGGGGGTAGGAGAAGTGCAGGGGGAAGAACACCAGATAACATACTCTTTAAATATCAGGTTTAAGGTTTATTTTTGTCAAAATATTCAATGTAATGATCAATAATTGATCAGTGTTATGTGAAATAATACTGGATAATATTTTGAGGTTGCTTTGAAATTTTCTTTCCAGGTAGGTTTTTTTTTTTTTTCTTTAATATTAGATGCTTGGCCTTTTGTAGGAAACGGCCGGCTTAAAGGTGGGGGTCTCCAGCCGCATCAACGAATGGCTAACCAAAACCCCAGACGGAAACAAGTCACCTGCTCCCAAACCTTCGGTAAGTAGCTCCAGGTTCTTCTGAATTTCTCTCGTAGCTCAGCTCCCAGCAACAGAAGAAAACAGGCTGTTGGTCTATTTGCCTGGGAAAAACAAGGCCCCTGATCTTGGTCGTGACTGCTGAATAACAAACAAGGAGGGCTTCAGATTGAGGGAACAGTCCCAAGCACTATAATTACCCAGAAGGTAAAATGGGACCATCACCTCTCCACCCAGAACGTGGAGGCAGTTCACATTTACACTCTTAACTGGTTTGCATGTTTAGCTTCTATTCTATAAATTACAGACAGGAGTTTGAAAATGAAAATGTCAAATTATCTTGGCCATTTCTCTGTCAAGAGCACCTCTACACTTATTCCCAAAAGAATGTGTACGTTGGCTATTTGAACCCATGTTTTCTAATTTGCCTAATTTCTGTAACTTAACACAAAAATACAGTTACTGGGTAGTTGTTGAAATAATTGCTGTAATTTTCTTGTCAACACCTCCAAAGGAAAGCCATTTTAAAAAAAACAACTGTAAAATGAGAAACTATAAAAACTGGTTATGAATGTTATTTTTGGAAATTTAAAATCTTCTTATTAAGTGTGGCTATCTTACTATAAAAATATTCTTTTAACCTTTTCATTGAATGTATTTGGTCATTGCCTTGCATTTATTGTTATAATCAAAAACCTTATTAAGCTCCCTACTGTATACTGGTGAACTTTCTCTGTTGAGTTGGCTTTTATACCTTTGTTGGTGCCCAAGGCAGCAAAAGCTCAACTGTCACAACTGCCCCATTCCAGAGGTAGAAGAAAAGCTTTCCAAATCCTAGGCCTCTGCACTGTTGAGCATTTAGTGGCATCCCTTTGCTCTATATTTAATCTCCAAATTCAGTAAAGTTTTATCACTTTTCCAATTTAAAAAGACAAGAATGGAAATATTTCCATACTTTTCTTGGATACACTTCCTTGTAGTCAGTTAATATTCAGCTTGAGATTCTCTGCATACGGGCCTCACAAGAGGTATAAAACTAATGTAAACCCAATTTACAATTGGACAGTCAATATATTGAAAAGAAAATCTTTTTCCTCTCCCAGGAGATATAGGAAAGGGGCCCTATAAAAGGAGACAGTCGAGGTGAGGGATCATACCCACAAGGTATGTGATCTTTAGTGCCTCAAGTTTCCCCAACACCCCAGGTGACATAAAGAGTGGAAATTATTTTTTAAATGGCAGTTTATATAAAGTTTTGTGGTTCCAGATCAGTGATTATTAACCTTTTTGAATTATGGACGCCTTTGACCTTTTTGAATTATGGACGCCTTTGAAAACCTAATGACATGTAAAGACCCTCTCCCCCAAAACACTGCATATAATACAAGTTCAGCAAGTTCGTGGACACACTGAAGGTTTCTCATGACAGCAAAGATAAAGAGAAAAGGGTATATGTTTTTCTTCTTTGATGAGTATGGTACATTGCTAAAGGAGATGGTCACATTTTTCACATGTATTTGCAACCTGTTTCATTTCTATCCCAGATTATACTCATGTGTTTGGTTCAGGACTTGATCCATACTCTTCTATCAACACTTTAACTGATAAGCCTATCATCTATGTCACCCTAATGGGAGGGTTAAAAAGATTCAATACAGTTATTATTACAATAGGTATAAATGAGTCAAGGTTTCCACAGAAAGCCCCGTTTTCTGGAGTTATTGATGGCCTCCTAAAAATGGCAGGACAAAAAGGCATTACAGGGAAATTACAAAATCATTGCCTGCTTTGTCTAATATTTAGTAAGTAATTTGCTAGACCGTCGTCTACTAGAGGATAGAGGAGAAAAGGCAAGAAGGATGTGGCAAGTAGTATACATCATAATGATCTCTTTTTCCCCATGGCCCATTGGATTTGGTAGATTAGTCTGGCTTCCTGAATAAAGGCCAGGTTGAAACAAAGCGATGTGTAATTGATGTTGTAAATAAAAGGGCAGTTTGAGCAGCTCGTACTTAATATATAACTGTGAGCTTTGTGCGCACCCCAAGAGCAGTAGGCCCGGCAATGTGCCACGTCACGAATAGCAGTATGGCAGTCTCTTTGGGGAAAAATACAACTTGGAATTTAGTAAGGCAGGGGGGTAACTCACAGACACTACGCATCCAGCAGAAAAGAAATGAAAATGTCCAAACTGCTGGAAAGGGCTGGACGGATCCCGCAGATACATGAAACCTGTCAGGCAAAAGGTTAAGTCACGGAAGGCAGCTTAGAAAGACAGGTCAAGCAAAGATTTTTGTCTAGGTCTTGTCCAGGGGGGTCTCACACTGGCGGCCTGCAGCTAAGATCCGTGTAGTCAGGGCCATTGTGCTTTATAGTCCTTCTTTTAAATTATAATTTGAACATGTTTTTAAGGTGTGGAGGCATGCATTCTTTAAATTGTTGATTCCTTCTTTTTTAAACTTTTCTTACACCAGCCTCTTCAGGCATGTGCTTCCAGCCTGGCTCTTCATGGCAGGCATGTGAGTTTGACACCCTTGGGATTCTGGTCAGACTGACCCTGAACCCAGGATGTCAGAGGATTACCTAAAGACAGCAGCAAATAGCAGGCTCCCAAAGGCTCCCTTCTAATTTGGGACCAGAGGTGATTTGTTCTCAACCCCTTGTTTATATTCCTTGGCATGTATGGATGAAAGGGAGAGCCTGGGTTTGTGTTTGCAGATGTATGGCATGTGGCCATTAAGGAAAAATCAGAGAGAAGTTCTTTTACCAAAATAGTGCTCACCCAGTGAAACCTCAAGAACCAGGAAAAGAGTAATCCATGGGATTAGTGTCCGGTTCTAAAATTCACTGAAGAGAAAAACCATCCCCTGCTACTAGTTATGCATTAATTTTCATATAATTAAAAGTGCTCAAAAGCTTGTCAAATCAATATTATTTGGGTCTCTGAAAACTAGTAACTTATTTAAACATTGATCTACAACTGATTCTTTACTGGGATGTCTATTGCTATTTGTGGGTAGAATTTATAGGACTACAGTGTAACTTTGTAAGCGGAATTCAATTCCAAGTATGTCTGTTGTATCTGGTTAGTCTGTTCTTTGTGTCTAAACTACATGTTATATACAGCAATTAAAATGCTAATTTGTCTTTCTTTTTGTTTAAAAAAAAACCCCCAACATTGTCTTTCTCAGCTGAATTTTCTTCTTCATTCTTTGATCTCTGGTTGACTGGAAACCTGCTTCCCTGCCTTCATTTCTCCCTCTTCTTCTGGAGTGGGTCTTTCTCTAAAATGTAGGCTGGTCAGGTAATTTCATTTATATTTCCCATTTGATTTAAAATGTCAATTTACCACTCAGTTGTCAATATTTTCTTAAAATGGACTCTTTAAACTCTTTAAGTTATCTCAAAAGATTCATAGGTGGGATTCAAGGAAAATACAATTCATTTTCTTTAGTAGAAGGGTATTCATGTGAAAGAAAAATATTTTTCTTATATGAATCAAATAAACAAAGTAGTAATAGCCACTTTTCAGAGCTTCCATTAGCATGTTCCTAATTATAGTTTCCAAATTTTTAAAACAGTCTTCCAGACAATTTGGCAGCTTCTACTTACATTGGCATATGTAGTGGAATTCTTCAAAAACAATCTGATTTGTTGCTTACTGGTTCCAAGTTAAATAGGTGTAACTCTCTAATAGAATATCAGGAATCCATGTCACAGTGAAAATCCAGAAATTCAGTAAGATTAAGGCAAATCTGAACTGCTTCACATGGTAATATTTTTAACCAGTGCATTTCTAGTGTTACAATCTCAATAGTATCTACTAAAAAAAAATACATGTCCATTTAGACTGGTGTCCATGGATAAATGTAGTTGCTCTTAGCTTTGCCTTCTAATGAGAAAAGTGTTTGCCAAAATAAACATTACTATTTCAGTAAAACACATTTATTTTCTACCTTTGCCAAGTACTCATATAAGCAAACGCTGGAAGAAGAGTAAATGGAAACAGAAATTTGGATCCTTATCCAAACCAAATTAATTATGAGGTAGTAAATAAAGATTCAAAGATATATAGCTGTCATTGATCATATTTTAGTGTTTTCTTCCCAAGATCTTTACATGTTCTCACATATGTCATCAACTGTCACTTTCTCTTATGGGTACACTTTGTAGTAAATGTTTAATTTCACGGGGCTAGGTGCTCCTGATACACTTCTGAATTACCCCTTGCTCCTCAGGAAACACAAAATGATTTTAATCTGAGGAAAGTGCAATTAGAAAAATGTCTTAGATTGGGCTGCCCAGAAGCAAACCATAAAATAGTGGTTCGTGTGCAAGTAGTTTACATGAGACATGAAGAAAACACTACAGGAAGTGAGGCAGGAAAAGAAGGCAGCCAATAAAGAATGTTTATTAAGCAAGTCACTACATGGGCTGTTAAACATAATCCTGCTGGGAAAGCCTGAAAGCCACCCCAAAACACATGCTTCCGAGTTATCTCACCTGAGGCGTGAGCGAGTCTGAGAAATATTCTTGCACCAAATCTCATGGGTGAGTCCATGGGTGTTAACTCTCTGGATGTCCAGCCTGCCTCCTGAGAGCAAAGTGGGCATCTGCAGCCAGAGGAAGTCCTCATGCAAAGAGATGCAGTGTTGGCCATTGGAGGTCCAGCTGGTACACATTAAAGTCACAAGGGCTGGGGGCCATGGGCAAGGCACCCAAGAAAAGTTAATTGGCAAGGGGTGAGGTCCTTGTCCAACCCCCCCAAAAGTATTTAAAACTAACCTACGCTCGATTCACTTCTAAGGACATAGAAAGTTAAAAATTGGCTATCTCAATTTTAAATACACTTATATTCCAATTTTACTGGTCAATAAACAGTTAAGTCCTTGGTGAATGACAGGACCTAAGTGCTGGATAGTTTCAGCCCATTCTCTGTCACAGCATAGGTCAGGGTCCGTATAAAAACAAACAACGGCTAACGATCCTTTTGATTCAACCCATTTCAGATGACTAGGATAAAGTGTATTACACAAATAAACAAACAACAGATGTGGTGATTTATTTAGACCTGGCCAGAAAATATAAAGAGCCACCCATCAATTTTTTATGCTTTCTCTTCATTAGGATTTGAGGCCAGGAGACGTATCTGGCAAGCGGAACCTCTGGGAAAAGCAATCTGTGGACAAAGTCACTTCCCCCACTAAGGTAATCTACCGGAAGATTTGTTTTCCACAGGTTCTTTTCCTGCTGTATCCTGCAGTATGCTGTCCCACGGTCAACAAAGAAATAGTGGGGCTTCCCTGGTGGCGCAGTGGTTGAGGGTCCGCCTGCCGATGCAGGGGATGCGGGTTCGTGCCCCGGTCTGGGAAGATCCCACATGCCGCGGAGCGGCTGGGCCCGTGAGCCATGGCCGCTGAGCCTGCGCGTCGGGAGCCTGTGCTCCGCAACGGGAGGGGCCACAACAGTGAGAGGCCCGCGTACCGCAAAAAACTAAAAAACAAAAAACAAAAACAAAGAAAGAAATAGTGCTGATCCACAGAGTCTTGTCTGGGTAACCATTCTTGTATATGGCACAGAGAAAGGCAGTGTCACGGAGCCTTCAGCGTGGTAGGTTTGTCAAGTCATGCAAGGTAAATAGTCTAGATCCGTGGGATGGTTCCCTGTAAGACATTCTAGAAACACCATAGCGGTAGGGGTGTTGAAAACAGAAGGCTGTGTGGTATAACCATGGTCTACGTTTCCTTACAAGGTCCAGGCTTGGAAATCAGAATTTGCAGATCGCCTAGGAAAGAATGTCTATCTCCTTGAGTAGTTTCAAAGCTGCTTTCTGGAACCATTCTAAGGGGTTACATTGGCAGCAGTCTAGGACTCAAGGCTGATACGGCCAAAAAATTGAAATAACATTCAAAAGTTAGCAAAATTTGCCGCCCTGTGAAAACTACTGGCTGAGAATTCTTGGATTTGTCCTTCGGCTTTCTGCTCATCCTTCACAAAGTGGCCTCTGGTCGACATCTAAGTGATGCACAAACTAAAAATAGGGCCCCTTGTTGTACAAGGAGCTAATTCAACTCCTAATTCCCCATTCAAGTAATAATTCCAGTCTTCTGGAATTAAATTGAAATTTAAAAAATTAAAATTAAATTTAAAAATTAAAATTAAAATTAATTTAAAATTAAAATTAATTAAAATTGAAAAGAGAAAAATCAGAGAGCAACAATAAGTAAGATTAGAATAGACTGCTTATGGGCTGATGTGGAACTGTATACCCAGAAGCACTTTTTAAGCAAACTCAGGACTGAAGAACATCTCAAAGGCAACTGAAGAATCTCTACAACTCACCGAAGGGAGAGAATTGCTTCCTCTTTCCTACCTTCTACGACGTGCTGATAAGTCTGGTGCAGCTTCCTGAGTGTGTTACATCTTGTCTACTAGTTAAGTTTTCTAAATAACTGCTAAATATATTCAAAGTACCAGTAATAATTTTCACCATTACAAACCACTAACATGTAACGAGCATCCACTATATGCCTTCTCAACCTACATTATCTCATTTGACTCTCCAATCACCATTATTATTACCCCCATTTAGAGCTAAGGAGAATGAGGCACAGAGAGATTAAGTACCTTTCTCAAAGTCACACAGCAAGTAAGGAGCAAAGCCTGGATTCAACTCAGACAGTCTGTTCTGAGCCTGCATTCTTAACCATTATACATGCTGCTTTTTTTTAGGATTGCATATTCAGCAGAAAATGTAAAGTTCTAAAGTTCCTTGTACAATTTTCCTCTGGTGGAACGGAGGGGAATCATTTTTTAGTTTTTGTTTTTCAAACAAAGAATGAACTTTTGTTGGCCTAAGCCATTATGACCCTTCTCGAAATGACCTTTCAGAAGTGACAGTCTAAATGTTTATATAGTCTCCTTTCTGAGTAGGGGGTGTCAGCTGTCCATAGGCCATCATCACAGGTTTAATAGATCCCCTCTGGACAATATTCCTCTGAACCAGGGTTCTAGGAAGTAGAGTAAAGATATGATCTGGAATGGTAGGTCTCAGGGAACACCACTTACATACAACATGAATGGTACTCCCTGGAATTATGCAATAATGTGTGTGGTACAATGTGGGACGGTGACAGGGTGAGACTTCATACACATACATACTGCCCCCTCCTCCTTGGTCTATACCACAGAACTCTTTCTACAGTAATAATAATAACATAACCAGCAGGCCCAGAGCTGAGTTTGTGAGGTAGCAAAGTAGGTAGCTCCTTTGGTCCAAAATGTCAAATTCACTAGTATCATGCAGTAATCCCTTTGAAATGAAACTATACAACACATTTGAAATTGCAGATTCATAACACTTTAACGTTTGTGAATACCTCAGTGAGAATTTTTAGCAGCTAGCTGAGGGAAAGAAATGGTGTACAATAAGACCATCGGTCAGATAAGTTTCAAGGGTAGGGGCATAAGAATAGGAGGTAGGAAATGAAAAAATAGGAGAAAGCTAAAGATAAGCCTAGTCCAGTTTACCTTCATGCCTTGATGTGGCTGAGACAGCCATTCAATCATGCGTGCCTGGCCTGGAACACACATTATAGAGTCCCGGCCCTTGTAGTAAGTAGTGTTTAAAAAAACCTCCTTGACCCTCAATGCCATGAGCAAGACTCAAGGTCAAGATATGAAAAGGGGAATATAAAGAAGAAAGAAAGAGGAAAGCAAAAAAAGCAACAGAAGAAAGGATAGACTGAAAGAAGAGGAGCATATTTGAATAGAATGCCAAAAATAATCCTCCCTTTCATAGACATTTATTCCTGCCATATTATCACTCTCTCTTTTTTTTTTAATTCTGACACAAAATGTCTGGCTGAAACACCATGGCCTGACGACTTAAAGCTCTCTTCTCTTAGCAGGTTTGAGACAGTTCAAGAAAGAACCCAAAGTAGCCGCTCAAGATGCTGGACCAGCTCAGTTGAAGAGGGCTAATTTGCTCTGTTTTATATTTATGTTGATTTACTAAATTGGGTTCATTTCCTTTTGTTTTGTTTTTCATTATCCCAGTAAATCCATGTATATTATCACTATATTTAATAATCACGGTCTAGAGATGTTCATGGTAAAAGTATTGCCTTTGCACAGGAGCCTGTTTCTAAAGAAACCCATGCTGTGAAATAGAGACTTTTCTACTGACCATCATAGCTCTGTGTCTGAACAGTGATATCAACCACATCGGAAGTCAACAAAAGGAGATTCAAGTTGAAAATTGCCTGAGGAATGTGTGCAGTATCCAGAAAAATGAACCATAGTGTTTTGTTTGTTTGTTTGTTTTTTAAATACAGAAATCATGTTGTTTCTGCACTTTAGAATAAAGCATGGAAGAAATTATCTTAGTAGGCAATTATAACACTTTGTGAAAGTAACCCATTTCAGATTTTAGATACTACAATAATAATTGTCTTTAAAAAAAAAAGATGTACTGTTAAGGTATTACTTTTTTCATGCTGATGAATATCTAAATTGGATTTTGATGTTAGCTGACAGTGGTACTGATTTCTTTAGGTTGGTTGCTTTGTGGATTTCTTTGGTAGTGATAGTGAACCACATTTTAGATGACGTGATCATGTATGTATGTGCATACACATATACAAACACACTAATGGTAGAAAGCTTTTTTATGTGCTAGGCTATTATATTTAGCAGTATGTCCCTGTAACTAGCCAATATCACTGCTTTTTAAAAATTAAAAATCACAATATTATATTAATATTTCATATTTGCCAATAGAAACATGGCAGAATAGGTATCGATATGTTTCCAATGCCCAATAACCTATAAGAAAGAGATTAGAAGTGTCAAAGTGAATTGACATTTTCTATAAAGCATAGTATTTAGTTTATAATTAAAAGCAGTCTTGAAGTCCAGTGTGAATTGTACTAAATCTCAAAGCTTGCTCCAAACTTCATTCTTAAGAATCAAGTTCACAATCGGTTGGCTTAGATGATGTCTGAGGTCTCTTCCTTCTCTAAAATTTAAAGACGAGAATTTTAGTGACAAAGTTGTAGAGATTGGAATTCCATGAATAGGTGTACTATGGCCAACTTTGGCTAATCTCTGGAAGCAGAAAAGTAAGCAAAAGCCAATATTTAGGAGTCATGACAGTACTTCCATCTTTAACATACTGAAACATCTTTTTAGTTAAACTTTTCTACCTTTATTAGTCATTGGCACTTGCCATAAGTTGATAATGTGTTGAACTTTCAAAAAATATGTGTAATTTTTATTAGTTTTACCTTTTTCCCTAAGAGTCTATCAACTCGTCATTTGTACACACACAGTCCAGGTATCAGATCTTATTTTAGCTTATAAGCATTCATCTATTCTTCACAATAGATGATAAAAGAGTACTCCAGTGTCTTGGCAATATGTTCTAGCATAGAGATATACATATAGTGTAGTTCTATAAACGTATACCTCATGACTTACCAAAATTGTCTTAGTCTCAATTCCTACCACAATGAGGGAGCCTCCCAAATGACTCTTTTCTTTTTTTTTTTTTTATTTTATTTTTTTATTTTTATTTTTATTTTTTTTAACATCTTTACCAAATGACTCTTTTCTAATCCAGTGTTCCCCTGGGAGAGCTAGCCAGGGTAGGGCTGACATGAGGAGTGACCAGTGCCTTCCAAAGTCCATTTTCCTCATAAATCAGTAGAGTTGTTGAATCCTCTAGCTTTTAGCACATCTGGGCCAAAGAAAGTAAAGCCAGCAATATTGCACAAGTCACCCATCCATGACAGAGTAGACGTAAGTCTATGATAAGATGAACTAGAATTCACATGCAGTGCCTGAGTTGGCATTGACTCCCAGCATTCGAGTGAAATGGATCGAAGTTTGCATTAAGGCCTATGGCGAGATAACATTTCTTTGTTGTACTTTTGAATAAGAGCTTCTCCTGAACACTATTATATATTTTTTTCTAGAAAGTCTAAATTTAAGAAGAGAATATATCGATCGATCCTGACTTTTATTCCAATATTTGGATGGAATAAGTTTTAGGGTAGAATTTTGTTCAGTTTGGATTTAATTTTTTGAAAAATAAATTCCTTGTTTACTTGTTCGATTACAATTCTCTTTGTTATCTTTTTTAAGAAGTAAAACTGCAAGGTGACTAGCATGTTCTGTGAATCTGCCATTCCTAAAAATGTTATAAACACGATATTTTTCACTGATAATTGATCGCTGCAATAAATATATATTGTGAAAAATGCATCCACAATAAATGGAATTCCTCCAAATGTCTTTGCCTCACTTATTTTTATGTACTATATTGATTACAAGAGTTCTATCTGATGTAATAAAGATGATGGTATAGCAAAATGCATATTTCGGATTGAGTCTTGGTTTCATTCTTTAAAGAGGAAAGCCATTTCATGTTTTTAAATACTTATAACAGGCAATTTTCCAACAAAATATTAAAAATTGCTCTGGTAGAGACAACTGACAAAACATACATAGAAAAGGTTGAAAAGAGGGATTGAAAACCTTCTTCTTCAAAGAAAACGTCATCAAATGTTCCTTCATCCTCCTCCTCATTCCCAGTGTAGTCACGTGTCACTCCTCTAGCACCTACGGTGGCAGCACTGTTTTCCCAAAGGCATTGTCTTTTACAGTAGAAATACCCATTTAATAGATAACTGTTTGTTTGTAGAATACTTACTATTTGCAAGGCACTGGCGATTGCCTTTAAATCCAAAGGTTCTTTTAATAGTAATTTTATTTTTTTTAAATATTTATTTATTTGGCTGCGCCGGGTCTTAGATGCGGCATGTGGGATCTTTAGTTGCGGCATGCAGGCTCTTTTACTTACGGCATGCAGGCTCTTCGTTGAGGCATGCGGGATCTAGTTCCCTGACCAGGGATCAAACGCGGTCCCCCTGCACTGCGAGTGTGGAGTGTTAACCACTAGACCACCAAGGAAGTCCCAGTAATTTTATATATTTATGTAGCACTACTTGAAATCTGAGGCTTTTCTCACAAAGGTTTTAAATTGTGAGTCGGGAGGCCCTGAACAGTCCCCTAAATCCTATTCATAAGATTGACGAGTTAACAAAATTACGGTAACTTAAACTTCCGTAAGATGTTATGGAAAAACCCGAACGAACTTTTTGGCCAACCCCATAATTAATACTTTTGATTTCTACATTCTAACAAGAAGGGGTCTAAGTTTAGACAATGTTATCATCAAAGTCAATCACAAAATTAAGTAATGAAAAGAATACAATCTGTAGTACTAATACCAAACTGATAGGATTGGGGCTGGATGAACATTAATCTTGTGCGTCTTCAGGGTTTGAGCTCAATGTTACAGTCTTCTGTGTGATGTAGAAACTGGTCTGCATTGTAGGGTTTTTTTCTACTCTTGCTTGCATGTGTGCTCCAAATGGAAGGATGGTTAAGAAATGAAAATCTCATGACCCTAAATATGTGTTCTTCCACAGGAGTGAGGAGATGTCCTAACAAGGTCTTGATCTGAGTGCTGTGTCTATTTGTATTCAAGCTTATTAATCATGTTGTCCAAACATTCTATATCATTACTGGATTTTTTTGTTCCTTTGTTCTAGCTGTTACTGAATTGGAAATGTGAAAATCTCCCTCTATAATTATGGATTTGTCTATTTCTCCTTGTAATTCTGTTAAATTTGCTTTCATATTTAAAGTCATGTTTTTGGTGCATACACAAATCTAGAATCATTTTATCTTCCAAGTGAATTGAATATTTTTAATATTACGAAGTGACCCTCTATTTGTAGCAAAGATTTTTGCCTTAAAGTTTATTTTTTCTGTTCTTAACATTGCTACCATGGCTTTCTTTTGGTTAGCACTTGCATGATATAGCTTTACTTTCAATCTGTGTGTGTGTGTGTGTGTGTGTGTGTGTGTGTATTTGTATATATGATATAACTTTCTCCATCCCTTCACTTTCAACCTTTGTATATCTTTAGTTTTAGATGCATGTCCATTTAGACTAGAGTCCATGGATAAATGCAATGGCTATTAGCTTTGCCTTCCTAATGAGAAAAGTGTTTGCCAAAATCAACATTACTATTTCAGTAAAACATTTATTTTCTACAAACTACCTTTGCCAAGTACTAACATAAGCAAATGCTGGAAGAAAAGTAAATGGAAACAGAAATTTGGATCCTTATCCAAACCAAATTAATTATGAGGTAGTAAATAAAGAATCAAAGATTCTAACCTCTGTTCCCCATAATTCCTCACAAGAGATTGCTATTTCCTAAGAGCATGCCTTGAAGACAGCCCCTTGTCAGGGGGCAGGTTGGGGCCACCACGCTCCTCTTGAAGCTCATGGACAGAGACCAATAACAACCCTGGAGACCAAATATGCAGACTGCAATTTGGCCCAGTTAAGGAGATATCTGCCCTTTTCCCCCAGCCCTTACTCATCCCAACACAACAAGGAACTAGCACTCAGAAGAAATAGGGATGAATGTAAATAGCAAAACACCAATTTCCCTCCCACTTCCTCAGTCACCAGAGCTAGGGACAGATCTAGGGGGTAACGAGGAGGAGGGCATTGAATCGAGTCTGAAATCGAAGTTTAAAGTGTACTTAATACCAAATACCAGAACGAAATCTTAAATACCAGAAGGAAAGGAAGTAGCTGAAAAGTTGTGGGATCTGGCCAACACGTCCTTAATGAGAAGAGGGATTTCACCATTGCACACACAGTTCAGGTGCACTTATTGGTGGCAGTGGGGGTGGGGGTACCATTTCATGGTTTTTATCATGAAACCTCACCCTGAGCCTGGGAGTCAACTTTCTCTTTTGAGGTGATTTATGGTATCTGTTCCTTGTTGAACAGGCTGGGGGCATTCTTACTACCTCATTTCCAAGTGTTCAGAAGAATAATACTTCACTATAGTCCCCAAATTTAGACACAGTACATAAACTAACAGTGTAAATATTCTACCAATGATAGAGGGATCAGGAAAGACTTCACTAAGGGGATGGCCTTTGAGCTAAGTCTTGGTTAGTTGACTAGCTGGGACAGATCTTAAGATCTGGAAACTGTTGGAGTGGTTTGGCCCTACACTGGAACATCCTAGACCCCGACAGTCTGAGGAAGGCCTGATGGGTACTAGATGACCCCAGGGCTCCCAGGATCCAGTATGGCTTCCTCAGCCAAATTAGGCCTCTACAGCTGCATAACCACTAACTTCTGTGATGTCATAAATAACTTTGACTTTGACTTCCCTAGTCACCTCATATGCTCATGTAAGCCTCTGCTCCACAAATTCAAAATGATATAATCACACAAAATAAATCACATTCCTAACACAATTTACATTTGGCCTTGTTGCTAACATGACCTTTTTCCTCCTGATTCCCACAATAATTGTGCCTTTTGGAGTACTGTTTTGGTTTTTCTTTTCCTCTTTTCTTACTCTTACTATATTGCCTTTATACTGCAGGCTTAGAGGTGGATGAATGCATCAAAACATTGGAGGAGGAAAGGTTGCTGCACAGGCAAAGCTGCATTCCCAGGAAGCAGAAGCTGGCTCCATAAGGAGTATGTCTTATAACCTTCTCTGATCAAGATCACACAAAAGGAGAACAAAAACTCAGACGGACATCAAAGTCCTTGGTTGAAGTTTACTGCAGGTCTTCCTTCCACTTGCACTTAAAGGCAAAGAATTTATTTCCACTGTATTCTACTGTCTAGAATAGGAGAGTAAGTTTTTTTTTTTAAAAAAAAAAAAAAGAGTTAAAAAGGAACAGGTGCTTAAGAAAATCATTTTAAATTTATCTGGGGAAGAGGTCCGAATGAAATCTCTTTCCTTAAAATGTACTGACTCCAGCTAAGCTTCAACTAAACAGGACTGCCTAGTATAATTCATAACATGATTTTCTCTCAGAGCCTTTGTACTTGCTGTTTCCCCTGCCTGCCAAGGTCTTCCCCTAGGCATCCACGTGGCTCATCCCTTTACTTGCTTCAGGTCTCTGCTCAAAAGCCTGGTCAGAGAGACTTTCCTGGACACTCCATCAAGAGAGCCACCCCTACCAAGGCCCACCCACGAGAGCACTTCCTATGCACTTTATTTTTCCCTTATTTCTCGCCACAGCAATTTTCATCACCTGAGTGCTTTTTTCAAGTATTGGTCTTTCTTCTCTCAGTAGTACATAACCTCCACATGGAATGTCCATTTTATTACACTGGGAACAGTCCCTAGTAATTAGTAGGCATTGAATAAATATTTGTTGAATTAATGAAAGAATGAATAAATACAATTTTCAAAGGTTTTTTTGAATTCCTATTTTTATTATGCACTAAAATAATTTTTCTCTGTAGGATTACTTGAAATATGATCGTGTAAATATCTGGACTAAAAATCTTGAGATTTAAGTCCCAGCTCTGCCATTAATTTCTTGTGTAACCTGGTTAGATCATTTCTTGGAGTTTCACCTTGTGTGTCTGACACTATGGCTTGCAATCATGACTCTAAACTCCAACAGAAGAATAGATTCCATATATAAAAATTCTCTATGCATGTCACCTTTAGTAACATATGTATTACATAAAACAAGGTACAATTATAAAGGGTAATTAATTTTCAAGAAAGTGTGATCTAATACCTGCTCTATTTCTTTTTCTGGAAGGTCCAATCTTCTAAATCACTGACCTCAAAGAACATGTTATTTTTCGGAAACTAACAAAATTTAAGCAGAGGCTATTAACCTCATGTTTAAGCTATTGCTTTGCCCTTTATTTTACTTTTCCATTATCTCCATTTCTAGAGTATTACAAATCTCATGACACATAATGCCTCGTGCAGGCACCAAACATTTAAAGACTTTTTTTTTAGCTCTACTTGGAAAACTATTCCAAATAAATTATCCACTAAGCTACAGACCAAGGGGAAATCAAGATGGGATGTACAGGAATAGTGACTAAATCTGTTATGGGAAGATCATATTTAATTAGATGAGACAATACATGTAAAGTGATGTGCATAGTGTCCCCGAAGACGTGCTTGATACGTTAGCTAACGATTATTATACTTAAAGAATCTCAGAGCTGATAAGAATCTTGCAAGCTCACCCAAAAAAATCTATGTCTCTTCCATCAAATATTTAAAGAGAAAAGTCTCTTTTTCCGAATCCAATAAGGATCATTAGTCACACAACTGTGCAAAACGCAACTCGGTGTAGATACAACTAAAAATCAAAAAAACAAAAGTCTTAACCAGTCTGCTCTAGCATCTGCTCGAAGAAGGGACAGACATGGCAAACAACCGATGTGCAGAACCTTAGGGACAAATAGCTGTCCTGCCTCCACCCCTAAAATTTCCCGCCAGCCCCCTGCTCTCTACCTTCCCGCCCCTCGGGATGCCCTTTGACGCCCACTCCTCAGCGGCTAGCTCGCCACATCCTCAGGGCTCTCCCTTTCCTTCAGCCGAAATCCCACACAGCTGGCCAGTCTGAGGTCTCGCGAGGGTGAGCCCGTTGCCCTGGTAACGAGAGCTGCGCTTCGTGGTGAAGGGCGTGGCTGCGACTGCTAAACGGCAGCAGCAGCGTTCCTTCCAGTCGGTGGGCTGTAGGTATCACGGGCAGAACGGCTGCTCCCGGCGCACGGAAGGGACTACTGGCCTGACCGTGGGACTCGAGGCGAGGGTGAGGACGCCGAGGCGGGACAGTGAAGTGCCGAGGGGGAAAGTCCCTGCGCGAAACGAGCGCGCCCAGAAAAGGCGCCCCTCCTTCCGCTGCCGTGTCGTGGAGTGTGGGAGGAAGACTTCGCCACCAGGAATTGTGGCTTCATCGTCCTTCCCGCCAAGAAGGGAAGTCATCGTTCCTGCCCCGAGACTGCCGCGGCGCCGCTGGGCGAGACCGCGCCTGCCGTGGCCTCTCTCGCTTCTGACTTGGCAGGTACGCACGGAGCGCTGATTAGTTCCATCTGTGTGTGTGCCTCTCCTGAAGCTCAGGTTTTACTCCGCAGCAGGTCAGCACGTTGGTGCGCCTCATACGCTCATGTAAGGAAACAGAATCAAGATTTATGCCAGTCCAGTTTTCCAAATTCGGAGTTGTGATCCCCACACGGAAACTTCAGTCTCTTACTACTGAAGGTGTCACCCATAAGACAGACTTCTCTGTTGGCATTCGTAAAGTTATTCGCTATGGAGCTTGGGCTTTATTGTTTGTGGTCCACGCTCGAAAACCCACTTTTTGTAGAGAGAAGCATAAACTAGTAGATTCGAAATTAGTAAATTACTTTGGTCTCTCAAAAATAGTAGACTCTTGACAAGGAATTTCTATTATTTCATTGTCTTAATTACCACTTAAGAGGTCATCGTCGATACAACCTTCCTGGTAACCTTTGACGTAAGTTAACTATTCCAGTGAGACTAATATGATCGAATATTAGAACAGAGACAGTCTACAGAATATTAACCAAAATATAGAGGAAAAAAACTACTGTCATTTGAACTTTTGGTCAAATGAAAATTAAGCCAAAAAAATTAACTATTCCTACAACTCACTGCCTGAACAAGTAACTAATTTTTCTGTGATGCACGATCTTTTCAGTGCCGCAGAATCATTCTGAACTCGCTACCGCTGTGTGGCATTTAACTGTAAATCTAGGATATAAATGATTTGGTTACGTACCCTGGAAATTCCTTTTTCAATTAAATTATTTACGTGATTTGTCTTACTGTGATTTGTCTCTATCTTATAAAAATGGAGAATTTCTTCAAATCTTTGAAATTAAAGGTTTAATTAGCTGTGTCTTAATTTACTTTTTAGAGAAGCCTGTTGTCACTGTTAATTAAATAAAATTGAATATATTGGGGGGGTACACATTTAATGTGCACTTAAAAAGAAAATTGTCAAATAAGTTCCTTACAAATTGTCTTACAGCCTACCTACATAATAAAAGAAATTTCGAGCCAAATATTGGAAGAGATGTCAGAAGATTCAGAAAAGGAAGTCTATTCAGAACAATCAGTGAAGATGAATCAGTATGTTTTTCTCAACTTAATCGTACTTAGAAATAAAACTTGTTATAAAATGTAAATTCCCAGTAAAAATACTATAAATTCAGTTGGCTGTAAAAATCCGTTGGATATTTAAATCACTTTTCACTGAAGTTGGGAAATAAATTGATTGAAAGCAAAGCTATTAATGTGTGCAGTATGCCCTATCTAGAAAGAGAATCTATATTGATTTGGGGAGTTTTTTGAGAAAATATTTTGGCTGAGATTCTTCTGAGTTTTATTAAAATGTGTGTAATAAGTAATTATTAGGGTTTTATTTTTATCATTCATGTCCACTTATTTTCTTATATGTACTAATTCTATGTTACATTATAATGTGTATATAATAGTGAAACCTATTTCTAAGCCTACTGTGTGTCACCATCATAGGTTTCATGTGGCACTGTTGTAACAAAGGAAAGTACATGGAGGAAGAAGCGGGTAGGGGAGAAGCAAAATGCAGTAGTTACAAATATTTTGTCTGGTCCCAGCACATATTTCTAAGAAATTTCCTTCACATTTTAGTAAAGTATAAATTATCTATGTAAGTTAAGGTCCCAAAATAAACTCCCCAAATGATGTATAACCCTTTAAGTCAATGGCTTTCTTTTTCCCCCCTATAAATTTATTTATTTATTTATTTTTGGCTGCATTCCTTGCTGCACGTGGGCTTTCTTTAGTTGTGGCGAGTGGCGGCTACTCTTTGTTGCGGTGCGCGGGCTTCTCATTGCGGTGACTTCTCTTGTTGCAGAGTACGGGCTCTACGTGTAAGGGCTTCAGTAGTTGTGTCACTCGGGTTGAGTAGTTGTGGCTCGCGGGCTCTGGAGTGCAGGCTCAGTAGTTGTGGCACACAGGCTTAGTTGCTCCACGGCATGTGGAATCTTCCTGGACCCGGGCTCGAACCCATGTCCCCTGCATTGGCAGGCGGATTCTTCACCACTGAGTCACCAAGGAAGTCCCGTCAATGGCTTTCTGTGTTTCTTTTTTCTTCTTTTTTTGGTTAATTTTAGTCCTAATTTAACCTGTTTTGCCAGGTTTACCAAGAATCTTTAAACTGTTCCTTCTCTATAATCATTAATATGACCTTACTTTGTGGAACAAGAGAAATGAAAGGTGAAAACTTTGTTTCAGGATATTTGAAGTGTTGGGTGCTTTGAGACCAATAGCCAATAATAACCTTGAATTTTTTCATTTATTAAAGATTAAAGACACACTCAATTCTAAGTACTAAGGTAGATGTAAAAAATTTCTGGATTGGGAAACCGCTGGTTTTTAAAAGGTAAATAATTTAAAACTCTCTTGTTTTAGAATGAGGATACCTTTATGAAGTTTGTAAATGAAAACATCCATCAGTGTGCACTTTTAACAGGTTTGAGATTATTCTTATATATTACCCCTTCTCTTTCTGATAATATATTAAATGCATGAAAAATGAGAGAGCGCTAGAAAAAAAAGTCAGTGAATAATATAGGGAATTATTATTCTGTTATTGGTAAGGAGATATGTATTTACTTTTATAATAATATTTTGTACTTCAAACTTTTAAAATTGAACCATAGGGCTTCCCTGGTGGCGCAGTGGTTGAGAGTCCGCCTGCCGATGCAGGGGATACGGGTTCGTGCCCCGGTCCGGGAAGATCCCACATGCTGCGGAGCGGCTGGGCCCGTGAGCCATGGCCGCTGAGCCTGCGCATCCGGAGCCTGTGCCCCGCAACGGGAGAGGCCACAACAGTGAGAGGCCCGCGTACCACAAAAAAAATATATATATATATATAAAAATAAAATTGAAGCATAGGTGATTTACACTATTCTGTTAGTTTCAGGTATACAGAAAAGTGACTCAGTTGTATATATATATTTTTCAGATTATTTTCTACTATAGGTTATTTCAAGATAACATAATTCCTGTGCTATTCAGTAAATCCTTGTTCTCATCTTTTTTTTTTTTTTTTTTTGCTGTACGCGGGCCTCTCACCACTGTGGTCTCTCTTGTTGCGGAGCACAGGCTCCGGACGCGCAGGCTCAGCGGCCATGGCTCACGGGTCCAGCCGTTCCGCGGCATATGGGATCTTCCCGGACCGGGGCACAAACCCGTGTCCCCTGCATCGGCAGGCGGACTCTCAACCACTGCGCCGCCAGGGAAGCCCCTTACCTATTTTATATATAGTAGATTGTTAATCCCATACTCCTAATTTATCCCTCCCCCTTCCTTTCCCCTCTGATAACCGTTTGTTTTCTGTGTCTGTGAGTCTGTTTCTGTTTTATATATAGATTCATTTGTATTATTTTTTAGATTCTATATATAAGTGATATTTGTCTTCCTCTGTCTAACTTATTTCACTAAGTATAAAACTCTCGAGGTCCATCTATGTTGTTGCAAATGGCAATATTTCATTCTTTTTATGGCTGAGTAATATTCCATTATATATATATATATATATATATACCACATCTTCCTAAGCCAGTCATCTGTTGATAGGCATATGGGTTGCTTCCATGTCTTGGCTATTGTAAATACTGCTGTTATGAACAATGGGGTGTATGTATCTTTTTAAATTAGAGTTTTAGTTATTTCTGGATATATACCCAGGAATGGAATTGCTGGATCATATGGTAGCTCTACTTTTAGCTTTTTAAGGAACCTCCATATTGTTTTCCATAGTGGCTGCACCAATTTATGTTCCCACCAACAGTGTAGGAGGGTTCCCTTCTCTCCACACCCTCTCCAGCTTTATTATTTGTAGACTTTTTGATGATAGTCATTCTGACCTGTTTGAGTGATACCTCATTGTGCTTTTGATTTACATTTCTCTAATAATTAGCGATGTTGAACATCTTTTTGTGGGCCTGTTGGTCATCTCCATGTCTCTCTGGAAAAATATCTAAATAAGTCTTCTGCTCATTTTTTGACTGGGTTGTTTCTTGTTTGTTGGTTGGTTTTTAAATTTTATTGGCATATAGTTGGTTCACAATGTTGTTTTAGTTTCAAGTGTACAGCAAAGTGATTCAGGTATACATATACATATATTCATTCTTTTTCAGATTCTTTCCTCATATAGGTTATCACACAATACTGAGTAGAGTTCCCTGTGCTATACAGTAGGTCCTTGCTGGTTATCTGTCTTATATATAGTGGTATCTGTATGTAATCCCAAGCTCCTGATTTATTCCTCCCTGTCCAACGTTTCCCCTTTGGTAACCATAAGTTTATTTTTGAAATCTATTAAGTCGGTTTCTGTTTTGTAAATAAGTTCATTTGTATCATTTGTTTAAAATTAGATTCCACATATGAGTGATTTCATATGATATTTGCCTTTCTCTGTCTGACTTATTAGTATGATAAGCTCTAGGTTCATCCATGTTGCTGCAAATGGCATTATTTCACTATTTTTATGGCTGAGTAATATTCCTTGTATATATGTACCACATCTTCTTTATCCATTCCTCTGTCAGTGGACAGTTAGGTTGCTTCCATGTCTTGGCTGTTGTAAATAGTGCTGAACATTGGGGTGCATGTAGCTTTTCAGTCATGGTTTTCTCTAGATATGTGCCCAGAAGTGGGATTGCTGGATCACTCTAGTTCTATTTTCAGTTTTTTAAGGAACCTCCATACTGTTCTCCATAGTGGCTGTACCAGTTTACATTCCCACCAACAGTGCAAGAGGGCTCCTTTTTCTCCACACCCTCTCCAGCATTTATTGTTTGTAGACTTGTTGATGATGGCCATTCTGACTGGTGTATGGTGATACCTCATTGTAGTTTTGATTTGCATTTCTCTGATAATTAGTGATGTTGAGCATCTTTTCATGTGCCTGTTGGCCATCTGTATGTCTCCTTTGGAGGCATGTCTGTCTAGATCTTCTGCCCATTTTTTGATTGGGTTTTTTGTTTTTATTTGTATAATTTGAGATTAATCCCTCATTGGTCACTTTGTTTGCAAATGTTTTCTCCCATTCTGTGGGTCTGTTCATTTTGGTTATGGTTTCCTTTGCTGTGCAGAAACTTTTAAGTTTAATTAAATCCCAATTTGTTTATTTTTGCTTTACTTTCATTACTCTAAGAGGTGGATCAAAAACCATAGTTGTTGCAATTTATGTCAAAGAGTGTTCTCCCTATGTTTTCCTCTAGGAATTTTTTAGCATCTGGACTTACATTTAGGTCTTTGATCCATTTTGACTTTATGTGTGTATATGGTGTTAGAGAATGTTCTAATTTCATTCTTTTGCAAGTAGCTGTCCAGTTTTCCCAGCAAAACTTATTGAAGAGACTGTCTTTTCTCCATTGTATATTCTTGCCTCCATTGTCATAGATTAATTGACCATAGGTGTGTGGGTTTATTTCTGGGCTTTCTATCCTGTTCCATTGATCTATGTGTTTATTTTTGTGCCAGTACCACACTGTTTTGTAGTATAGTCTGAAGTCAGGGAGCCTGATTCTTCCAGCTTTGTTTTCCTTTCTCAGGATTGATTTGGCTATTCAGAGTCTTTTGTGTTTCCATACAAATTTAAAATTTTTTGTTCTAGTTCTGTGAAAAATGCCATTGGTAATTTGATAAGGATTGCACTGAATCTGTAGATTGCCTTGGGTAGTATAGTCATTTTGACAGTATTGATTCTTCCGATACAGGAACATGGTATATCTTTCCATCTGTTTGTATCATCTTCGATTTCTTTCATCAGTGTCTTATAGTTTTCAGAGTACAAGTCTTTTGTCTCCTTAGTAGGTTATTTTTTTGATGCAGTGGTGAATGGGATTGTTTCCTTAATTTCTCTTTGTGATATTTTGTTGTTAGTGTATAGGAATGCAAGAGATTTCTGTGTATTAACTGTGTATCCTGCAACTTTACCTAATTCATTGATGAGCTCTAGTATTTTTCTGGTAGCATCTGTAGGATTTTCTGTGTATAATATCATGTCATCTGCAAACAGTGGTAATTTTACTTCTTTTCCAATTTTGATTCCTTTTATTTCTTTCTCTTCTCTTATTGCTGTAGCTAGGACTTCCAAAACTATGTTGAATGAAAGTGGCAGTGGACATCCTTGTCTTGTTTCTGATATTAGAAGGAATGCTTTTAGCTTTTCAGCATTGAAAATGATGTTAGCTGTGGGTTTGTCTTATATGGCCTTTATTATGTTGAGATAAGTTCTCTCTACGCCCACTTCTGGAGAGTTTTTATCATAAATGGGTGTTGAATTTTGTCAAATGCTTTTTCTGTATCTATTGAGATGATTATATGGTTTTTATTCTTCAATTTGTTAATGTGGTGTATCACTCTATTGATTTGAAGTTGTTGAAGAATCCTTGCATCCTTGGGCTAAATCATGGTGTATGATCCTTTTAATGTAGAATATGCTTGGGAGTGTTCCTTCCTCTGCAATTTTTTGGAAAAGTTTGAGAAGGATGGGTGTTAGCTCTTCTCTAAATGTTTGATAGAATTTGCCTCTGAAGCCATCTGGTCCTGGACTTTTGTTTGTTGGAAGTTTTTCAATCACTGTTTCAATTTCAGTACTTCTGATTGGTCTGTTCATATTTTCTGTTTCTTCCTGGTTCAGTCTTGGAAGCTTGTACCCTTCTAAGAATTTGTCGATTTCTTCTAGGTTGTCCATTTTATTGGCATATAGTTGTTTGTAGTAGTCTCTTATGTTCCTTTGTACTTCTGTGGTGTCCATTGTAACTTCTCCTTTTTCATTTCTAATTTTATTGATTTGAACCCTCTCCCTTTTTTTCTTGATGAGTCTGGCTAAAGATTTATCAATTTTGTTTATCTTTTCAAAGATCCAGCTTTCAGTTTCATTGATCTTTTCTATTGTTTTCTTTGTCTCTATTTCATTATTTCTCCTCTGATCTTTATGATTTCTTTCCTTCTACTAACATTGAGTTTTGTTTGTTCTTTATTCTCTAGTTGCTTTAGGTGTAAGATTTAGGTTGTTTGAGATTTTTATTGTTTCCTGAGGTAAGATTTTATTGCTATAAACTTCCCTGTTAGAACTGCTTTTGCTGCATCCCGTAGGTTTTGGATCATCATGTTTTCACTGTCATTTGTCTCTAGGTATTTTTTGATTTCCTTTTTGATTTCTTCTGTGATCCATTGGTCATTTAGTAACATATTGTTTAGCCTCTGTGTTTGTGTTTTTTACAGTTTTTTTCTTGTAACTGATTTCTAATCTCATAACGTTGTGGTTGGAAAGGATGCTTGATATGATTTCAATTTTCTTAAATTTACTGAGGCTTGATTTGTGGCCCAACATGTGATCTATCCTGGAGAATGTTCCAGGTGTACTTAAGAAGGAAGTCTATTCTGCTGCTTTTGGATGGAATGTTCTATAAATATCAGTTAAATCCATCTGGTGAATGTGCCATTTAAGGCCTGTGTTTCCTTATTGATTTTCTGTCTAGATGATCCGTGCATTTCTGTGCCTATTTAAATGATCATGTGGTTTTTGGCTTTCCTCTTGGTAATGTGGTGTATCACACTGATTGATTTCCGTATGATGAACTATCCTTGCAAACCTGGAATGAATCCAACTTGACCATAGTGTATGATCCTTTTTATGTATTTGGCTTACTAATATTTTGTTAAGGATTTTTTGCATCTATATTCATCAAAGATATTGGCCTGTAATTTTCTTTTTTTGTAGTCCCTTTTTGGTTTTGTTATCAGGGCGATGGTAGCTTAATAGAATAAGTTTGAAAGAGTTCCCTCATCTTCAGTTTTTTGGAATAGTTTGAGAAGGATCAGTGTAAGTTCTTCTTTGTATGTTCTGTAGAATTCCCCAGTGAAGCCATCTGGTCCTGGACTTTTGTTTGCAGGAAGGTTTTTTTTATTACTGATTCTATTTCACTTGTAATGATTGGTCTGCTCAAGTTATCTGTTTCTTCTTGACTCAGTTTTGGCAGGCTGTGTGTTTCTAGAAACTATTTGTTGGCATATAATTCCTCATAGTATTCTCTTACAATCTCTTGTATTTCTGTGATATTGGTTGTTATTTCTCCTCTTTCATTTCCTATTTTGTTTATTTGGGTCCTCTCTCTTTTCTTCTTGGCAGGCCTGGCTAGAGGTGTGTTGATTTTGTTTAACTTTATAAAAAACCAGTTCTTGGGTTTTTTATCCTTTCTATTGTTTTTTGGATCTCTATTTTATTTATTTCCTCTTTTAACTTTATTATTTCCTTCCTTTTGCTGACATTGGTTTTTTCCTTGTCCTTTTTTTAAAATTCTTTTAGGTGGTAGGTTAGGTTGTTTTTTTTTTTTTTCCTTCTTGAGGAAAGCCTATATCACTATGATCTTCTGTCTTAGAACTGCTTTTGCTGTATCCCATAGATTTTGTAAGTTTGTGTTTTCATTTTCCTTTGTGCTCAGGTATTTTCCAATTTCTTCTTTGATTTCATCACTTACCCATTGGTTTTTTCAGTAGCATGTTGCTTAGTCTCCATGTGTTCATTCTTCTCCCATTTTTCTTTCTGTGGTCGATTTCTAGTATCATACCATTGTGGTCAGAAAAGATACTTGAGATAATTTCTATCCTCTTAAATTTGTTGAGACTTGTTTTGTAACCTAATATGTGGTCTATCCTAGAGAATGTTCCATGTGAGCTTGAAAAGAATGTGTATTCAGGGTGGGGGGCTTGAGGTAGTGTCCTGTAGGTATCAAGTCCAACTGGTTGTGTCATTTGGGATCTCTGTTGCCTAACTGATTTTCTGTCTGGAAGATCTGCTCATTGATGTCAGTGGGGTGTTAAAGTTTCCTACTATTATTGTATTCCTGTCAATCTCTCTCTATGTCTGTTAGTATTTGTTTTATATATTTAGGTGTTCCTATATTGGGGGCATATATGTAAATGAGTATAATATCCTCTTCTTGTATTGCTCCCTTTATCATTATATACTGTCCTTCTTTGTCTTTCTTTATGCCCTTTGTTTAAAGTCTATTTTGTCTGATATGAGTATTGCTATTCCTACTTTTTTAGTTTCCATTTGCATGAAATACCCTTTTCCATTGCCTTACTTTCAATCTGTGTGTGTCTTTTGCCCTAAAGTGAGTCTCCTGTAGGCAGCATACTGTTGGTGTTCTTTTTAAAATCCAGTCTGTCACTCTTTCTTTTGATTTGAGGATTTAGTCCATTGACATTTAAAGTAACTATTGATAGGTATGTACTTATTGCCATTTATTTTTCTTCTATTTTATTTTTTTATTTATTTAAACATCTTTATTGGAGTATCATTGCTTTACAGTGGTGTGTTAGTTTCTGCTTTATAACAAAGTGAATCAGCTATACATACATATATTCCCGTATCTCCTCCCTCTTGCATCTCCCTCCCACCCTCCCTATCCCACCCCCCTAGGTGGTCACAAAGCACCAAACTGATCTCCCTGTGCTATGCGGCTGCTTCCCACTAGCTATCTGTTTTACATTTGGTAGTGTATATATGTCCACGCCACTCTCTCACTTCGTCCCAGCTTACCCTTCCCACTCCCCATGTCCTCAAGCCCATTCTCTACCATCTGCGTCTTTATTCTTGTCCTGCACCTAGGTTCTTCAGAACCCTTTTTTTTAGATTTCATATATATGAATTAGTATACAGTATTTGTTTTTCTCTTTCAGACTTACTTCACTCTGTATGACAGATTCTAGGTCCATCCACCTCACTGCAAATAATTCAATTTCGTTTCTTTTTATGGCTGAGTAATATTCCATTGTATATATGTTCCATATAATCTTTATCCATTCATCTGTCGATGGACACTTAGGTTGCTTCCATGTCCTGGCTGTTGTAAATAGAGCTGCACTTAATTTCCATTTTAAACCTTGTTTTCTAGTTGTTCCTGTAAATCTTTCTTGTTCATTTCTTCTTATTGTTTTCCCTTTTGTGGTTTAATGGTTTTCTTTTCTATTATGCTTGAGTTCCTTTCTTTTTGGTTTCTGTGAATCTATTGTATCTTTTTGATGTGTGGTTACCCTGGTTTTCAAGTATGTTAACCCATAACTATACCTACTTGCTTTAAACTGATAGTCAGGGCTTCACTGGTGGTGCAGTGGTTGAGCGTACACCTGCCGATGCAGGGGACACGGGTTTGTGCCCCGGTCCAGGAAGATCCCACATGCCGCGGAGCGGCTGGGCCCGTGAGCCATGGCCGCTGAGCCTGCGTGTCCGGAGCCTGTGCTCCGCAACGGGAGAAGCCACAACAGTGAGAGGTCTGCGTACCGCAAAAAAAAAAAAAAAAAAAAAAAAAAAAACTGATAGTCATACAAGTTGAAACACATTCTAAAAGATCTTCATTTTTGTACTCCCCTCCCCTACAGTTTGTGATTTTGATGTCCTATTTTACATCCTCATGCTTATCCTTTTACCATTAGTCGTAGTTATAATCACTTTTACAATTTTTTTGGATTTTTAAAAATTTATGTACTGACTTATTTAAGTGATCTTCAATCCTTTCATATATTTGCCTTTCGTATACATACTTGCTGCTTTTCTCTTTAGAGAAGATCTTTCAATATTTCTTTTAGGTTAGGTTTAATATTGCTGTATTCTTTCAGTTTTTGCCTGTCTGAGAAATTCTTTATCTCTCCTCCTATTCTAAATGATAATCTTGCTGGGTAGACTATCCCAGGTTGCAGGGTTTTCCCTTTCAGGACTTTGAATATATCATGCCACTTCCTTCTGATCTGCACAGTTTCTGCAGAGAAATCAGCTGATAGCCGTATGGGAGTTCCCTTGTAACTGACTCTGTTTTTCTCTTCCAGCCTTTAGAATCCTCTCTTTAACTTTTGCCATTTTAATTCTGATAATGTCTTGGTGTGGGTCTGTTTGTGTTCATCTTGTTTGGGACCCTCTGTGCTTCCTGTACCTGGATATCGGTTTCCTTCTTTAGATTTTAGGAAGTGTTCAGCCATAATTTCTTCAAGTACATTTTCAGTCCCCTTTTCTCTCTCTTCTCCTTCTGGAACCCCTATTATGCGTTGGTTTGCACTCTTTATATTATCCTATAAACCTCATGTGTTGCTTTCATTTTGTTGTCTTTCTATCTGCTATTCTGATTGAGTGATTTCCATTATTCTGTCTTCCAGATCATTTATTTATTCTTCTGCAGCACTTAGTCTGCTATTCATTGCTTCTAGATTGTTTTACTTGGCAATTGAATTAGCTAATTTTGACTGTTGGTTTTTTTTTTTTTTTTTTTTTTTTTTTTTTTTTTTTTTTTTTGTGGTATGTGTGCCTCTCACTGTCGCGGCCTCTCCTGCTGCGGAGCATAGGCTCCGGACGCACAGGCTCAGAGGCCATGGAGGCATGTGGGATCTTCCTGGACTGGGGCACGAACCTGTGTTCCCTGCATTGGCAGGCGGACTCTCAACCACTGCACCACCAGGGAAGCCCTGTTTCATTTTTATAGTCTAGTTCCTTGTTATAGTGATCTGAATTTCTATTGATAATCTTTCTTAACTCCTTGAGCATTTTTATTACTTCCTTTTTGAAGCTGGGGCTTAGAAGACCAGTGAGGTCTGTTTCATTAGTTGTTCTTTCAGGGGAATTCTCTGTTTTTTTGTTTATTTGTTTGTTTTTTTCGGCACGCGGGCCTCTCACCGCTGTGGCCTCTCCTGTTGCGGAGCACAGGCTCCAGGCTCCGGACACGCAGCCACGGCCCACAGGCCTAGCCGCTCCGCGGCACGTGGGATCCCCCTGGACCGGGGCACGAACCCGTGTCCCCTGCATCAGCAGGAGGACTCTCAACCACTGCGCCACCAGGGAAGCCCTCTTGTTTTTTTAATTGGGAGTAGTAGTTCCTCTGCTTTTTCATTTTACTCAACTTTCTCTGTCTCTATGAATTTAGGAGAAACGGTTATCTACTGTGGTCCTAAGGGGTGTTTTTATGTAGGAGCATCCCTGTGTAGACTGTGTGAGTTCAGTATTTTTGGTGCGAGGGCTGGTTTTGGTATGGATACCAGCCACGTCTTTCTTCAGAGTTTGCTGGCCATTATCCTCTTGTTAAGGGGTGTTATTTGTTTTGTAGTGTCTAGAGTCTGTGCTTGATGTGAGTTGGGGTCTCCTCTTTCTCCATGGTTGTCATTGCCTCATTGGGTTCTGGGTCTGCTCCCAGGTTTTGGAGTAGAAGTCCTGAGGGTTGGGTTCAGTAAGGTTCCATTGCCCTTGAGTGCGTGCCCTTCCCCAAAGGTGATTGCTGAAGCAAGTGAGGCTCTTGTGGTCACAGCAAACCTGTGCACTGCCTGTGTAGGTCTCTGCGGTTCCTCTCAGATGCCGCCCCAGGTCATATCCCTTTCTCCGTTGTGTTTGTCCCAGGTCTAGTACAAGGCTGTGGTGTGGAGTAGGCTGGGGCTGAGGATGTGGGCATTGTGGCTGCAGAAATTGAGGTGGCTGTGCTGCTGCTTGGGATCTGGGCTGCCTCTGTGACACACTTCTCCCTGGACCTGTCTGCCACATATCTGGTGTTGAGCTGCAGCGTGGAGTGGGTGGAGCCAGCGCGCTCTCACTGGAGAACAGATTGCTTCACACTCCTCACCAGGACCTCTCTGCCCAAGATTTAGCACGTAACTGCTGCACATTATTGTGGCACTGCCTTGTGTGTGTGCTGACAGTGGTCACCGCAACTATGCCTGGATCACACCACATGCACCCTGGTCAGATTCTGTGCAGTTAGACCAAATCTTTGCCCTGATCTCACACCAGGCTGTGTTGTGGTTTGAGCAGAGATGGGGCATTCACCCCTTCTAATTGGGAAGTGCAGGAAGGCAGCAGCTGCCAGTACAAGGCTCTCTCCATCTTAATTATTAGCAAGCCAGCTCACGTGCACTCCTCACAAGTAGAGTCTAGGCTTCTCCAGCCCTTCTCTCTGTCTCAGTGGATTTCCCAGCATGTGAGAGGGCTTGTCTCCTTTGTGCAGGACCCCAGGACGTGGATGCCCAGATTGTGAGTCTGTCTGTTCCCTCCCCAGGGTAAGGGTCTGCCCATATGGACCTTCTCTTCCTTATAGATCCCTCTGAGAGGCACAGGTCCTGACCTGATGCCTTTTTTTCCTGTCCTACCCAGTCACATGGAGATCTTTCTTGCAGCTTTAGTTGTATAGGAGATCTTCTGCCAGTTTCCAGATAGTTTTCTCTGAGAATTGTGCCACATGTAGATGTTTTTTTTAATGTATTTGTTGAGGAAGGTGAGCTCTACGTCCTCCTACTCTGTCTTCTTGATCCTCCCATGAAGTTCAAACTTTTAAGGTTTAAGATTTGATTTTTAATTAAACTAAATGAAAGTGGTCATTAAAGGACTTCACTTAACATAAGAATTTACCTTGACATTTCTTTAAATAATTAGCTCTTTAAATGCATTTACAGTATGATTCAAATTTTTATGGACACGTTTTGGAGGTACACCTTTATTTAAATGAAGTATGCCTGTGTGAAGAGTTTCCTTAATAAAGTCATTCATTTGCAAATGTATATGGCCATATTGATGTATACTTGATTTTTAAAATTTTATACATTTAGAGTACTTTCAAATACACATGAAAATATTTCTTGTAAATATTCACATATCTATCTGAAGATATTCTGAAATTGAAGATAAGGTTTTATGATTGTGTTTGAATCCTTTTTCAGCTGACTCTATTCGTGACCCATTTTTCCCCCAGACTACACAGATACTATTGGACTATCAGCTAGGGAGATGGATGCCTCGTCTTCGTGAACCACGAGATTTATATGATGTCTCTTCTCTGGTCCGCTGAGCCCAACACGGTAGCCATACCACTGTGAGGTCATTGATGAAAAAGTTCAACATATTGGTATGTTCTTAGCAGTTTTGGGGATTCAAACATTGGCAAACTTACTTTGCCACACTTGATTTCAATGAGAAGAATCATGGTATTAGAACAGTGTGTTCCAACAGAAATATAACATGTGCCTTGTATATCATTTAAAATTTTCTAGTAGTCACATTTAAAAAGGTAAAAAGGACTTCCCTGGTGGTCTAGTGGTAGAGAATCCACCTTCCAGTACAGGGGACGTGGGTTCAATCCCTGGTCGGGGAACTAAGGTCCCACATGCCACAGGGCAACTAAGCCCTCACGCCACAACTACTGATCTCACGTGCCTCAACGAGAGAGCCCATGTACTGCACACTACAGAGCCCACGTGCCCTGGAGCCCCCACGCCACAACTAGAGAGAGAACCCACATGCCACAACTAGAGAGAAGCCCACGTGCCTCAACAAAGATCCCACGTGCCACAACTGAGACCTGACACAGCCAAATAAATAAATAAACAGAATTCATCCAGTAAAAGAAAAAAAAAGGTTGGGGGGAGTGAAATTGATTTCAAAATATATTTTATTTAATCCAAATATAATCACAGTATTTTACATTTTTTTAAATATGATGTCTTCAAACTCTGGTCTGTATTTATACTTACATTTCAGTTCAATTCCAGTTTCTCTATATCCTTGCCAAAACTTGTCTTTTATTTTTTGGATAATAGCCATCCTAACAGGTGCAAGATGATGTCTCACTGTGGCTTTGATTTACATTTCCCTGAAGATGACTGATGTTAACAATGCAATCCATATCAAAATTCCAGTGGCATTTTTTTACAGAAATAAACAACTCTAAATTCAGATGGAACCACAAAAGGCCACAAATAGCCATATCAATCTTGAGAAAGAAGAACAAAGCTGGAGGCATTACACATTCTGATTTCAAAATATATTACAAAGCTACAGTAGCCAAAACAGTATGGTACTGGCATAAAAACACACGTATAGGCCTATAGAACAGAATAGAGAGCCCAGAAATAAATCCAGGCATATATGTCAACTGATATTTGACAGGAGTGCCAAGAATACACAATGGGGGAAAGACAGTCTGTAAAAATGTTGTTGAGAAAATTGGATGTCAACATGCAAAAGAATGAAATTGGAACCTTATACAAAACAATCAACTCAAAACAGATTAAAGACAAACTTAAGACCTGAAACTGTAATACTGCTAGAAATAAACAAGGGGGAAAGCTTCATGACATTGTTCTTGGCAATGATATCATGGATATGACACCAAAAGCCCAGGCAGCAAAAGCAAAAAGAGACAAGTGGGACTACATCAAACTAAAAAGCTTCTGCACGCAAAGGAAGAAATCAAGATAGTGAAAAGGCAGCCTATAGAATGGGAAAAATATTTGCAAAACATATATTTGATAAGGGGTTAATCTCTAAAATATATAAAGAAAAGCAAAATAACTAATAACCAGATTTTAAAATGGACTAAGAACTTGAATAGACATTTCTCTAAAGAAAACATACAAATGAACAACAGGTATATTTACTGGCTTTTTTTTTTTTTTTTTTTTGGCGGTATGCGGGCCTCTCACTGTTGTGGCCTCTCCTGTTGCGGAGCACAGGCTCTGGACGCGCAGGCTCAGCAGCCATGGCTCACAGGCCTAGCCATTCCACGGCATGTGGGATCTTCCCGGACCGGGGCACGAACCCGTGTCCCCTGCATTGGCAGGTGGACTCTCAACCACTGTGCCACCAGGGAAGCCCTACTGACTTTTTTATGTGAACTGTTTGATAAAATACTTTGCTCATTTTGTTGTCGGTTGTACTTTTTGTTTTCTTGGTCTGTAAATGTTCTCTATATATTCAGGAGATTGGCTTACTATGTCATATACATTGCAAACTTTTTTTCTTAGTTTGTCATTTACCTTTTATCTTTGTCATTTAGAAATTTTTAATTTTTATGTAATCATTGTATCTACGGTTTTTCTATGACTTCTGGGTTTTGAAATTCTCATGTTTCTCTTACACTTTTCAAGTTGTATTTTTTTTATGACTAAATTTTTATTCATCAGGAATCCATTTTGATGCAAGAAGCTCCCAATCTAGTTCTCTTAACGTCTAGCCAAGTGTGCCAACAAGATTAGTAAGTAAATTATTTTTTTTCTACTGATTGGAAAAGCCACAATTATTATATACTAGACTCCTAGGTCTGATGTTGAATTCTATTCTATTCTATTAGCTTGTCTATTCATATAATAGCATGAAACCATTTATTACTATAGCTTTAAAACTGTACGTTTTGTTGTGATGACTTAGTTCCCCATCATTATGGTTTTTTTTTTTTTTTAATTCTCCAATTTCTTGGCTATTTTTGCCTTACTGTATTTCTATATGGAGTTTTTTTAAGAGCTTTCCTAGGTGCCCCAAAATTAACATTGGTAACTTTATTGTGATCACATTACATTTATAGATTAATTTAAGGAAGAGTGACATCTTTACAATATTGCATCTACCTATCCAAAAGCAAGGTATGTCTCACTGTTTATTCCATTCTAGTTTTCCTTTATCTCCCTTAATATAGTTTAAAATCTTTTTCCCACATGTTTTCTAAGTTGTATTGTTAGGTATTATTTTCTAATTTGTTTTGTAGAAGAAAGTTAAGTTTTGTGTATTAATTTTGAAACTACCTACTATTGTTTCTAATTTTTGAATTATTATATATGTGGTAGATACACATCATCTAGTAGTAATGTAATTAAATCTCCTCATTTCCAATTGTTAATACCTCACATTTTTTTTTCTTGACTGAATGCACTGACTGGTACTTTCAAAAAATATTTAATAATTTTACATTCATCTTATTCCTAATTTTAATGGGAATGCTTTTAGTGTTTTTCCACTAAGCAAACTATTAGCTTCTAGTTTGAAATAAATTTGCTTTCAGTCCTATCAAGGAAGTGTCCATTTATTCTTATATTAAGAAAATTTACCAGGAATAATTACTACATTTTATTAAATGGTTTTTCAACATCTATGGGGAGAAAGGATCGTAATATTCTCATTTGGTACATTGCTTTGGTGAATTATGCTAGTATATTCTTTAAGTCAATATTATTGGAATAAACTAATCATTATGTATTATTTTTAGTGTGTTGCTGAATTCTGTTTGCTAATATTTTACACAGTATTTTTGCTTTAATTTCATAGATAAGATACATTGTAATTTTGTATCTTTTATACTTTGAAAGGTTTTGTTATAAACATTTCTTAAAGTCCTTTCCCTATGTTCTAGAACAATTTGAATAATACTGCAATTAACTGTTCTTTTAAGTTTGATAGAATTTCCTTAAAGCTATCTGGACATAATTGTTATTGTTGTTTTAGAGTTACAAAGAATATTTTTATTATACAACTTAGGTTTCTTCTTTGTTAGTTTAGGTTTTCTATCTATTCTAGGGACAGTTTTGGTTATTTGTATTTTCCTAGAAAAATAATGCTTTTCATGGAGAGTTTTTAATTCATTTACATAGATTTAGGCAATTCTCTTATAATTGTTATAATTTCCTTTGAACCTGAGATTTTTTTTCTCTGTTCTCATATTTTATGTTAAGTATTTGTGCATTCTTATTTTCTTCTCCCTGATTATATTAGTGGGATTTATCTTGTTTTGTCAAAGAGTCAATGTTTGAATACATTTATTCTGTTGTGCTGTTTTCTAATTCATTAATTTATGATTATAATTATCAGAATTATTGATAAAATAGTAATAAAGTATGTTGATGTATCTAATTGTGGCATACCATTAAGGGAGGTTTTAACTCCCAGTCTTAAACTTAAAAGGTTAATGCTATTTAGCTTCTTAATGAATTTATAGTACTGGTGCAGATCATTTTTCTAAGTATTTTAGTGGTACTAGTTCAAGGACTATAGGTATAAAACTATAATTTGACCGACAAATTTTCTGAACATTGTCTGTAGTACAGACCTGGTCGTGTTGATATGAGAGTTATTTGATTTAGGCATCCTGGGATTACATATGTCTTTAGGCCTAGTGAAGGCATGGCTCATGAGTGTAAAACATCTGAGGAGATTAGTATTTGGATTGTTATTTCTATGGGTAATACTACTTGGTTATTTACTTCTAATAGTCATAATTCTCCTGGCTTTAGGTCTGATGTTGGGATTATGTAGGAGTCAAAGTTTAAATCCTCATAGTCTGTATATTCTTAGATTCATTATCACTGATGTCCTATAGTTTATACGGTAAGGAAGGATTATTAATTTCATCTATCATGTAAAGAATTCATAATGATGGCAGGGCAGTTAGAATTAGGATAATGGCTTGTAAGTTTGTCGGGATAGTTTCTACTCATTGTGCTTCTGTTGTACTTGTATGTGTTAGTTTAGTTGTTAATATTAGTGAAATAATATAGAGGACCAAGGAGCTGATTAAAAACACAATTATCAATGTGTGATCATGAAAATGTAGTAATTCTTCTATAATGGGTGATGTTGCATCTTGAAAACCTAATTGGAGAGGATACGCCATGTAGATATATAGGACTTTCACCTATAATTTAACTCTGACAAAGTTATGGAAAATTTTACTAATATCTCATTTATTGAGAAAGACATAATGATTATGATGTTGACTTGAAACCAGTAGAAGAGGATTTGATTCCTTCCTTTCTTAGCTATTTTGACTTAACATAAGTGGGCTCTTCGAATGTGTGATATGGTAGACATCCGTTTAGTCATTCTAGTTAGCTCTACTGTTAAAACTTCTCATTTTGATGCAAATGCCTCTCAAATTATGAAAATTAATATTACTGCTGTTAGTGAAATGAATGAGCTTATTGATGAGATAGTGTTTCATGTTGTGTATGCATCTAGGTATATCGTTGTGGTATTCCAGATAGACCTAGGAAATGTTGTGGGAAGAAGGTTATATTTACACCTACAAATATAGTTACGAAGTGAATTTTTGCTCATGTTGAGTTGAGTGTATAGCCTATGAATGGTGGGAATCAATGTACAAAGCCTCCCATAATAGCAAATACAGCTCCTATTGATAATACTTAGTGGAAGTGTGCAACCATGTAATCTGTATCATGAAGGACAATGTCTAGTGATGAGTTAGCTAGGACAATTCCTGTTAGTCCACCTACTGTAAAAAGGAAGATGAAGCCTAGGGTTCATATTATGGCTGGAGATCATTTGATATTACCTCCATGAAGGGTTGCTAGTCAACTAAATACTTTTACTCCTGTTGGAATAGCAATAATTATAGTGGCTGATGTAAAATATGCTCATGTTTCAACATCTGTGTTTACTGTAAACATGTGGTGAGCTCATACGATGAATCCTAAAAGTCCAATTGATATAGCTCATAGTATACCTATGTACCCAAAAAGCTCTTTTTTCCTGAGCAATAAGTTACAATATGTGAGATTATTCCAAATCCAAGTAAAATTAGAATATAGACCTCAGTATGTCTGAAGAATCAGAATAGGTGCTGATATAAGGTTTGATCTCCCCCTCCCACAGGGTCAAAAAAGGTTGTGTTTAGGTTTCGGTCTGTTAATAGCATAGTAATTCCAGCTACTAGTACAGGTGATGACAGTAGCACAGCTGTAATTAAAACTGATCATACAAATAATGGTGTTTGATATTGGGATACAGCATATGGTTTTATGTTAATAATTGTAATTAAATTAATAGCATCTAAAATTGAGGCAACAGCTGCTAAATGTAGGGAAAAGATAGTAAGGTCTGCTGAAGCTCCAGCATGGGCTAAGTTTCTGGCTAAATCCTGTACCAGCACTGGCTTCAACTATAGTTGGAAAGTAATTAAGTAATCAGAAGCTTATATGATTTATATGGGGAAAGGCTATATCGGGTGCCCCGATCATTAGTGGAACTAGTCAGTTCCCGAAGCCTCCAATTATAATGGGCATAACTATAAAGAAAATTATTACAAATGTGTGGGCTGTTACAACTACGTTGTAAATCTGATCATCTTCAAGCAGTGTTCCAGGTTGACCTAGTTCAACATGAATTAGTAGGCTTCAGGTAGTGCCCACTATCTCAGCCCAAGCACCGAGTAGTAGATATAAAGTACCAATGGCTTTATGGTTAGTTGAGAATAGTCTGTGGTTTATGAAGATAGGTTAAATGGCTGAGTAAATATTAGACTGTAAATCTAAAGACGGGGGTTGAGTCCTCTTTTTGCCAAGTCCTGTGGTGAATTTTACATATTGAATTGCAAATTCAAAGAAGCAGCTTCAATTCTGCCAGGGCTTCTCCCACCGTTTTTTTTTTTTTCCTGGTGGTAGGAGAAGTAGATTGAAGCAAGTTGACCAGGGTATTTAGCTGTTAACTAAAAGTTTCTTGGGAAGTGTAATCCCACCAGTCTAGTGAGAATTTAGCTTAAAGTGTTCAATTTGCATTCAGTTGATGCAAGATATAGTCTTGCAGTCCTTATTAAGCAGGAATTAAGTAAATTAAACTTTCATGGGGCTTTGAAGGCTCTTGGTCGGTGTAACCTAAATTCCTAATCCATTACTCAAAGTACTGGTGTAAGGGGTAGGAGTATTATGGATATTACAATTATTGTTGGTAGGAAAATTGTTTGTTTTACAAAATCAAATTGTTTTATTTTTATATTATTTATGGAGGGAAATATAGTTAGTGCTGTAGAGTATGTGAGTCATATGTAGGAGTATAGGTTGAGTAGTGCTGTAATAGCTATTAGTTTAGGTAAAATAATGTTGTTGTTTTTTGTTATTTCTTAAATGATTATTCACTTTGGCATAAATCCTGATAGTGGTGGGAGGCCTCCCATTGATAACAGGGTGATGGGGATGAGGGTTGTAATAATGGATTTTTTTTTTTTTTTTTTTTTGCGGTACGCGGGCCTTTCACTGTTGTGGCCTCTCCCATTGCGGAGCACAGGCTCTGGATGCGCAGGCTCAGTGGCCATGGCTCACGGGCCCAGCCGCTCTGTGGTATGTGGGATCTTCCCGGACCGGGGCACGAACCCGTGTCCCCTGCATCGGCAGGCGGACTCTCAACCACTGCGCCACCAGGGAAGCCCAATAATGGATATTTTGTTTCATGTGTGTGATAGCGATAGTATAGTGGTAGCTGAGCTGTAATGTTACTGTAATATAAATTAGAAAGTTTAGGGTTGTTGTAGTTGGGTTTTACAGTATAATGGCTGATAGTCATCCTATGTGAGCAGTTGATGAGTAAGCTATAATTTTTTGTAGTTGGGTTTGGTTTAATCCACCTCACCCCCCAATTATGATGGATAGTATGGATATAGATAATACTTGGTTTAGGCTGGTGGATGGTGAGACTTGGTATAATACTGACTGACTGGGGTGCAAATTTTTGTCATGTTAGTAAGATTAAGCCTGCTATTAGTGAGATGCCTTGTGTAACTTCAGGTACTCAGAAGTGGAATGGAGATAGTCCTAGTTTTATGGTTAGGGCTATGGTTATTACTGTCGATGCTGTTGGATTAAAGATTTTTGTAATGGTTCATTGGCCAGAATATAACAGGTTAATGATAACAGCTATTATAAGTAATATTGATGTGGTAGCTTGTGTTAGGAAATATTTAGTGGATGCTTCTAGAGCTCGTGAGTTAATTTTTTTATTATAATGGGAATAATGGCTAGTGTATTTATTTCGAAATCGATTCAGATTAATAGTCCGTGGGAGCTGGTTATTACAGTTATGGTTCCTGAGATAATGGTTGTTAGTATGATAAAGATGATGGTATTTTTTAGTACGGGAAGGGTATAAACCAACATTTTTTGCATAAGGGCCCAATAGCTTATTTAGCTGATCTTACTATAGAGTATGGTGTAATGTGGTAGCACGAATTTTGAATTCTTTTTTTTTTTTTTTTTTTTTTTTTTTTTGCGGTATGCGGGCCTCTCACCGCTGTGGCCTCTCCCGTTGCGGAGCACAGGCTCCGGACGCGCAGGCTCAGCGGCCATGGCTCACGGGCCCAGCCGTTCCGCGGCATGTGGGATCCTCCCGGACCGGGGCACAAACCCGTGTCCCCTGCATCAGCAGGCGGACTCCCAACCACTGCACCACCAGGGAAGCCCACGAATTTTGAATTCTTAATCATCAATTCCTATGATTCTAGAAATAAGATGATTTAAACCTCTATTATTTACTCATAAAGTAACTCTTTTATCAGACATATTTCTTGATGGATGCTTGATATTGTAATAGGTAATGAGGCGTGTCATATGCATAGGGCTGGCGTTAGTGCTAGGAAGTCTTTTCAAAGTAAATGTATTAATTCATCGTATCAATCAAGGACAGGATGCTCAAATTCATAGGAAAGAGATTGTTAGTAATAGTGTTTCGATGATAAAGTTGGTTGTGTATAACTGATATATAGGGGTTATAGAATGCTCCTAGAAATAGTATTGTTGTGAAAATGTTTATTATGATAATGTTGGCGTATTCTGCTAAGAAAGTGAGGATGTAGCTGGTCGTAGTGATTCTTTACTGAGTAACTTGACTGCATCAGCAATGGGTTGTACTAGACCATGTGGTCCTATGGTATTTGGCCCTCTTCGAAGTTGCATATAACCTAAAATTTTTTTGTTCAATTAATGTTAGGAATGCTACAGCTAAAAGAATGGGGATAATAAGTGTTAAGATATTAATTATAAACATTTTGTTAGGGAGAGGATTGGAACCTTTGGTTGTAAGTAAAGGTTTAAGTTTTACGCAATTTCTGGGCTCTGCCACCTTAACAAACCCTAGTCTTGGGTAGATGTTTTGTATCTGTTAATTAAGTTGAGGTTACATCATTAATTAGTTTTAAGACACATTTTAAAGTGGGCCTTATTTCTCTTCTCCTTTCGTACTGGGAGAAATGTATAATAGATAGAAACCGACCTGGATTACTCTGGTCTGAACTCAGATCGCGTAGGACTTTGATCGTTGAACAAATGAACCTTTAATAGCAGTTACATCATTGGGGTGTCCTGATCCAACATCGAGGTCGTAAACCCTATTGTCAGTATGAACTCTAGAATAGGATTGTGCTGTTATCCCTAGGGTAACTTATTCCATTGATCAGCTTTTTGGTTCATTAAGTGATAATATGTTTTGACTGGTAAGTCTAGACTTTAATTACTCGGAGGCTTTTTTGTTCTCCGAGGCCACCCCAACCAAGTTGTCAACCCATATAAATTTTTGTTATCCCTTGATAGTTTAGTTATTTTGGGGGGGGGGTTGATAAATTAAAGCTCCATTGGGTCTTCTCATCTTATTTTGTTATTCCCGCCTCTTCATGGGAAGGTCAGGTTCACTGATTGAAACTAAGAGACAGTAAAACCCTTGTGTGGCCATTCATACAAGTCCTTATTTAGAGAACAAAGGTTTATGCTACCTTTGGTCAGGATACTGGGCTATTTAACAGTTGTTACTGGGCAGGCAGTGCCTCTAATACTTGTTATGCTAGAGGTGATGTTTTTGGTAAATAAGGCGGGGTTTATGTTTGCTGAGTCCCTTTTACTTTTTTTTAATCTTTCTTTGGGTACATGGCTGTTGGATTAATAGTGTGTTTAATAAATAGTTTAACATCGAGTTGTATTTATTTACTGCTAATTATTAGTATATTATTAGTTACTGATGTAAACTGATGCAAGGAGAAATACTTCTTGTTACTCATATTTACATTATCGCCTCTACTGGTTAATAGATTAGTCCAGTATAAATCTATGAGTTGATTTGCTTGTTATTGATATTAAGGTAAAATTATTGTTGAGCTTGAACGCTTTCTTAATTGGTGGCTGCTTTTAAGCCAGCTATGGTGTTGCTTGTTTTTACCCTCTAGATAAGGTTGTACCCACTTCTAAAAAGCTGTACCTTTTTAGACTAACATTTAAAAATACATTAAAATTTATAAAAGGTTTCTGGTGAGTTTTAAAGTTGAACTGAAATTCTTTTCCTGGACAACCAGCTATCACTAGGCTCGTTAGGCTTGTCACCTCTACTTATGAATCTCCTCACTATTTTGCTACACAGATGAGTTTGTTCTAATAAACTGTTCATAAGGAGCTCCTCTGGTTTGGGGATATTTAACTTAAGTTCTCTTTGTTAAATGTTCCCTAGTTAAATCATTATGTGAAAGGTACAAGGGGTAAACTTAGCTTTTTGTTACTTTTAATGCTTCTTTCATCATTCCCTTATGGTACTTTCTCTGTAGCGCCAGGGATATTTTAAATTTCTATCTCCTATAATTTGAATGTTGAGAGAATGTTTTATTTAGTTTGCTTGTGCTAGTAGAATGGGAAGGGGTGTTGGGCTAGATTTATTTCAAAGTATTCATAAATTATGAAATCTACTAGGTGAAAACTAGGTGCTTTTTTAAAGCTATGCTTTGATTTATTCAAGCACACTTTCCAGTATGCTTACCTTGTTACGATTTGTCTCCTCTCATATGATTATTATTTGTTAATAGATTATAGGAAATTATTATAATACTTGAGGAGGGTGATGGGCGGTGTGTGCGTGCTTCATGGTCTTAATTAAGCACTCTATTCTTAATTTACTACTAAATCCTCCTTTGGCTTTTAGTTTTCATAAACTAAAACTAAAGTGTGGTGAAAATATATTCCTGAAGTAGAAAATGTAGCCCATTTCTTCCCATCCCATAGGTTACACCTTGACCTAACGTGTTTATGTATAATAATTATGCGTACTTTTACTCCTTTGTAGGGTTTGCTGAAGATGGCAGTATATAGACTGAATTAGCCAGAGTTGGTGAGGTTTATCGGGGTTTATCGATTATAGAACAGGCTCCTCTAGAGGGGTGTGAAGGACCTCCAAGTCCTTTGAGTTTTAAGCTGCTGCTAGTAGTACTCTGATGAATAATTTTGTTCTTGTAATTATTTGGGTTTAGGGCTAAGCATAGTGGGGTATCTAATCCCAGTTTGGGTCAGGAAATACTAACATCACGTTCGTAGTCTACTTTTATTTTAGTTACGGCTTTTTATGACTTAATTAAAACTTTATTTTATGTAACTCTTTAACACACTTTACACCATATTTTTATTAATTTGGGTTAATGGTATGACCGAGGTGGCTGGCACGAAATTTACCAACCCTTGTTGGTATAACTTAGTCGAACTTTTGTTTACAGCTTAATTTTTATCACTCCTGCTTCCCGTGGGGGTGTGGTTAAGCAAGGCGTTATGAGCTACTAATGTTAATGTGCTTGATGCCTTCTCCTTTTAATCTTAATGATTTAGAGGGCATTCTCACTGGGGTGTGGATGCTTACATGTGTAATTTTTAAAAACTAACAGAAAGGCTGGGACCAAACCTATGTGTTTGTGGAGTTAGTAAACTCATCTAGGCATTTTCAGTGCCTTGCTTTAAGGTTTTAAGCTACATTAACAAGTTGTTTTCACATATTGAAGTAACATGTATATAGTTGTTTTATGTGATTTATGTTAGATTTAGTGTTAAAATTTTGATTAAAGTGGTCGGTAGATCTAGGGAGATGTCTGTCTATATAAATGGTGAAGAAGTAGTTTATTGGTAAGACAGGTTTATTTTCTAGGTCTGTCTAATCTTGGGCATTAAGTTGTCCATGTTATTGGGTAGATGGCTAAGTTCTATGTACTTATGTGTTTTTGCCTTGTTTTGGGGGCTTGACAGGGCATTATAGGGATGCAGAGCATGGGATTTAGGGGGGGTAAAGGGGGTTTGTTAAACAGGTCCTTTACCTGTTCATATGCATATGTGTGTACATGTATGTGTGTCTGCAATTATCTTATGTCCTGTAACCACTGACTGAATAACACCTTATGGTTGATGATGTTGGTAAATAATATTCAATTAAAGTCCAGCTACAATTTATTTGACTGTGTTAAGGCCTCAGATGGCCATAGCTGAGTCATAGCATCCCTTAAAAATTAAAAAATATCGAATGCATGAAATCACAGTTATGTGTGACCATGGGCTGATTAGTCATTAGTCCATCAAGATGTCTTATTTAGGAGGAAAGAGTGAGTGATTTTAGGTGAGATGGTCCTGAAGTAAGAACCAGATGTCTGATAAAGTTCATTAATAGAAACTCCCACAAATTATGGGCCCAAAGCAAGAAGAGAGACACCTCTTTCAATTTATTTCAAAGTAAATTGTAGACATTCTTACATTTGTCCTCTAAAGTTCAGTCTTTGTTTGCGATTCTTTTTCTATTTTGAGGTAAATTCTACATTAAATGAAATGCACAAATCTAAGTGTATCAGTCAGTGAATTTTAGCAAATGCATACATCTGTGTAATTCAAACCCCTACCACAATATGCAACATTATCATTATAATCACTCAGAAAAGTTAAATACTTAGGTGTAAATTTAACAAAACGTCTACAAGACTTGAATGCTTAAAACTACACAATGCTTTGAAAGGAATCAAATTGTTTTTAATGCTGTTATTACCCACAGAGAACTGACACACTTATAGAGATGCCATATAAATAATCTAAGTTAGTGAATAAAAAGTGCAAAATTTAATGCCAAGGGAATGTTATTGGAAGAAGGAAGGTGCTAATTTTAGTGCAGTTCCTATAGGAAAAGCAGAACAAATGTTTGATTCTTCCCCTTTATTTATAAATTTTCAGACTTTGAGTAAGTGCCCCTGTATTGTTTGCAGATAGAGAGTATCATTTTGCACTCATAGATTTGTTTATATTTGACGTGTTCCAATCAATTTCAGTCATCATTCTTCTAATACTCTTATAATGCCTAGAACTACCAAACATCTATACCACCTTTGTAAACATTCTGCTTATAATTAGAACTATTTCTACCATTCCAATAAGATAATAAAGTAAAAGTAACAGTTGAAATCTTAAAATACCACCAAAACATTCTGTAAATTAAAATAATTTATTATTTTTTGTAGTAGCCATGGCTCTGACAGTTCAGAATCCAGTGGCTCTCAGACTGATCTTCTCAAGTTAAGTTCTCAGGTACGACTGAAAATTTCTGCCTATGATATGGATATGCCAAATAGGTACTCTTCTTATTATGACTAACAATCAGGCAAAAAAAAAGTTTGCAGTTGTATAATTATTGTATATCATAATTGTTATTTTCCTACTATGTACCATATACTTAAATCATAGAATTTTCTAACCTTAGCGTTTTTTTAATACTCTTGCTTATTGATGAGAACAGTTAAGATCCAGAGAGATTAAACTACGTTTCAAAAGCCACACCGCTTATTAATGAGAGTTGGTAGCATAACATACGTCACCTGACTGCTAGTCCTATATTCATTCATTCATTCATTTATTTAACAACTACATACTGAGCTCCAACTATGTGCTTGGGAATAGAGCAGTGAACAAAACAAGACAAAAATCCCTCCCTCTGTAACTTATATTCTAGTTGGTAAGTAAAATATATGATGTGTTAGATGATCGGAAGTGCCCAAGGAGGAGATAAGAGCAGGAGGATTAGGGAGTTTAGGTGGTATTAGTACCAAATGTTTGTGTCCCCGCCCCAACCCTGACCTCCAATGTGACGGTGTTAGGAGGTGACTAAGACAAGCTAAGACAGTACTCTATTGGTACATGTTAGAAAATGCTGATATTCCATGAAAGGACTTCTGCAGGTGATTGTGGAGGGAGCTCAGAAAGAAAGGAAGAGAGCGGGAGAGTAAGTGTCCATCTTTTTAGACAATGCATAAGTAATCATGTACAGATAAGGTCTCAGAAACAAAGAACACGTTACTGGACAATGGACAAAATGAAGTCCTTGCTATAAAATGGTAAAGAACTTGGCTGAATTGTGTTTGTGTTCTAGTGTTTTGTGCAAGGTAGAACTTGTGAGTGATAAAATTGTATATTTAGCTGAGGAGATATCTAAGCAAAGTGTTGAAGGAGTGGCTTGGTTCCTCCTGACTGCATACAGTTAAATGCAAGAAGAGATAAATGAACTGAAGAAGGAATTGTTAAGCAAAAAGGACCCAGAACATTGAAGTTTGGAAAATTCTCAGCCCATCCATAATCCAAAGAATGAGAATGTACATTCAGAATAGAACAGTGTGTGGAGGACCAACCATTTGATAAGGAGGTGAGAGTGGGTATGAACCATGGAACTAATCAGCCACCCCAACAGGAAAACTGCCAGTTTGAACTGAAGGGGAGAGCCACAATTTTTAAATGTTACACTCCATTTATAGTTATTATAAAATATTGGCTATATTCCCCATGTTGTACAGTTATCCTTGTAGCTTATTTTATACATAATAGTTTGTACCTCTTAATTCCCCACCCCTGCATTGCCCCTCCCCCTTCCCACTGGTAACCACTAGTTTGTTCTCTGTATCTGTGAGTGTGCTTCTCTTTTGTTATATTCACTAGTTTGTTGTATTTTTTAGATTTCACGTATAAGTGATATCATTATTTGTTTTTCTCTTTCTGACTTATTTCACTTATCATAATACCCTTCAAGTCCATCCATGTTGCTGCAAATGGCAAAATTTCATTCTTTTTTTTGGCTGAGTAGTATTCCATTGTGTGTGTGTATACATATATATATGTATACACACACACATACACACACATACGTACACGTTGTCTTTATCCATTCTTCTGTTAATGGACACTTCCTCAGGTTGCTTCCATATCTTGGCAATTGTAAATAATGCTGCTGTGAACATTGGGATGGATGTATCTTTTCAAATGAGGGGTCTTATTTTTTTCAGATATATACCCAGGAGTGGAACTGCTGCGTCGTATGGTAGTTCTGTTTTTGAGAAACCACCGTATTGTTTTCCATAGTGGATCCACCAATTTACATTCTCACCAATAGTGTATGAGGGTTCCCTTTTCTCCACATTCTCGCCATCATTTGTTATTTGTGTTCTTTTTGATGATAGCCATTCTGACAGGTGTGAGGTGATATCTCACTGTGGTTTTGATTTGTATTTTCCTAATGATTAGCAGTGTTGAGCATCTTTTCATGTACCTGTTGGCCATCTGCATTTTCTCTTTGGAAAAATGTCTATTCAGTTCTTCTGCCCAGTTTTTAATTGGGTTGTTTGGATTTTTGTTTGCTTGTTTGTTCTTTTTCTTTCTTTCTTTTTTGGTTGTGTGGCATGTGGGATCATAGTTCCCTGACCAGGGATCGAACCCATGCCCCCTGTGATAGAAGTGTGGAGTCTTAACCACTGGACCACCAGGGAAGTCCCAGGTTGTTTGTTTGTTTTTTGTGGTATGCGAGCCTCTCACTGTTGTGGCCTCTCGGCTCCGGAAGCACAGGATCAGCGGCCATGGCTCACGGGCCTAGCCGCTCTGCGGCATGTGGGATCTTCCCAGACCGGGGCACGAACCCGCGTCTCCTGCATTGGCAGGCGGACTCTCAACCACTGCACCACCAGGGGAAGCCCCTGTTGGTTTTTTTGATGTTGAGTCATATGGGCGGTTTATATATGTTGGATGTTAACCATTTATCAATCATATCATTTGCAAATATTTTCTCCCATTCAGTAGGCTTTTTGTTTTGTTTATGGTTTCCTTTGCTGCACAAAAGATTTTAAGTTTAAATAGGTCCCATTTGTTTATTTTTGCTTTTATTGCCTTTGCTTTAAGAGATAAATCCAAAAAATATTGCTACAATTCAGGTCAGTGTGTTCTGCCTATGTTTTCCTCTAGGAGTTTTATGGTCAGTCTTAAATTTAGGTCTCTAATCCATTTTGACTTTATTTTTGTATATGGTATTAGTGAATGTTCTAATTTCATTCTTTAACATGTAACTGTCCAGTTTTCCCACCCCCACTTGGTGAAGAGATTCTTTTCTCCATTGTATATTCTTGCCTCCTTTGTCATAGATTAATTGAGCATAAGTGTGTGGGTTTATTTCTGGGCTCTCTGTTCTGTTCCATTGATGTATGTGTTTGTTTTTGTGCTAGTACCATACTGTTTTGATTACTGTGGCTTTGTAGTATCAGGGAAGTGTGATTCCTCCAGCTCTGTTCTTCTTTCTAAGATTGTTTTGGCTATTGAGTTTTTCATGTTTCCATACAAATTTTTAAAATATTTGTTCTAGTTCTGTGAAAAATGCCATTGGTATTTTGATAGGGATTGCATTGAATCTGTAGATTGCCTTGGGTAGTGTGGTCATTTTAACAATATTAATTCTTTTAATCTAAGAACACAGTATATCTTTCTGTTTGTGTCATGAAGACAAATTTTTAAAAGCCCTGAAGGTGACTAAGAGAGCATCAGGACCATTAACACCAATAGGTTTTAACAGGGCAGACGGCTTCCAATAGAGGCCATGGAGGTGAGCCGCCTGGAGCTGTGCACTGTGGTGTGGGCAGAGCCCGGACAGAGAGCCAGGCATGAGTAGCACCTTGCCAAGCTGTTGGCGTGCTACTGCCACCCCAGTGGGTCCAGAAGGCAGAGCTTTGGGGCAAGAGGATTATTCATGACCATTAAGATCTCACTGAATCTGCTTTACTAGGTTTTGAGCTTGCTTGGGACCCATCCCCCCATCCTTCTTTCCTTTTTCTCCCTTTTGCAATGGGAATGTCTTATCCTATGCCTGTCCCACAGTTGTATTTTGGAAGCACATAACTTGATTGGTTTCATGGGTTTACAACTGGACAGGAAATTTACCTCAGAATGAATCATATTTTGAATCTCAACCATATCTGATTTAGATGTTATTGAGATAAGATTTTGGAGTTTAGAGTTGATGCTGGAATTAGTTAAGACGTTAGGGGTTGTTGGGATGGGATGAATGAATTTTGCACGTGAGAGTGACATGAATCTGAGGGGATTAGGGGTGGAATGCTATGGTCTACATATTTCTGTCCCTCAAAAGTCATATGTTGAAATTATAATGCCCCATATATTATGGTACAAGAAAGTGGGGCCTTTGGGAGTTGATTATGTCATGAGGGCAGAGCCCTCTGAATGGGATTAGTGCCTTATAAAAGAGGCTCCAGAAAGATCCTTAGCCCCTTCTGCCTTGTGAGGATACAACAACCCAAAAGAAAGCTCTCATCTGACCATACTGGCACCCTCATCTCAACCTTCCAGCCTCTAGAACTATGAAAAATAAATGTCCCTTATTTATTAGCCACACTGTCGGAGGTATTTTGTTATAGCAGGTGAATGGACCAAGAAAGATGCTGTATTCATTTTCTATTGCTGAGTAACTAATTACCCCAAATCTTAGCAGCTTTAAACAACAAACATTTATTATCACATAGTTCCTGTGGGTCAGGAATCCAGGAGTGGCTTATCTGGGTTCCTTTATCTAAGGTCTCTGAAAAGACTGCAGTGAAGGTAGCCTAATCTCAGAAGCAGAATCCCATTACTTTTGCCATATACCATTCAGTAGAAGTAAGTCACTAGGTTTAGCCCAGTGACCTAGGATTACAGAAGGGTATGAATACTAGAAGATGGGGATCATCAGAGGTCATCTTAAAGATTGTCTACCCCAGATGTAAAAGCCATTACTTTGATTTGACCTTTGCCTCAAGGCTATGTTGAAGCCAACCTACAAATTCTACAATTTGGGGCTCTCTGTTTTCCCTCTCAATTCATTTTTTTATCCACATTTTTTGAGCTGATTTCCTTCTTGTAGCACACCTTATCAAATAAAGCTAGCAACAACCAACTCATAGTCTAAACTTTCTGCCTCAAAATCTCTTTGCCCAATGACTCAGTTCTGTTAAGTGTGAAAGACAGAAAATGTACCTGTCACAGAAGATAGTTTTACTAAATGTATCACCTCTACATAACTTGTGTTACTATTTTTCTAGGTTCCTATAACCACCTGTTGTTTTTCAGTCACAAAGCCAATGATTGCCACATAATTTAGGTTTTTATTAGGACAGCATTCTATCTCTAGGTATCAGTTTCAACACTATTCATATTTTATTCATTAAAACAAAATTCTCAGAATCTCAGTAGCTTATAATAGCAAATACCTATTTTCCTGTTCATGGATCATCTATGGCTCTACTGGGCTAATAGGGGATCAGTTGGACTTATATCCAGACTGTGGGTTGTTTCAGATCTATTCTACATTTCTTCCTCCCCCCACCCCAAGACCAGCAGCCAGTTAGGGTACGTTCTGCTCATGGTAAATCACAAGAGTTCAGGAGGGCATGCCAAACCATGAAAGTATGTTTAAAGTCCCTGTTTCTCATTCCACTGGCTAAATCAAGTCATATATCCAAAACTAACATCAATGGAGGAATAGGAAGGGTAAAAATTTGGGAACAATCCAGGGGGATCTATTCCTGGGGCAGGTACTAGAAGTGCAAAGGCCATGAGAAAGGAGCATGTCTGTCATCTTCTAGGAAGACCAAGGAGGCTAATCTGGGTAGAGAAGACTGAAAAAGGAGAACAGTGGTAAGAAATAAAGTGAGATAAGTGTTGGAAGTTGAGGGGGACAAATCATGTAAAACCTGGCTTAGGACTTCACTTTTTACTCTGAGTTTGGAGAGTTTTGGTCAGAGGAGTGACATGATGTGCTTTAAGTGTCAGCAAGGTCACTTTGGCTGTTGTTTTGAGAGTAGAATGATGAACCACAAGGGGAGACCATTTAAGGGGCTATTGCAGTTATCCAGGCAAGAAAAAGTGGTGGCTGGACCAAGGTGGTAGCCATAGAGAGGATGAGAAGTGATCAGATTTTAGATATATCTGACAGAGTCTAGAGAATTTGCTGATGGCTTGGGTGTGAGTTTGAACAATAAAAAGGAGAGCTAGAGGTCTCCCGAATTCCAGGCCTGAGCAACTGAAGATGGAGCTTCCACTTACTGACATGGGGACTATTTTCTTCTCTTCCTACTAAATCATGTTCTGAAGGTATGTATCAGGACTCCATCCATTGCAAGGAACAAAAAACTCTTTAAAAAAAATGGCTTAGCTAAAAGGGGAATTGGTTGGCTTAGTAAGGGAAAAAGTCTAGGGACAAGACTGGCTTTAGCCATGGCTTAAAATAAGGGGCTCAAAGGATATCATTAGGATTCAAAGTTTTTTCCCCATTTTAATGTCATTTCTGCCTTTTCTGGGTTGGTTCCATTCTCAGACTCTCCTCTCTTGCTGGCGAAATGGAATTCTAGCCTCACGTTCTGACAACTTTAAGTCTGGTAGATACCCTCTTTTTTCCAGTAGCCCCCTCAAAAATATAGAGTTTGATTCTTTTATTGTAGTAAAAATACACATAACGTTTACCATCTTAGCCATTTTTAAGTGTACACTTCAGTGGTATTAAGTACATTCACATTGTTGTACAACCATCACCACCATCCCATAACTCTTGTCATCTTCAAAAACTGAAACTCTATACCCATTAATAACTCCCCATTCTCTGCTCCCCTGGCCCTTGGAAACCACTGTATACTTTCTTTCTTCATGATTTTGACTACACTAAGTACCTCATATAAGTAGAATCATACAGTATTTGTCTTTTCGTGATTGGTTTATTTCATCTAGCATAATGTCCTCAAGGTTCATCCATGTTGTAGCATATTTCAGAATTTCTTTCTTTTATGAGTCTGAATAATATTCTACTGTATGTTTATACCACATTTTGCTAATCCATTCTTCCATCAATGGACACCAGGGTTGCTTCCACATTTTAGCTATTGTGAATAATGCTGCTATGTACATGATTGTACAGATGTCTCTTCAAGACGTTGCTTTTCATTCTCTTGGGTATATACCCCAAAATGAAATTGCTGGATCATATGGTAATTCTACTTTTAATTTTTTGAGGAACCTCCATACTGTTTTTCACAGCAGCTATACCATTTTACATTCCCACCAACAGTGCACACAGGCTCTGATTTTTCTGTATGCTTGACAGCACTTGTTATTTTCTGGGTTTTTTTGTTTGTTTGTTTGTTTGTTTTAATGGCCATTCTAACAGGTGTGAGATGATATCTCACTGTGTCTTTGATTTGCATTTCCCTAATGATTAGTGATATTGAGCATCTATTTGTATGCCTATTGGCCATTCATATATTTTCTTTGGAGAAATGTCTATTCAAGTACTTTGCCCATTTCTGAATTGGTTCGTTTATTTTTTGTTGTTGTTGAGTTTTAGGAGTTCTTTATATATTCTGGACATTAATCCCATATCAGGTATGTGATTTGCAACTATTTCTCCCATTCTGTATTTTGCCTTGTTACTCTGTGAATAGTGTCTGTGATGCACAGATTTTTTAAAATTTTCATTAAGTTCAGTTTGTCTATTTTTTTCTTTTTTAAACCTGTGCCTTTAGTGTTATATTACAAGATATCATTGACAAATCCAATGCCATGAAGCTTTTGCTCTATGTTTTCTTCTAAGATTTTTATTGTTTTAAGTATTACATTTAGGCCCTTGATCAATTTTGAGTTAATTTTTATATAAGGTGCTAGGTAAGGGTCCAACTTCATTCTTTTGCAAATCGATATCCAGTTTTCCCAGCACCATTTGGTGAAAGACTGTTCTTTCCCTGTTGAATGTTTTAGCACCCTGGTCAAAAATCACTTGACCATACATGCAAAGATTTATTCATGGGCTCTCTATTCTAGTCCATTAGTCTCTATGTCTGTCTTCATACCAGTACCACATTGTCTTGATTACTGTAGAAATGTAGTAAGTTTTGAAATCAGGAAGTGTGAACCCTCTAATTTCCTTCTCCCTTCTCCCTTCTCCCTTCTCAAGATTATTTTGGCATTCAGAGTTACTTGAGATTCCGTATAAATTTTAGAATGAATTTTTCTATTTTTGCAAAAAATATCATTGGGATTTTGCTAGGGATTGCACTGAATCCATAGATTGCTTTGGGCAGTATTGGCATTTTAATAATATTAATAAGTCTTCTAATCCATGAACAAGGGATGTGTTTATTTATGTCTTCTTTAATTTCTTTCAGCAATGTTTGTAGTTTCTGTTATACAATTCTTTCACCTCCTTGGTTAAGTTAATTCCTAACTATTCTATTCTTTTTGATGCTCTTGTACATGGGATTGTTTTTGTAATTTCCTTTCTTTTATTATTTGTTTATAGAAATGCAACTGTTTTTGTGTGTTGTTTGTATCCTGATACTTTGCTGAATTAATGTATCAGTTCAAACAGGTTTTTTGTGGACTCTAGGGTTTTAAAATATATCTGCAAACAGAGATCATTTTATTTCTTCCTTTCCAATTTGGATGCCTTTTATTTCTTCTTGCTTAATTGTTAGGGCTTGAACTTCCAATACTATGTTGAATGGAAGTGGTAAAAGCAGACATCCTAGCCTTGTTCCTGATCTTAGAGGAGGTGCTTTTTGGTCTTTCACCATTGAGTGTGATGTTTGCTGTAGGTTTTTTATAGGTGGCTTTTATTATGGTGAGGTAGTTTCCTTCTATGCGTAGTTTGTTGAGTTATTTTAAATCATGAAAGGGTGGTGAGTTTTGTCAGATGCCTTTTCTGCATCAATTGAGATGGTCATGTGTTTTTTTTCCTTCATTCCACTGATTTGGTGTATTACATTGATCAATTTTCATATGTTAAAACTATCTTTGCATTCCAGATATAAATTCTATTTGGTCATGGTGTAAATCCTTTTAATATGCTGCTTAATTTGGTTTGCTATTATTTTGTTGAGGATTTTTGCATCAGTGTTCATAAGGGATATTGGTCTATAGTTTTCTTGTAGTGTCTTTGTCTGGCTTTGGTGTCACAGTAATGCTGGCCTTACAGAGTGAGTTAGGAAATGTTCCTTCCTCTTCAGTTTTTTGGAAAAGTTTGAGAAAGATCAGTATTAGTTCTTTAAATATTTGGTGGAATTCACCAAAGAAACTGTCAGGTCCAGGGCTTTATTTTTGGTTGGGAGAATTTTGATTACTGATTCAATCTCCTCAACTAGTTATAGGTCTACTCATATTTTCTACTTCTTCATGAGATAGTCTTGGTAAGTTCTGTGTTTCTAGTAATTTGTCCATTTCATCTAGGTTATCCAACTTGTTGGCATACACTTGTTTGCAATACTCTCTTATAATCCTTTCTATTTCTGTAGAATTGGTAGTAATATCTCTACTTTCATTTCTGATTTTAGTAATTTAACTTTTTTCTTAGTCCATTTAGCTAAAGGTTTGTCAATTTTGTTGATCTTTTCAAAGAATCAACTTTTGGTTTCATTGATTTTCTCTAGTTTTTCTATTTTCTATTTCATTTATCTCTGCTCTAATCCTTATTACTTCCTTCCTCTTCTGTGGATTTAATTTTTTCTTCTTTTTCTAGTTCCTTGAGTTTAAAGTTAGGTTACTGACTTGAGATCTTTCATTTGTGCATGTGTTTATAGTTATAAATTTCTCCCTTAGCACTACTTTCACTGTGTCCCATAAATTTTGCTTTGTTGTATTTTCATTTTCATTCAACTCTCTAAGTATTTTCGAGTTTCTCTTGTGACTTCTTTGATTCATTGATTGTTTAGAAGTGTGTGTATAATTTCCACAATTTTTTGAACATTTTAGTTTTCCTTTTGTTATTTCTAACTTCATCCCATTGTGGTAAGAAAAGATACTCTGTATGATATCTATCTTTAAAAATCTATTAAAACTTAATTGGTGGCCTAACATATGTTCTGTCCTGGAAAATGTCATATATATATATATATATATGCACTTGAGAAGAATGTTTATTCTATTGTTGTTGGGTACAGTGTTCTGTATATGTCTGTTAAATTTTGATGGTTCATTGTGTTAAGTCCTTTTTCCTTATATATCTTCTCACTGGTCTCCCTATCGTAAGTGGGGTATTGAAGTCTCCTACTATATCGTAGAACTGTGTATTTCTTCCTTCCATTCTGTCAGTTTTTGCTTCATACATTTTGTTGGTCTGTCATTAGGTATGTAAATGTTTATAATTGTTATGTCTTCTTGCTGTATTGAATCTTTAATTAACATATCCTTTTTAAAGTAGTTTCTAGTAACATTTTTAAATTTAAAGTCTATTTTGTCAAATAGAGCCACTCCTGCCCTGTTTTGGTTATTATTTGCATAGAATATCTCTTTCCTTCCTTTCACTGTCAACCAGTTTGTGTCTTTGGATCTCAGTGAGTCTTTTATAGGCTGAATATAGTTGGATCATATGTTTTTATCCATTCTGACAGTCTCTGTCTTCTGATTGGAGAGTTTAATCCATTTACAATGAAAATAATTACTGATAAAAAGAGACTTCTGTCACTGTGCTGTTTTCTATATGCCTTATAGTATTTTTGTCCGTCATTTCCTGCATTCCTGTCTTCGTTTGTGTTTAGTTGATTTTTTTGTGGTGAAATGTTTAAATTCCATTCTTATTTCCTTTTGTATATATTCTGTAGGTCTTTTCTTTGTTGTCACCATGGGGATTACATTTAATATCCTGAAGTTATAACACTCTAATTTGAATTTACACCAGCTTAACTTCAAAACATACAAAAACTCTGTTCCTTTACAGCTGCACTCCTCCCACGCTTTAAGTTGTATATGTCACCAAATTATGTAGTTATATGTTGTGTGCCCAAAAACATAAACTAATAGTTCTTTAAGTGTATTAGTCTCTTAAATTATGTAATAAATAAGGTTTAGAGTTATAGACCAAAGTGACAGTAGTCTAATACTAATTTTATACTAATAAATGCTTTTTTTTCATCTTAAATCATGTAGACAACAAAAAATTCAGTTTGAAACTATTGTTACAGTAGTACTAGCTTTTATAATTTCCCGTATATTTAACTTCATTGAGAGCTTTATGCTTCAAGTTACTATCTAGAGTCCTTTCATTTCACCTTGCAGAAATCCCTTGGGCATTTCAAGGCATGTCAAATGGTCACAGACTTCCTCAGCTTTTGTTTCTCTGGAAATGTCTTAATTTCTACCTAACTTTTGAAGGACAGTTCTGCTGCTTTTTAGTTTTTGGGTTTTTTCCCTATTTTGCATTGTCGTCTGGCTTCCAAAGTTTCTGATGAGAAATCTGATAATGATCTTATTGAGGATCCCTTGCATGTAATAATTTGCTTCTCTCTTAATACTGTCAAAAGTCTCTGAAAGTTTATGTGACTTACTGTGGGTTTTTAAATTTCATCTTACTTGGAGTTCACTGAGCTTCTTTGATATTTACCTTCCTGTCTTTCATCAAATTTGGGAAGTTTTCAGGCATTATTTCTTCACTCCTTGGCATTTGTGGGTTGCTGACTTCTCCAGCTCTAAGGCTGGGATACATGAGGCAAAAAGAAAACACATGAAACTACTCACCATCATGCCCCTCTTCTGCTCCTGAAGTCCCTCATCATCTGCCGCCTTCTTTTCACCTTTTAGAGCCTCTTGTTTTTATTTGGGATGTAATACCCAGGGGTTTTAGTTGTACTTAGTGGAAAGAAGAGGATGAGTACTTCATCTTCGTAGAAGTGGAAGTCTTAAGATAGTTTTATGTCTGCATACATACATACTATCTTTGATATATTGATTAAATAATGATTTTAAATATGATTCTCTTACCTAGATAAAAAAAACAAGAAAAAACATCTGAAAACAAAGAAGGAAAGAAACTCTACCATAGCAAGCCATCAGAGAAGAGCAAGAGGTAAATATTCATTGATATGGTTGTTAACAGTCGTTGGGGAAAAAAACAAGAATAGCAAGTTATTTCCTCTTATACCCAGGAAGACTTCATGATTTTTCCCCAGGTAAAATTAATGATTAAAATTTTGCTCATATTATTTACTGTTTATAAAAATACAAAAGAATCTTGACAGATGAGAAGTGGGTCTTATTATGGTGCTATATTTAAATTTCACTTATACTTACCTTACTTGGAAAAGTATTTGAGGCATCTTACAAAGATGTATCCAGGATAGCAAGAAGAAATAAATTAAAACTAAGAAAAATTAATGGGAAAACAAGAGTATAAAATAGATGGTGCTGAGAGATTGCCTTCCATCATGATAGCATGAGGATCTCTGCAAACCCACTCACCAGCAAAAATCAAAGAAAATTATTTTTTTAAAAAAACAAAAATTTAAAGTTTCTGGAAATGGTCCTAAGGGCATACAGCAAATGAAAAAACATCTATTCAGGAAAATCTACTAAAATTGGGTACGAACAAAAAAACAACCAAAAAGAAACCAGTGAGAGACTGGGGCATTTGAATCAAGACTCTCCCCTCCCTGCCCCCCAGCTTCCAGCTCAATGATACTCCAGAAGAGTGCAGCCAAGGACACAGGGTCCGCTCTCCCCACAGATGCCAGCCAGAGGGCTATCTTCCCACGAAGGGCAGGGCTTGCGTATTTCTTATCCTGTCTCCAGCTGCCTGTTGTTGAAGCGAAGTTCCAGGTAAGTGCAGTCAGGAGGCGGGGGCTCCCTTCTTTCTACCCAGACCCCATTCTTGGAAAGAAGGCTCCACTTTGTATGCTACATCACTGAAAATATTTTGGTCCTAATCGCCTGTCTTGGATTTAAAGTGTTGGTTCCACACTGGAAGAGGCAAATAGAGGCAAATAGAGAAGACCTGAGGCTCCTGCCCTCCTCCCACCTACATCTTAGCTCCTAAAGTGGGTACCACTGAGAGAAGAGTGCCACTGTCCCCACTCTCAGCTCCAGAGACACATCAGAAATTCTGCCTAAGTGCATCAAGATGGCAGACTAGGAGGATGTGGAGCTCACCTCCCCTCAAAAACACATCTATATGTGGAACAATTCTCACAGAAAACCAACTGGAAACTGGCAGAAGATCTCTTATACAACCAAAGCTGCAAGAAAGAGCCCCATGTCACTGGGTAGGATGGTAAAAAAAAGGCAATAGGACACAAGACGCCCCTGGGAGGTATCTGTGAAGGAGGGAGGGTCCACACAGGCAAGCCCTCACCCTGGGAACCCCCTGACTGCTAGGAACGCCACCAGGACAGACAGAGGGACTGGAAGGGCCTGGACCGTGATCTCAAGGTGTGTGCATGTGCTGGCTTGCTATCAGTCAGGGCAGAAAGAGACCAGAGCTGATGGCTGCCACTTCTTCACACTCCCCAGCCTGAAGCACATGCCGGGTGGGGCAGCTAGTATGTGCGGTGGCTAGGCACTGAATCTCAGGTTTAATGTGCCCTGGGAGTGAACTCAGTCTAGCTGCACAGAGACAGCCTGGAGAGTCTGGGGTGTGGCCCAGGCCACACCTCAGAGCCCATTGTCAGTACCTGCACTGCAGAGCGTAAGTCTGCCATTGAAGCCCATCATCAGCACATGCGTGGTGGGGCACAGGCACGGCGGCCGCGGACTTTGTTGGCATACGCACCAAGTGGCATCACAGAATCGCATGTCTCTGGCAGACAGCCCCTGGGGAGGAATACACAGCGGTTCCTTTCCCTGTGAGAGTGCTCTGCTTCTTCCCACCTCACACCCCAGCTTGGAGCTGGACTGTGGGTGGACAGGTCCTGGGAGAGCAGCCCCAGGCAGCAGCACAATGACCTCAATTCCTGCAGCCACAACACCCCAGCTCCCAGCACCCGCCTAGCACTAGGTCTGGGATAAACACAATGGAGAAACGGACAAGACCTTGGGCTGCTTCTGGGAAGAACTGTGGATGCCTTCAATGGTGGCACATAGGTTTGCTATGACTACATGGGCCTCACTTGCTTCAGCGCTCACCTCCTTTGCAACAGAGCACATACTTAAGGGCAACAGAGTCTTACTGAGCCCAACCCTCAGGGCTTCTACTCCAACAACCAGGGAGCAGACCCCACCCCCAGCAGGGCTCTGACAGCCACAGAGCAACGAGGAGGCCCCACCCAAAATCCAGTGCAGGCTCTGGACAACACCCCACCAATCCCATCCCCTATCAAGGGGATAATGGCCAGCATACTCTAAGGAAAGATGTGGCTAGCATCCATACCAAAACTAGCCCTCACACCAAAAATATTGAACTCACACAGTCTATACAGGGACACTCTCACATAAAAGCACCCCTTTAAGACCACAGTAGATAGCCGTTTATTCCTCCTAAATTCAGAGACAGAGAAAGTTAAGTAAAATGAAAAAGAAGGAGAGGAACTGTTCCCAATTTAAAAAATAAGAGATATCCCCTGAATAAACAAATCATGAAACAGACCTCAGTGGTCTACTACACCCTGAGTTCAAAAAGGAGGTAATAAAAATGCTAAAGGAATTAAGAAAGATTATCAATAGAAAGGCAGATCACTGTAACAAGGATCTAGAAACTATAAAAAGGAACCAGTCAAAATTAGATAAGTCAACTGCCAAGATAAAAACCAATCTACAAGCAATGAATAGCAAACTAAGTGTCACAGAAGAATGAACAAGTGATCTGGAAGACAGAATAATGGAAATCAATCAGTCAGAACAGCAGACAGAAAGACAAATGAAAAAAGAAAAGTGAAAGCAATATACGAGATCTATGGGATAATATAAAGCATGCCAACCTACACATAATATTGGTTCCAGAAGGAGAAGAAAGAGAGAAGGGGATCTAAAATGTATTTGAAGAAATTATGGCTGAAAACTTCCTGAAATCTAAAGAAGGAAACAGATATCCAGGTACAGGAAGCACAGAGGGTCCCAAAGAAGATGAATACAAACAGCCCCACACCAAGACATATTGGAATTAAAATGGCAAAAGATAAAGAGAGGATTTTAAAGGCAGGAAGAGAAAAGCAGTCAGTTACAAGGCAACCCCCATAAGACTATCAGCTTATTTCTCCACAGAAACTGTGCAGGTCAGAAGGCAGGGGCATGATATATTCAAAGTCCTGAAAGAGAAAACCCTGCCCACTGGGATACTCTACCCAGCAAGATTATAATTTAGAATAGGAGGAGAGAGAAAGAATTTCTCAGACAAGCAAAAACTAAAAGAATACAGCAATACTAAGCCTAACCTAAAAGAAATATTGAAAGGTCTTCTCTAGATAGAAAAGAAGCAAGTATCTATAGGAAAGGGAAAATCACAATAGGAAAGGCAAATATATACAAGGATTGAAGATCACTTAAATAAGTCAGTACATAGATTAAAAAACAATCCCAAAAAATTGTAAAAATTATTAAAACTACAAAGGATAAGGATGAGGATGTAAAATAGGACATCAAAATCACAAAATGTAGGGAATGGGAGTATAAAAATGAAGATCTTTTAGAATGTGTTTGAACTTGTATGACTATCAGTTTAAAGCAAGTAGATATAGTTACGGTTAACATGTTTGAAAACCAGGGTAACCAAACATCAAAAAGGTACAATACAGTCACAGAAACCCAAAAGAAAGGAACTCAAGCATAATACAAAAGAAATCCATCAAACCACAAAAGGGAAAACAAAAAAGAAATGAACAAAGAAGTACAAAAACTGGAAAACAAGGTTTAAAATGGCAATAAGTACATACCTATCAATAATTACTTTAAATGTCAATGGACTAAATTCTCATCAAAAGACACAGAGTGGCAGATTGGAAAAAAAAATCAAGAACCTACAATATGCGGCTCACAAGTACAATATGCTGCCTACAAGACTCACTTTAGGGCAAAAGACACACAGGTTGAAAGTGGGGGGATGGAAAAGGATATTTCATGCAAATGGAAACAATAAGAAAGCAGGGGTAACAATACTTGTATCAGACAAAGTAGACTTTAAAACAAAGTACTTTTTAAAACATAAAGACAAAGAAGGACATTATATAATAATAAAAGGAGCAATACAAGAAGAGGATATTACACTTGTTAACATAAATGTACCCAATATAGGAGCACCTAACTACATAAAACAAATAGCAGCAGACATAAAGGAAGAGATTGACAGGAATACAATAATAATAGGAGACTTTAACACCCCACTGACATCAATGGACAGACCTTCTAGACAGAAAATCAGTAAGGCAACAGAGATGCTAAACGACACAACAGACCAAATATTTTTCCTTGGTCAGGGGAACCAGGTAAAACAGATAGCTCCTAATGTCTTCCCAAAATAAATGACTTAATTTGCAACAGATCCTGGAGAAATTCAAGCTTAACAGCATTCTCAGAAACAGTAGAAGTAGAGTAAAAGGCAATTCGGAGAAGATTGGCAGATCCATTGGATAAACAGGCTAAACTTGTAGGCTGGCTAGTTCTCCAGAGAGAACTGCAGGGAGGGGAACAGCTGGGAGGAGTCTGAGGTGGCATCAGAACAAATCTGAAACCCTGACCTGGGAAACTATTCCTTCAAAGGAGCCCAAATTTGATTGGATTAGTCTATAGAGCAATTTATGCTCCAGGGCACTGTTGAAAACAGTAGATCTATCAGCCAGAAATTAGTGGAACTTAACAGCGGGGTGTGATCAGGGAAGGTGTCGAAGACAACCCTGCCCAAACCGGTGCCTTCCCAGAGAGAACGGGGCACAACCCAGTCTGCATCCCTCAGGGAGCAAATGAGAGGTTTGACACTTCAGGGGTACCAGCCAGTCACTAAAGAAACAAATAGGTAAATAACAACAAATAGCTCCAGAAGGTATGGAAGGGGTAGCAGGGAAAGGTTAGTACCCAGGGTTCAACAGAATTGTCTAGTTGGGAAATAAGCCTGACAAACACAGATGAAGGACAACATCCCTAGTTGATGGGATCCAAAAAATCACCCTTGGATCCAATCAATCAATCTTTCAAGCATCTGTTACCTGCAGAGAGCCCGGAAGTTGAAGACCTGAGTACCAGACTTAGAAGATTTCTACTCAGATATTTCTGGAGTTAATAACAGTGATCCAGTGGGAAATTTAAAGTTAGCAGTCACAAGTTCATTCAGCAGATACTGAGCACCAGATACACTGTCATCTGCTAAATGTGGATTGAATTAATGGAATCTAATCTCCCAAGAACTTCTGAAATTTTTTCTCTTTTCCTCCTTTATTATTTTCTAATAATCTTTGGCAAAAAGAGTGAACAGTATCACCTTAACTGAGGTTAATTCCTGAGGTCAACTTAAGTTCATGCTCTTGAACTATTTCTTAAATGATTGCTTGTTAAGATATCAGTATATCCCCCCCAAAAATTAGAGTATTTTAGTTAACTTTATTTCCTACCAGGATACTTTCAATAATTAATTTTGCAGACTTTAAGCAAAAACAAATAATTATAGATTACTGTGATTAGAATTTATAGAATCACATTCATAAGGACACTGGCCAAGTGATTTTCTGTGAGATAAATATAATAGTTTATTATGGTTCATAGCATTATTTCAATCAAAGGAAGAGGGCTAAAAATGACATCAAGAGTTCATTGAATCAAGTCTTACTACAAGTGAATTTTTTTCAGCCTAATTTCACCCCTTGTCTCTCCATATTCTTTATAATGATTATATAATATTGCTACTTTTAACTTTCTGTAATTTTTTCTAGAATATTTCCTTTGCTCTCTCCCTTCAACAATCAAGTTTTGATTTTTACAGTTCCCTCCCATTTTCATCCTGATTATGTCAATTTTATCTAAAAAGAGGATTTTAGCTTTTAACTATTTCATAGTCTACTTTTTATCATGAGTTGGTATGCATTACATCTTGGCAAAATGTTTTCAGTTCTTTTCTCAGGCCCTTTTGGAAAATTCTTTCTAATATCCACATAGCACAGATACAGAAACAAAAGTTGGGAATCATTTAAAATGTTTTCACAATCACATAATGATTTGTAGACTACTCAAGATTAGCAGTCACAATTCTATGGTGTTTTGTGTCTCTTTTAGTCCAACTGGGTCATATTGGCAAGTATCTCAAGATAGACAGCAATGTCATGTATATGATCTTTCTTACTCTGAACTTTTTTACAAGCTACAAGAAAATATGTTTTCAACTTTTCTATATAAACAGTTTTGTAATTGCTTATACCTTTTCATACAATTTTATATAGTTTCACTCATTTCACACTTATCTTGCTAAATCTTTATTCTTCTCATTAAGTGAGATTATAAGCATACATTTTTGTCTCTTTCTCATCATAAATAAGTTCTATATGAAGTAAAAATTTCAAACTCCCTTTAATGCCAAAATACAATATTAATATTTTCTTTTATCATTGTTGTAGAAGAAAAGTAGTGTTGCGAAAGATAGAAGGCTGATTTAAAAGATTATTTTTGTCCATTCTAAATCTATGAGGATAAAATGAGAAATGTTGAAAATTACGATAAATCATAGAAAATATACCTCATTTTCATGTTTATAATATAGTACTGCTTTCCTTCTGGTTCTGTGTTCCATTAGGTTTGTGAAAAAGGACATTTAGTTCAAAGACACAAAGAATCAAATTCTGATGTGACAGGTAATGTTCTGCTTTTACCCTCTCATAAACAAGTAATTCATTTCCTCAACAAACACTTTTTTGTGCTACAGCTTTGAGGTTATCACTGTGCTTTGTGCTAGGGATATTAAGAATATACTGTACCATTTCTTATTCCCAGGAACTCATCTTTTAATAGGAGGAGACAAACAAATAAACAAGTTAAGTGCAGTGTTACAGGTGCAATGCCTATAGTCTGGACAGGGTTCCAAGGGAGCACAGAGAAGGGAGGGTCAGTTAGACTGGAGGGTTGGATTGAGTGGTCCCTGTACTTGAGAGATATCGCCGATTTGAAGGATTTTTCTCAAAACAGAATATAGGGATTTTATGTTTTAAAAAACATCTTGGTCCTTTTGTGATGAGCCAGGAGAGAAATTAAATTTTGGATTATTCATTTGCTTCTATAGGAATCTACTAAGTCTAACATAAATCTCTGAATCTCTAACATTTCTGGTATATTTTTTTCTTAATTTTTATCTCATTATCTTTACTTGAGGTCCTTTGAAAAATATTCACAAAATTTAAACACTATTTTAATTTTGTCTAAAATACTTCATTAATTTTATGTGTATGTATTAATTTTTATACATTTATACCACACTTTCAAAAAGAATTTCAGGTAACTTAATTAAAAGTATATATACAAGTACATAAATCCACTTAGTTTGTGATACAGCAGGCTAATTAAAAATAGAAATGAAAGTAAGAACCATACCTAGGAAAGGAGAGAATTTTATTATAATTAAGATGGTTACTTCACTGAACTTTAAATTATTCTTTCTCATAGTGATAATCCAAGCAAAATCAGTCACTTTTTATATGTAACTTTTATATATTCTTCTGTTAAATTTAATGTCAGAAATATTTTAGACTTTTTTCTATACACATACACTCCATGTTAATTAATCACAGGTTATAATTAATCCTCATGTTTTTTTGTAACCTATGTTTTCCTTTAAAAGTACAGGATATTATTAACTTCTTTACATGTTAATAAATGGTGGCAAAGTATTCCATTGTATTAGTGAACCTTTATTTAGCCACCCCCACTGTTAAACACTTTTTTCTGTTGTAAACAACAATGAAGATGTTTAACTCCCTATTTGTGTATATTCTTAATTATTTATTTATAATAGATTCCTAGAAAGGAACTGCTGACCCAAAGAGTATGAACATTTTTTAGACCTTACTATAAATAGCAAAAATGCAACAAAAATCATATAAGTTTGAGAACTGTTTGTATTAATTTCATTGAGCTAAACTACTATTTACATATTATCTGCTAGCATTTTTCATTTAGAAAAAGATAAAAATATGAAATGTAAAAGAGTCAATGAACTATTTTCATGCTACTAATGAACTTTTACCATCTTTTCTAGATACAAGGCCAGATATATCAGATGACTATACATTTGATTATTTCAGAAGACAGTTCCCTAATCAAGGTTTGTGCATAAGATGGGAATACAGACAGTTATGAGTGGTCACCTATCATCTGAACGTAAGCTATTTAATATGTGTCTGGTCAAGATTTGCACGTAAGAAACTAGAAGACTATTTTCAAATCAGACAGACAAAGAACAATTCACCTTCCCAGAAATTCTGAATCTCAAATTTTTATTTTTCTCTCTAATTCTAGAAATATAAAAGACAGTAGAACTTCCTTATATGTCAACTGGATTTCTTGTAATTTTACCAAGTCAAAAAAAATAAATATTATTCATCTCATTGTCTAATCTTTTCATTCCCAGCTCATTGAATCTGAAAGCAGAGAGAAACCTTGAGAGCACCCTACTCTCACCCCCTACTGACGACAGGACCCAGGCGCATCCCACTTTTGAACGACTACACTTGGTGACAAGTAGTTTACCAAACTGCAGTCACTTCATTCCATTGTTAGAGAGCAGTGTTCTTTTTATGTTGAGTTAAAAGCATATGTCCCTATAAATTTAATTCACCTCTTTAATAATACAAAGCAAAAAAGAATAAAAAGACCTTAAAGGTAAACATTTCTGACCAACTCATTTTCCCTAATTCTCCACATGACAGATCATAATTTTTTTTTTTTTTTTGCGGTATGCGGGCCTCTCACTGTTGTGGCCTCTCCCGTTGCGGAGCACAGGCTCCGGACGCTCAGGCCTAGCGGCCATGGCTCACGGGCTTAGTTGCTCCGCGGCATGTGGGATCTTCCAGGACCAGGGCACGAACCCGTGTCTCCTACATCGGCAGGCAGATTCTCAACCACTGCGCCACCAGGGAAGCCCCCATAAATATTTTTTAAAGCTATCATTTCCCTGACACTTTCCTTCCATTTCTTTCAGCCATCCATAATATGATTCCCTTTACTATTATATTTTACTGTTTTCTGTCACTATTCAAGCTTGAATGAAACTGAACACAGTATTGCAGATGTCATCTAACTAGGACAGCCATTCCTTGGTATCTGTGGGGGACTGGTTCCAGGAACCCCACAAATAGCAAAATCTGAGGATGCTCAAGTCCCTTATATAAAATGACGCAGTATTTGCATATAACCTATGCATATCCTTCAGAATCTCTAGATTACTTATAATACCTGTACAATGTAAATGCTATGTAAAAAGCTGCCAGTGCACAGAAAATTCAAGATTTGCTTTTTGGAACTTCTTGGAATTTTTTTCCTACTATTTTTGATCCACAGTTGGTTGAATCCGCAGATGCAGAACCCATGGATATGGAAGCCTGACTGTATACAATAAATTATCATTCTCATTTGTTTCTTTCTAGATACCAGATTTCCATTAATGCAGTCTAAGATTACATGTTTTTCTGAAAATTATCCTAAAATATTGACATATTGGATTTACAAATACTCAAACCTATAAAGTTTTATTTTCATATTGCCACTTCTAACTTACGTCTCCTCCATTCTCTACTTCTTCAATTTTGGTTTGATATTTTGGTCCAGTGTACTGAGCCTTAAATTTATTCCTGTTAAACTAAGTCTTCTTAGATTCAGCCTTTCATGAACTTGATCTTGATTATGTCATATCGTTGTACCATATACATGTGTATATACCTTATACATATATACAATATATAAATACATATCTATACATATATCTGACCTCTTGTCAAAGCTTCAGCTTCTTTATCTGTATATGTCTTCACTTAAATGTCCCTTATAGCCAAATTCAAATTCATCTAATCCCACATTGAATGCTGTTCCTTCTGTATTCACTATAATAACTTTGGTAGCAGTACTATCTACATAACTACCCAAGCTAGAAACCTAATAGTTATCTTTTTTTCTTCTTTAATTCCACCACTCATATCTAGATAGCCACTGAATCCAACTGATTTTACCACATAATCCCTCTTGTCTCTACCTTAACTACCATCATTCTTTTCAGTGCTTATTTATCAGAAGCACTTTAGATTTCTAAGTGGTCTCCTTGCCACCAATATTGTCATCCTAATTCCACCTCTCATACTACCATAAAAGCAATTTATCAAAAACAGAAATCTGATTAATGCCACTACCTAAAGCCTTTCAGTAACTCCCAGTTTTCTAACAGTGGTTGAAGTTGGCACAATCCTGAGAAATTTGTTCTAGGCTCTCTCTTTTCAATTTTTTTTCAACTTTTAATTTTTAAATAATTTCAAGAATAGTACAAAGAGCTATATCTACCCACCTACATAGCTGTATTTTCCCCCCAATCCATTTTTGGTAGACATAATGCTCCTTCATTCCTAAAGAGCTTTAGCATGTATTTTCCAAGAACAAGAACATTCTCTTACATTAAAATAAGGAAATTCAACTTTGATACAATACTCCTTTGTATCATATACTGTAGTTAAATTTTGCCGAATGTACCAATGATGTCCTTTAGGGCAAAACTTCTCCCTGACTGAGGCTCACAGATTGCATTTAATTGCCATATCCCTTTATTCTCTTCTAATTTGGAACATCTGCTCAGCCCTTCTTTGTCATTCACAGCACTGGCACTGTGAAGATTATGGGCCAGCAGTCTTACAGAATGTCTGGTTTTAAAATTTTAGAATTATCTGGGGACTTTATGATAATCCCAGCTTTGAATTCTAGGTTGGCCTTTGTTGTCAACCCCCAAATCTGCATTTTTAATAAGGTACCATAGATAATCCTGATGTTGATGATCTGCTCTTTTCGACTCACCGCATTGGGAACTATAGTGAAGAGTCGGTGGGAGGCCAAGCATTTGGGACCCAGCCCGTCCAACCCTTATTCATCCTGAGTAGCTTTCATGTAAGAGTTTTCTTTCAATAATGGTCTGTTACTTTAAAAACAAACAAAAATTTTTTTGACTACCACTAGCTGCATCAGAGAAACCAAGTTCCCTAACATGGCGTACAAGACTTCCAGTGAACTGGCCCCTGACTGCCTCTCCAGTTTTACCTCTTGCCATCCTCTGCCTTTTCCTTTACACTTCAGCAATATGATCTTCTTGTGGCCTCAAAGTACATCAGTCTTCTCACCTCCTTGCCTTTGCTCATTCTGTCTTCTCTGCCTGAAACATAATTCTCCCTCTTCAACTAGATAAGCTACTCATCATTTAAGGAGTAGGTATCAAAGTGTAATAAGACGCATATACAGTTCATTACAATAAGAGTGAGACAGACTGAGTGACAGACTGAGTGATAATGATATGCTCAAAATGTAATAAGACTCATTATACAGTTCACTACAATAAGAGTGAGATAGAGTGAGTGATAGTGATATGCTCAAAATGTAAGAAGACTCATATACACTTCATTACAGTAAGAGTGCGATAGACTGAGTGATCATGATATGCACAAATTGCTCTGGTTGCTCAGAGAAGGGGATGTAATCCAGCCTGGAAATCTCAGGGAATGTTTTCCTGAAGGAACTGATCCTTAAATTATGATCATGATTATGATGGAGTCTTAAGTGATAAGTTAGGCATTTAGCAGCAAGAGGAGAGTCACTTCCTTGAATTCTTAAAAGATTAATGTCAGTGGTTCTGTGATCTTATTTATATGAAAATTCTATTCTTACTTGAGATGAACTATGTCTGGGACTGAAGACAAGGCATTCAGAGCCTTTTGACTCCTGACATCTCTCACCAGTATTTATTCTCCCCTGTCTAAACAGAAGATAATGCTATTCAATAGAAAAGACAGGTGCAATAGAGGAGCTGAGGGACTCTGCTCTCTGTCATCCATCAGTATTTTAAAATAATCCCAGCAGAACAAATCTAAACATTATTTGATATATTTTCATTCTGAATATAGCTAAGTAAAATTTACTTCTTTTTGTCAATATTACTTCATATCTGCGTTCATCTGGTATTTAGCCTTCCTGATACTATTCTCCTGTGGCTCAGTCACTCTCCTATAATCCTCCTTTGTTACATAATCTCCTTTCCATCTTAGTTCATGTTCTTTTAAAAATCTGATGTTTATCTGCTTCACAGAGGTCTCAATATACTAGTCGATGACTGTGCTAGATACTGGGCTACAATGGAAAATAAAATATAGTCTGTTCTCAAGAAGCAGAGAGAGTGGCAAGTAAACAGACAGTAGAAATATAATGGGATAAATGCTACTTACTGTGCTATGATATTATACAGGAGTTGTTTGGGGATAAGGGAGTATCAGAGAAAGTTTCTCAGAAAAGGTAACTGTTACAGTTCCAGGGGCCAAATAAATAAATAGTATTTTTTCTTTACCAAGTTTTGAATCTATTAAAAATTAAGACAAAAGAGTAGGACAAAATACTAGCAAACCGAATCCAGCAACATATAAAAAGCATTATACACAGTGACCAAGTAGGATTTATCCCAGAAACGCAAGGCTGGTTTAACATATGAAAATTATCCACCTCCAAGAGTAATGAAAATAAAAACAAAAATAAACCAAGTGGGGCTTCCCTGATGGCACAGTGGTTGAGAGTCCACCTGCCAATGCAGGGGACACGGGTTTGTGCCCCGGTCCGGGAAGATCCCACATGCCGTGGAGCGGCTAGGCCCGTGAGCCATGGCCGCTGGGCCTGCGCGTCCGGAGCCTGTGCTCCGCAACGGGAGAGGCCACAGCAGTGAGAGGCCCGCGTACCGCAAAAAAAAAAAAAATTCCACAGCTAATATCATAGTTGATGGTACAAGACAATGCTTTCCCCCTAAGATCAGGACGAAGACAGGGAGGTCTACTCTCAATATTTCTATTTGACATAATGGAGGTTTAGGCAGGGCAGTTTGGAAAGAAGAATAAATACAATGCATCCAGACTGGAAAGAAGTAAAACTACCTCTATTTGCAGAACACATGATCTTGTATGTAGAAAATCCTAAGGAACATACATACACACACACACACACACACAACCTACTAGAGCTAATAATCAGTTCAGCAAGGTTGCAAGATAGAAAATCAACATGCAAAACTCAGTTGTAATGGGTGAATTGTATGGTATGTGAATTAGATCTCAATAAATCTGTTGTAAAAATCAATTGTATTTCTATATACTAGCAATGAACACTCTGAAAATGAAATTAAGAAAACAATTCCATTTACAAAGCATCAAAAAGAATAAAATACTTAGAAATAAATTTAACAAAAACAGTGTAATACTTGTACACTGAAAAGTACAAAACACTGTTGAAATATATTAAAGAAGATTTAAATAAATGGAAAGATTCCCCCACATTCAGGAATCAGAAGACTTGTTAATATGGCAACACTCACCAAATTGATACACAGATTCAATGCAGTCCTATGAAAATCTCTGCCGAAACAGAAATTACAAGCTAAACCTAAAATGCATAGGAAATGTAAAGGATGAGAATAACCAAGACAATTTTGAAAAAGAAGAACAAAGTTCAACGAGTCATACTTTCCAATTTCAAAACTTACCACCAAGCTGCAGTAATCATAACAGTGTGGTACTGGCATAATGGTAGATATAGAGACCAATGAAATAGAACTGAGAATACAGAAATGAACCCTTATATTTATTGTCAATTAAGTTTCAACAAAGGTGCCAAGACAATTCAACGAAGAAAAAAATAGCCTTTACAACAAATGGTACTGAGACAACTAGATATTCACGTGCAAAAGAATAAAGTTGGACTCATTCCTTACACCAATTCATTAATTCAAAATGGGTGACAGACCTAAATGTAAGACCTGAAACTACTCTTAGAAGAAAAGATAGACATACAATGTAAACATAGTAAGGGGACTGCTAGCTTTAAGCTCCAACATGTAAAGGGCTGGATTTGGAGAGTAGACCTTTGTTAGGGAGAACGTTCTGGATAGTTTGCAAGGCTTACTCTTCCTCCCCCTGCCAGAGCCAGCCCCTTCTAGCCTTCTTGTCTCATTGAAGGGTAGGGGGAAGAAAAGCTAAGAAATGCTTATTAAGGTCACAGCCCAAGGACACAGACCCACTAAAAGACTAAGATGTAATAAGATTTTAGGATGTTCCCTTTCCCCATAACTTAGCACCACACCAACATGACTCCAGTATAAGAACAATGGATTACAGCTAAAAGAGCTGCAAGCCAGACACATATTCTGTCTGACAAGTGGTGCTTAGGGAACCCCAAAGACAAAGGATAGACAAAAACAACGCTAAAAAAAAAAAAAAAACAACGCTATTATAGGAATTCCTACAATGTATACACACACACACACCTAGCACATCATATTCAAACTTCAGAAAACCAAAGACAAAACTCTTTGAATTTATCTTTCTCTGTCTGACTTACTTCACCTAGCCTAATGCTCTCAAGGTCCTGTTGTCCCAAATGGCAGGATTTCCTTCTTGCTCATGGCTGAATAATACTCCATTGTGTGTATGTGTGCGGGTGTGTGTGTGCATACACACACCCACACACATACACACACCATATCTTCTTTATCCATTCGACCATTGACTGACCCTTATGTTGTTTCTGTGTCTTGGCTATTGTAAATAATGCTCCAATAAACATGGACAGACACCTCTTCAAGATCTTTTTTTTTTTTTTCATTTCTTTGGATATATCCCCGGAAGTGGAATTGCTGGATCATAGTGTAGTTCTATTTTTAATTTTTTGAGCAACCTTCATAGGCACATACAACTAGTTAGGGAGATAAATAACCAAAACAGAGCATAGTGTACAATTTAGAGAAAAGAATTTTGGAATTGATCATCATGAAGGAGACTGAATCTCACAAGACCAGATGAGAGAAGCAAGAAGTACTTCTAAATCAACTGAAAGTTTTTTCACCTCTCAAAAAGACACCAATGCTCAGTCAAAAAAAATAGCTGGTGGATTCGCTTGGGCATATGACATGAATGAACACTGATTATCAGATAATTCCCTTGATTGCTTGATGAAACTGAGTAAAATTACATTTCCTAATTCAGAATTTGCCACTAAAATGCCCTGTGGGTTAACCAAAGGGGAAATTTTGATGACAGATGTGTTGGACTCTTATAGTGTAAAGCTCATTTTGTCACATCTTACCAACAATACTGTTTTCTACAGTTATCACATGATACATTGAATAAAAAAGAAAAAACATTTCCTCTGGCTATTAGGTACTTTAATTTGAAAAATGGGGTTTCAAAGAATCTTGATTTCTATGAAGATTTTAATGAAACCACAGAAAACATCAAACCAAATATTGTCAATATGTTCTCCAAAGACAAACTAGACTTTGCTCATCTATCTGCATGGTTGGCTGACAATGAAAATATAAAATATATATTTTTGCAAATTTCATTCAGTCTATCAACTTCTTACCAAAGAAAATAAAAAGATCTGATCTCTTAAATGTCTTGCACACCTTGTTTTTAAAAAAGAGTGTGATTTGCTATCCTGTGATAATGAGGCTTTCATAACGAAATTTTTTGGTCACGTTTTAGTTTCCTCAAAACATGCAGAAGCACTTAATGAGAGTTTCGACTTTACAGAAATGAAAGAAGGCAGTTTCCTTAGACCTGTGCCAACAAGGTGGCTATCATTGTTGCCAGCCATAGAAAAGACATTAAAATATTGGTCTGCCATTAAATCACATTTTCAACACGTGGGACAAGAAGAATGGCCTTCTTTAATTTGCAACTAGTTTGAAGATGGGAATAGAGGAAAGGGCTACAGTAAAACAATTTATATGCTGTTTCTCTAATTCTGTTTGATGACCTTTGAAGAGGTCATACAGAGCATAGAAAAGGATGAACTAACTGCACCTCAGTTGTTTGACATTATGTGTAGGTTATGACAAAAACTCATAGTGAAAAAAAATGACATTTAGGGGGAAATAAGACTGACTCAGAAGTCAAAAATATGTCACCAGAAAGGCCAGCCAAGTTAAACAGCACTAAAAACTGTAATTTATTTGAAATCCACCTTCAGTTTAAGTTCAAATTACCTCTGTGCTTTAAAAACCTGTTCCCTGAGAAAGAAAAGTTTAACTTGCAGTGATATCCAGTGTGCTTCAGAGTATCTAAAAACAGTGGACATTTTAGACATGGTGAACACTACATGATGAATTTAAGGATGCAAAGGGCCAAATGCCCAAAAGCCAGCCCACTAAATTAAGCCTGTAGATACAAAGTGGATGGACATTTTTGTACAGCTGGAAACTAATTCCTTACAGGTCTAGAAACCTGCTATTACGAATAAGTAAGGTCATAGTCCATGCTCAAATTCCTTTGACGACAGGATATCTAACTTGCTGTCATTGCATTGGCCTGCCACCAGGGGTCAGTGTAATGTGGGGCTTCATAAGAGCAGACCTCAGAGGCCTTGACTTTGAATGTGTTCAGCTTTACCACTACATAAAAGAAGGATATCCTGAAGGCTGCAGGCAGTTCAGAGAAGTATTATTGGAAGAGGACACACAAAGAGCAAAAATATCCTACTTTATCATGGGACATAAACGTCCATTTTTATTAATTATAAGTAATGTCTGTTTAATTAGCCCCATTGTATTTACATTCAACTTTTTAAAGGTCTTATATTTATGTATCTTAAGAAGACATAATATGGCCTATAAAATGTAAATATCCTATAAAGAGTTAAAATCTGTATTAGAGGAAAAATCTATTTAAATGTTATATTATTCCCACACATACTATTTGTTTAATTGGTTCCACTATTAATAACTACTAATTGCCACTGTTAACTAGTCCTACTGTTTTTCTTAAATAATGGCATTTATATAACAAAACAAATAATACAGAATAATATATAATTTTAAATAAGTGCCTAATTTATATTTTATGTTAAAATAATAATCATATGTGTATAAGTATTTATTACATATTGTACTAATTTTTTGGTCTGGTGTAGCTGTGTCTTGAGTTGGCACTCTAAAAGTTAGTCACCCTACTACACATGTAGATGGCCTTCATAGAGCCTGACATGCAGAATTCAGTTCTGAAATGCTTGATAATTATTGGACAGGTATTTCTACTGTTTGCTCTTCTCTTGAAACAGTTTCATTTAAAAGCTTCCAGAGGAAGTATGCACTGATATATTTCATATGTCTGAATGAGATAATGTCAGGTTAATTGAAGATAAATTCAAGCTAGCCATTAAATATATGAATGAGGTAATTGTGAAGAAAGTAAAAAAATTGTTTTGTTAACCTGAAAACCTAAGTTCCGAAATTTTATGGTATATTCTCTTTTTTAGCAAAAATACCTGGACAAGCCCCTTCTTGGCTTCTAAAAAGATATTTGAGGTGGGGGAACTACACTTGATTTCTTCTACCAGGTTACCTTACTCCCTTTCCTCTGTCTTATTTTTATTTTGGACTAAAGTAACAGCTAAAAGTGACGTTTTAATAACAATTGCTAATTGTCTCCTTAGAGTCTACATAGTGTCTGTGGCTAGGTCAGTTTTATACATAGGAGTGCACATATGATGCACTTTGAATGGTTCTGAGATTTCAGTATCCCTAATGGGTGCCTTAACATCTGCAGTTAGACATTTATTTCTAAGCAATTATCATTGCTTTATCTGAGTTTCTCTTTTTAAATAGAAATACTTCTGGCATAAGATAGTTACTTAGAATGAATACTATCAAATGTTTTACTATCTGTAATAGCAATTGAAGCACTGGTCACGTAGGGATTATACTAGTACCTAAAAATTGGAAAAGGAACAGAAAGGGAAGTCAGGGATAACATAGATAAACTTTGTAGTTTTGTCTAAACCGGTAATTATTATACCACTAGCCCCCCTGGCAGGTTTCCCTATCTCTAGGAATAATGATATGAACAGCTACCTGAACAGTGGATTTGTAAGTATTTGAGAACAGACTCAGTTTGCACAACAGAGGAAATACGGTACGCCTGTTCTCCCTTCCTTGGCCTCTTTTCTGAGAACTTGGTTTCTGCTCAGTAATGGGTTCTGTTGAAATATGTAGGCTCTCTTGCCCCAAAAACCTAGAAAATTAGGTTAAGAAACCATCTTTGGCCATACCTGTACTTGGATCTAGAATTGATTAATTTAAACTAAGACTTAACTTTTAAAAATATATTACTTAACATATCTATGGAAAGAAATGAAATAATATATCAACATAAGGGAAGGTAATAGAAAAAGTACTGGAGTTAGAAGATATGTATTCTAGACCTGCCCCTCCCTCTTATTAGCTATGTTATCCTGAGCAAATAGCTTAACCTCTCTGATTCCCTAACATTCCCTTACATTCCCTCTCTGATGTAAGATGGGGATAACACTGGCCATCCTGCCTGTATCACAGGACTGGTGAGAGCCCCAAGTAAGATAATATCTGTAACAATACTTTGCATACTGTGAGATGTAAAATACAGATATAACATGGCATTACATTACTCTTGATTAGACAGTTCATTGTTGACATTGAAATCAGAGTACCCAATTTCTTTCAGCTCCCAAAAACTATGATTCAGAGGCTTAGCAAAGACCAACAACGATATTTTTTAGAAACCGATGAGAGGCCAGTCCAGGAAACAATTCAGCGCAGAATCAGTGATTTGTATGGAAATGTGTCAAAGTGACATCCTTGAAGTGTCCTTTGAGCAGACAAACTCCCATTTGGACTGAGAAGACAAGGATACCAACAGAAGGTTTTTCTTTTTTGTTGTTGTTTAGGATTTTAATATTATATACAAAGGTGGCTTCACTGTATCATCATGAATATTGATAAATCCTATGAAATTTGGATTATGGGAACTTTTTATAAACAGGGGATAGACAGCCATTTTATTCCTGACTCTGTATTTGTCTTATTTAATTTCTATATAAGTTGAATACAGAAGAAAATTGTTTGTTTAATATAGCCTTGAAAAATCAATTTAATTTCCTTATTCCCATCACCTCCTTGTTATCGATGCCCTTTCCATATCATAGAATAAAAACGTAGTGAGCTGATACACACAACATGGATGAATCTCAAAATCACTGCTGAGAAAAAGCAGCCACAGACACAGAGAAGTAAATACTATATGAAACCACATTTATATGAAATCCAAGCTAATCTACAGAGACAAAAAGTAGATAAAGGTTTCCTAGAGTAGGAAGGGACAGAGTAGGGAGGAGGAGAGAATGGACTAAAGGAGCATCAGGAATCTTTTAGGGATGATTTTTTCTAGATCTTGTTTATGGTAATGGTTTCACAGGTATTAGGTTTTATTTGGGATCTTGATCAGAGAAATTTCAGTAGAATGATAGAGGTACAAGTCTAATTAAAGTGTATTTTAAAATAGGAGAGAAATTGGAGACAGGTAGTATTTATAGAATTTTGCTGCAACAGGGAGATTTGTTTTTCAGTTTTCCCCACTGCTGCCACCACACTGCTTAATTTAAAATTTGTTTCTCATCTTTCCCATCTTCCCTGAGCTGAGATTCTCATGGCTTTTTTATTATATTATCTTTAAACATGTCCTGATGAATCTTGATGACATATGAATAAAAATTCTACAATCTTCTTTTTTACTGAAGTAAATCATTTCAGAGAGAGTTATCTTTTCTTATTTTTTGCTGTTGTCCCTTTCTTTATAATATATACATTTAGGGCTATAAATTTTCCTTCACCTCCTCACCTGTATAATTCCCCACCTACTACAGTCTAGCTTCTCACCGTAACAATGAAATTATGTCCAAAGTCATCAGCTCTTATCATACTTGACTTCTCTACTGTTGGTTAATTCCAGAGCCTTAAAACCCTCCCTTCATTCACTGAGCAATTCCAACAGACGTATCTGTGGAACTTCTCTCTCTTTTAGTCCTGTTTCTCTGCCCATTCATGTTTGGTGTCCTACATGGGCTTCACTTCCTCTGCCTGAATTTTAAGTGGGCGATTCCCCAGTATCCCATCCTTTGGTCTCTCCTCTTCTCACCATATACTTTATTTCTGAGCGCTCTCATCTATACCTGTAGCTTCAACAAACAACGGCTGATCATGATCATATTTTTTTAATCATCAATATAGGCATCTCTTCCGAATTCCATACTGTGCCTACTGGAATTATCCTCCTGTTTTTCGTCACAGATACTCCTAGTCCAACTTGCCCACTGCAGATCTCGTTCTCCCGCTGCATTCCGTTTCTCAGTCAATAATACTGCCGTCCTCCTGTTATCTAAATAATAGCCCAAGACATATCCTAATCTTCTACATCTTTCTGGTATCCAACAATAAGAAGCTCTGTCAATCTGCCCTCAGAGATTCTCTTACTCTGCATTTCTTCATCATACCGCTGCTCCTTTGGTTCAGACTCCCCTTCTGCCCCCCTTGAATTACTGCATTAGCCTCCTCACTTGTCTCTCTGCCTCAACTCTCACTTGTCTTCAACCTCTCATCCTCCTGGCTGCCAGTGTGATCTTTCAAACATGCACATCGAATTACATCACTTCCGTGCATAAAGTTTTCAATGGCCTCCTAACAAGTCCATTTTTAAAACATTAAGCAACTGCCAGTCACAAATTATTCCTGTCTCAGGAAATCTCCCCAAAGTACTATTATTACAAGATCTCTAGTTCTGAACCACTTATTCACACCTACCTGATTTCCAGTCATTCTAAACCATACTTGTGATTTCCTGGATGTGCCATGTTAGTCCCACTGTCTAGATTACTACCCTTTTTTTTTTTTTTTTTTACTTAGCTGACACAGCTATGCGTCAAGACTCAGATGAATTAGGAATATTTCCTTTTCCAGCTCTAAGTATGGCTAGAAGTCCCTCTTCAGCAGTCCTTTAGTAAGTACCTTGCCTTATCTCTATAGATAAATATTCTAATTGATGCTTTACTTCTCTCTCTCTAGTCCCAACTGTTGGCATATTAAAGGCAAGGACTATATTTTTCATACCTATTTACCAAACCAAACATAATGCTGGACACATAGTAATGATTCAGTGAGTATTTTTTGAATGGCCTAGGAATGGCTTCTCAAGAGACTGTAGGTAAATTCAGTTTATTTGCCAGCACTGCCAGGTATTGTAATCATACGTACCCTCAATCATTGTCTTTCAAGTCTAGCTTAATTCAGTGAGTACTTTAGTCATCTGTTTCCTTTCTTTTTAGTAATGGATAATTCCTTTTTTAAAAGCATTATTGTGGATATTTCAAGCATAAACAGAAGTAGAATAGAATAATAAACCACTGGTGCCCGTCACCCACCCTTAATAGTTATCAGCATCCTGCTATTCTTGTTTCATCTATATTCCCACTGCTTTTTTTTTTTTTTTTTGCTAAAGTAGTTAAAGCAAAGTCAGCAAATCATATTGTTTTGCCCATAAATAGTCCAGTGTATATCTCTAATTAGATAAACAAAGCATAATGTATTTCTTGCTTTTATTCTAAGTGTATTCTACTTTTTCTTATGCTGTCTACGTATCAATTTAGGCATCATAATTACAAGCAACACTGCTACATCCTTTAAAATGTCTACCTATTTTCCTTCAGGCTTTGCTTAGGGTTCTTTTTCCCCCCCTCTCTACCTCTGTATATTGAATATTTTTAAATTGTGTTAAAATACACATAACATAAAATTTACCATCTTAACTATTTTTAAGTGTCAAGTTCAGCAGTGTTAAGTACATTCACACTGTTGTGCACACAATCTCCAGAACTTTTTGTCTTGCAAAAGTGAAACGCCATACCCATTAAACAACAACTGCCCATTCCTCCCTCCTCCCAGCCCCTGGCAACTATCCTACTTTGACTGACTATTCTTGGGATCCCATATTAAGTGGAATCAAATATTTGGAAGACAGATACAGTGTTTGTCTTTTTGTGACTAGCTTATTTCACTTAGCATAATGTCCTCAAGGTTCATCTATGTTGTAGCAGGTGTCAGAATTTCCTTCCTTTTTAAGGCTGAATGACACTCCATTGTATATATACCACATTTTGCTTATCCATTCATCCATCAATGGGCACTTGGGTTGCTTCCACCTTTTGGCTATTGTGAATAATGCTACTATGAACATGGATGTACAAATAACTCTTCAAGACGCTGCTCTCAGTTCTTCGGGGAATATACCCAGAAGTGGAATTGCTGGATTATATGGTAATTCTATTTTCAAGTTTTTAAGGAACCACCATACTGTTCTCCATATTGACTACACCACTTTACATTCCAACCAACACTGCACAAGGGTTTTAATCTCCCCACATCCTTGCCTACACTTATTATTTTCTGTTTTTTGACAATAGCCATCCAAATGCGTATGGGGTGGAATAAACACTTTTTAAATGAACTTTATTTTTTAAAACAGTTTTCTACACATTTTAACGTTTTTATACTCTTATTATCACAATTAACAAAATAAACAATAATTCCTTCATATCATCTAATAAAGAAGGAATTTCTAACATGCTCTTACCATAGTTTTCACTATATCTCCATCCTTCTGTTTCCTCAAACAGAAGCTTTAGAGCCACCACTGATTTCACTCTTCTTTTCTCACCCCACATCTAATTCATTAGAAAATCCCCAAATATATTCAGGATACTTCCCTCCCCCCACTCACTTCTCACCCTTCTGGCAACTGCCACCACCCTGGTCCAAGCTACCACCCTCTCTCCTAAATTATTTCAGTAGCCTTCTAAGAGATCTCCCTGTCTGTTTACCATTACCCCTGTTCATTCTGTTCTCAACTCATCAACCAGCATGATCCTCTTAGAGCAAATCTCAGATGTGACACTCCTCAAAGCCTTCCAGTGGCTCCCTATTTCACACTCAGTAAAAATCAAAGTCCTTACAATGGCCTGTGAGGCCTTATGTGAACTAAGTCCAAGTTACTCATCTGAGCTCATATTACCTTATATCTTTCCCTTTGTTCATTCTGCTTTAGTCACTTGTCCCATCTTGGTGTTCCTTGAACACACTAACATGCTCCTAGCTCAGGGCCTTTGCACTTACTATTCCCCTTGCCTAGAACACTCTTCCCTCTGATAACTGCTTGACTCGTTCCCTAACTCCTTCCTTTGATGTGGAAGCTTCACAGGAAGGCCTCTTCTCTGAACACCTTTTTAAGAACAGAAATCAACCCCTCTCCCAAGAATTCTCTATTCCCCTTCCCAGCTTTATTTTCTCCCATAAATGTTTTATTATCTGACGTAGATATCTTACTTGTTTGCTTATTTTCTGCCTCATAATTAAAGTATAAGCTTCAGATGGATAAGAATTTTTAGATAGAATGTTTGGCAGATAATGCTTAATATGTAATTGCTTAATCAATTCAGTTTATATATCTATACAAGTTTTTATGGTTGCTCCCCAGATCTGCAGTACAACTTAAAAAGCAATATGAAAGAACGTCCATCTTTCCAAAGCAAGAAGCCTGGAGTAAACTGGACAGATGATGAAAAAAGAATCTACAGGGATAAAAAAAAAAAAAAATAGCTGAAACTCAAGAAATATTACAGTATTTGCTCCCCATCATGAAAAGCACTAAAAATGTACAAACTACTCAAGAGAAAACAGATACTCAATCCAAGAACCAACTTTCAAATCCAACATAAGTCAATACAATTTTGTCATTCTTAGCTATTTAATACATACGGTCTCTTATAAGGAAACAAGGCTTATTAAATTCATTATCCTAAGAAACAAACACAGGCTTTTAAAAATACTGGCAGCTACACCATGTTTGACAAAGGGAGAAAGGCCCAAAGCCTTAAGAAAACATTGGATATGTGAAGGAGTAGGTTTTCAGGCCTTATTTGATTGTTTACATGAAACCACTCATTAATTTGGATCTATGAATAAAGTATGCATTAATAAAGTATGACCACAGCCTGACTTGAAATTTCTTAGGTGTGTTTAAACCTTATAATCCTAGGGGGCAACCAGAATTAGAAATAATTAACTGGAGCTACTTCAGCTTATTGATATTCAGAAGAAAGCAGGAAGGATAAGACCAGATTTCTTTTCAAGGTTATAAAAAAGAACCATCACTAAGGCCAAAAGGAAACTCATATAAATAAAAGTAAGACAATGACAAGCTGAAAATGATAAATATAATACTAATATTATCAACAAATTTTAATAAAGTATTTCTATGTGCTACACACTATTCTGTGTTTACACACACAAACACATTTTACATTCTATACATAAGGAAATTGAGGTACAAAGAGGTTAAGCAATTTGTTCAAGGTCACACAGCCAATAGGTAGAAATTGGATTCAACCCTAACTAGACATTTTGACTGCAGAGTCCTTCATCAGTATGCTTTGACATTTCTCTACATAATATAAATGAAAAACAGAGGACCAATATACTTAATATTCAAAGACTGCCTACAAATCAATGATAAAATTATAAATATTTTAATAGGAAAATGGGCAAAGGCTATGAACCAGAAATTCACAAAAGGAAAGAAAAAAAAATGGCCAATGATCATTTTAAAATGTTCGATCTCACTTAAATCCAAGGAGTGAAAATGAAAACAATAATGAAATTCTCTTCATTTTTGTCTATCAATGGAAGAATTCATTCACTGATTGTTGGAATATAAATGGGTACAATTTCTGGAAGGCAGTCCAACAATATATGAGAAATCCTTAATATCTACATTCGTTTTGACTAAGAAATTCCACTTTTAGAAACTGATCCTAAGGAAAAAAAACCTAGGAAAGGGCTAGAAGATTTCTGTAGTGATGTTCATTTCAGTATTGCTTATAAGAGCCAAAGAAAAAGAAAAATGAATCTAAATGTCCAACAATAGAAGATTGCTTAAACAAATTATAGTACATCCATAAAGTGAAAGATTATATAACTATTAAATATATCAGTGTATATTTTAACATGAAATGATGTTCACAATATATAAGTGAATAAAAGCTGCAGACCAGTTTGATTTGGTATGGTTGCATTTATAGATTATGTATATATATTTAATGTGTGCATACTGTACATACTGAAACACATATATACCTAGAAAAAACTTTGGAAGTACATATTCTCAACAGTGATCATCGTAACCATTGAAAAAGTATTGGCAGAGTATGATACTCCTCTTCCTGATTTTTTTCTAAATTTTTATTAATGCCTATTTCTTTGCTGTATAATCATCAAAGTCAATAAAAACTACAAAAATAGGCAATTGGTGGCAGGTTCTAGTGGGATGGGGTAGCTATCATGCTGGAGAAGGCAGTGCCTGAAAGAAATTGAATCTAATAGGTCAGCTAATATGAGAGAAGCAAACAGTAGAGGCAAACAAGGGATCAAGTATGATAGTATCAGCAAAATCAAAAATCAGAAAATTACTAACAAAATACAATGAACCTAGGCAAAGAAACTGAGAAGTTGAGAATTTGGATATAAGCAAGGGGTCTGAGAGGTGACAATTCGGCCATCTACTGGTTTTTAGGCATTATCTTCACAAGAGATTCTTTATATACTTTGAACCTAGACATGTACTCATTGTGGTCTGGCCGGAACCTGAAGGTGTAAATAAATGATAGTCTTTATTAATTAAGAACTCTTTGGTTACATGTAACAAAATAATTCAAGCTAGCTTAATCAAAAAGCATAACATAGGGTAGGGGGGAAGAATTGTAAGAAAATATAAGGCTATTCATGGAAATAAGGGAGAGAATGAATTCAGGCAGGATTCAGGAAAGGCCTGGAACTAGGAATGGAAAGCTATCCATCTTCAGTCTCTGCTTTTCTCTCTCTGCAGAAAAGTCTTCACACCCCTGACTCACAAATTTGTACCCTACAGCAGTTTCACTTAAAAGACTGACTCACTGTCTGTCATTCCCAATTCTAAATTATAGGAAAGATAATCTGATTGGCAACTATTCCAGTGGGTAGAGGTCAAATAGTTGCAAACATGGCTGACTGAAGCCCTACCCTTATGGACCTAGAGGCAATTCCCAGGAAGGGAAAATTTTGCCTGGGCTGGACACTTTCCAGAAGTATCTAATATAGGTATAGGTGGAAATAAGAAAAATTAGGAAAGCTGAAAGCAAAACCATTCTTAACAGATGATCTCACTACATATTTAACATCATCAAAATTGATATTTTTTGCTCTTACAACTTATTTCTTTATGGCTGCCTTTTCTCTGTTTTCTATATCCCTTTACCTGACTGGCTCAACACACTGACATACTATTACATGATTACAGGGTAGAGTAAGAATAAGCAAAGAATGAAAAGATCACACCTTTGCTAAACCATTTTAGGCATCAATCCAAGTTTCGACTAAGGAAAGACTACTTATTGAAACAGCCTGCAGAATTATCATGCTTAAGGATATAAAATCTGAATATAAGACTGGAACTTAAACTGTTTTGTTCTTATGGGAAAATTAATAGGGTATATAGGTGGATTACTAATCAATAGCATATTAGCAAAATGATTTACATCTCTTTAATGTATCTCTGATCAAACATTGGTCAGAGGTCAAACATGGAGGAATAAATCTCATGTTTGGTATTCCATCTGGCATCTGGGAATGATGAAAATTCTTGGAAAGATTATGCAAATCAAAATCAAATTGGAGGGCTTCCCTGGTGGCGCAGTGGTTGAGGGTCCGCCTGCCAATGCAGGGGACACGGGTTCGTGTCCCAGCCTGGGAAGATCCCACATGCCGTGGAGCGGCTAGGCCCGTGAGCCAAGGCCACTGAGCCTGCACGTCCAGAGCCTGTGCTCCATAATGGGAGAGGCCGCGGCAGTGAGAGGCCCGCGTACCGCAAAAAAAAAAAAAAAAAAAAAAAATTAAAATTGGAAAGATTTTTCACTTCCAGGAAGATGAAGTAAATGTATTTTCCCTATTCTTTCACTAAAAACAATTAAAGACCCTAGACATTACATATAAAACAAACATAATATAACTTTGAAAGGTGGAGAAAAGAAGGTAGACTAGCTAGGGACCTCAAGAGCCAAAGAATGATACACAGTGGTGAGTGGCCTGGGTTTTCTTTTTGCCTCATATATCCAAGAACTGGAGCTGAAGAAGCCACCAACACAGAAACACCAATGGACACAGACCAAGAAAAAAAGACAAAAAGACAATAAAAGCCTGCACTATATGACCAGAAGACCTACCAGGAAAAGGATGACCTACCAAAATAGAAAATATTTAGATAAAAACTGCACTACTCCAGCCAAACACTACAGATAAACAGTGGCTCCACTCCCACCCACATAAGCAGAAGCAGAGTGAGGGGTCTAGACTTCCACTCTTATAAGGTTATAATGAGGCCTCCCAACCCCCCTTGTAGGTAGTGTCAAAGAAGGGCAAGTACCAAGTCAGGACTTTCATCTCCACTGGCCTGTAAAGACCCCCGCCCCAGGGTGTCATTGGACACCATGTGGGGAGCCTAGACTTCCACACCCACTGGACAAAAATGAGGTGTCTTTCCCCCTCCTCACTATGGTGGTGTCAGAGTAGATCTAGTGGAGAGTCAGAACTTTTACCAATGCCCAGCAGTAAATGATACTGATATATACTCTGATACCACAGTATCAGTGGAGGCTATGTGGGGAGATGAAGCTCCCACACCTGTCCAGCAGGAATGAGAAGCTCCTCCCCTCTGGTGTCAGTGGAGTCCAAGTGGGGAACCTGGGCTTCTGCTTCCATCTGTCAGTAATGAGGTCTCACCCTGCTACAGCAGAGTTACAAAAAGTCAGCTAAAACAGAAGGTTTAAATAGGATCCAGAGTCTCATAACATAATATGAGAATGTCCATGTTTTAATCAGAAATAAATCATCATACCAAGACCCAGGAAGATTAAAATTGATTAGAAAAAATCAGTAAATGCAAACAATGAGATGACAGTGACGATAGAATTTTCTGAAAAAGATTTTTACAACAGTTATGATAAAAAAATGCTTTAACAAACACAAACACACTTGAAACAAATGAAAGAAAATATAAAGCCTCAGTGGGGGGGGGGGAGTGGGGGCGGGTAGACGGAGAAGGAAAGAAAGAAATAGAAGGTAATAAGAACCAAAGGGAAATTTTTGAATGGAAAAACACATAACTGAAATTAAAAGCTCAGTGGCTGAACTCAACAGCACAATTGAGGGGACAGAGGAAAGAATCTATGAACTGGAAGAGATAGAACTACAGAAATAACCCAACCTGAACATCATAGAGAAAACAGACTGGAAATAAAATGAACAGAGCCTCAGAGACCTGTGGGACTATCAAACAAGATCTAACATTCATATTATCAGAGTCCCAGGAAGAGAGGAGAAAACAGCAAGGCTGAGAAGGTACTCAGAGGTACTCCAAGTTTGGCAAGAGATATAAACCTACAGATCAAGGATAAACCCAAAGAAATCCATGCCAAGATATACCAAAAAAAATTTTATTTTTTTTGGCTGTGTTGGTCTTTGTTGCTGCGTACATGCTTTCTCTAGTTGCAGCGAGTGGAGGCTACTCTTTGTTGCTGTGCACGGGCTTCTCTTGTTGCAGAGCACAGGCTCTAGGCATGCGGACTTCAGTAGTTGCAGCGCCTGGGCTCAGCAGTTGTGGCTCATGGGCTCTAGAGCGCAGGCTCAGCAGTTGTGGTGCATGGGTTTAGCTGCTCCATGGCACGTGGGATCTTTCCGGACCAGGGATTGGACCCATGTCCCCTGCATTGGCAGGCAGATTTGTACCCACTGCACCACCAGGGAAGTCCCAATACACCAAAATTTAACTTCTGGAAACTAAAGAAAAAGAAAAACTCTTGGAGCAGCCAGAGAAAAATGACACCTTATTTACAGGGGAAAACAAATTGAATTACAGTAGATTTCTCATCAGAAACTATGGAGGCTATGGAACTTCCCTGGTGGTCCAGTGGTTAAGACTCCACGCTCCCAATGCAAGGGGCCTGGGTTCAATCCCTGGTCAGGGAACTAGATCCCACATGCATGCCACAACTTAAGAGTTCACATGCTGCAACTAAGAGTCTGCATGCTGCAATGAAGATCCTGCACGCAGCAACAAAGATCCCACGTGCCACAACTAAGACCTGGCGCAGCCAAATACATAAATGTTTTTTTTAAAAACTATGGAGGCTAGAAGAAGTGGCATGATGTTTTCAATTATTGAAAGAAAGGAACTGTCAACCGATAATCCTACCCCCAGCCAAAATAAAGGAGAACTCAAGAAATGTTGAGATGAAGGAAAACCAAGAGAATTTTTCACTAAAAGACCTACACTAAAAGAATGGCTAATAGAATTTTTCTCAACAGATAGAAAATAATTAAAGGAGGAACATCAGGAAATAAATAACATACTGAGCAAATGTACGGGTAAATATAATGGGATCTCCTTCTCTTCTTGAGTTTTGTAAAATATTTTGATGGTTGAAGCAAAAATTATAACATTGATATGGTTCTAAATGTATGTAAAGGAAATATTTAAGAAAAATATAAATATTAGAAGGTAAGGGAGATAAAGGGAGGTAAGATATCTACACTCCACTCAAACTGGTAAAATTATACCATGAGATATAAGTTATTCATATGTAATGTGATATTTAGAGTAACCACTCAAAAATCTATTCAAAAAGATACACTCAAAAACACTATAGAAAAATAAAAACGGAATTCCCCGAAATAGTCACATTATTCACAGGAAGGCAGGAAAAAGAAAACAATGAGAAAAACCTGAGAACAAACAGAAACAAAACAAAACAAAAAAGGCAGGCTTACGTCCTAAGATAACAATAACTGCATTAAATGTAAATGGTCTAAATACAACAATTAAAAGACAGAGAGTAGAAGAGTGAATTTAAAAATATTACCCAGTGATGTGCCATCTACAAGAAACTCATTTCAAATATGACAGTGTAGGCAGGCTGAAAGTGTAAGGATAGAAGACAATATATCATGAAAACAATAAATGAAAGCAGGAGTGACTAAGTTAATATAAGATGAAGTGGGTTTCAGAGCAAAGAAAATGACCAGAGACAGAGAGGGACATCATGTAATGATAAAAAGGTCAACCAACTAAGAACACATAGTGATCTTATATGTGTTTGCACAAAACTATAGAACTACAAAATATGTGAAGCAAAAATTGAAAGGAGAAATAGACAAATCCACAAATGATCAAATCACTAGATGGAAATGCAATAAGGATGTAAAAGAATTCAACACCACTGACCAACAAAATCTAATTTGCGTTTATAGTGTACTCCACTCAACAATAGATGAATACACATTGTTTTCAAGTATGCATGCAGCATATATCAAGATAGACTATATCCTGGCCGTAAAACAAGCCTCTACATATTTAAAAGAATTTAAATCATATAAACCATATTCTTTAACCACAATAGCATCAAACTAGAAATCAATGCACAAAGATAACAGAGAAACTCATGAACACTTGAAAATTACACAACATGCTTATGAACAATTCATGAGTCAATTCATGAGTCTCAAAGGAAATAAAAACATATACTGAAACGAATGAAAATGAAGACAATATATCAAAATTTGTGGGATGCAGCTAAAGCAGGGCTGGGAAGGACATTTATAGAACTAAACACATATATTAAGAGGAAAAATCTCAAACCAATAAGCTCCACCAGTAAGAACCTATAAAAAGAAGAGCAAAATAAACCCAAAGCAAGTAAAAGGAAGGGAATAATAAAGAGATGAAATTCAAAACAGAAAAATGACACACATAGCATGTTCATGGATTAGAAAACCCAACTGAGTAAAGATGTCAGTTCTTCCCAAATTGATATACAAGTTTTATGTAATTCCTATCAAAATCCTAGCAAGACTTTTTGTAGATATAGAAAAGATTATCCTAAAATATATATACAAAGGCATTAAAATAGCAAAAACAATTTTGAAAAAGATAACATGGAAAGAATCAGTCTATCTGATTTAAAGACCTTTAATATAGCTACAATAATTAAGAGAATATAGTATAGGAAGAGGAATAGACAAACATATCAATGGAACCAAATAAAGAACCAAGAAATAGACCCTATAAAAATATCCTTGACTAGTTTTGACAAAAATGAAAAAGCAACTCAATGGAGCAGAAAGAACCTGTTTAACCAATCTTGCTGCAGCAATTAAACATCCACAGGCCAAATAAATGAACCTTGACCTAAACTCATACCTTATACAAAAAAATAACTCAAAATAGATCATGGACTTAACTGCACAACATGAACCTATAAAACTTCTAGAAAAAAAGAAAATCTTCAGAATCTAGAGCTGGACAAAAAGCATGATCCATAAAAGAAAACTTGATAAGTTGGAATTTATCAAAATAACAGCATTTGCCCTTTGAAAGACCCTGTTAAAAGGATAAAAAACAAACTATAATATTGGAAAAAAATTTAAAACAGCCCTCAAACCTAAAGTATTAGACTCATGCAAGCTACACAGGACACTCCCACATAAAAACAGCCATTCAAGACCACAATAGATATTTGCTTCTCCTAAACTCACAGAGTCAGAGGAATATAAGTAAGATGAAGAAGCAGAGGAACCACTCCCAATTAAAATATCAAGAGAATTTACCCTGAAAGAACAATGAAATAGATCTATCTAGTCTATTAGACTCCTAGTTCAAAAAGGAGGTAATAAAAATACCGAAGGAATTAAGAAAGGCTATTGATAGAAATGCAGATTACTGTAAAAAGGAACTAGAAACTATAAAGAGAAACCAAGTAAAATTAGAAAATGCATTTGCCAAGACAAAAGCTGAGTTAAAGGCAATAAAATAGCAAACTGAATAATGCAGAAGAATGAATAATTAATCTGCAAGATAGAATCATGGAAATCACTCAATCAAAAGAGCAGACAGAAAAACAAATTTTAAAAAAGCAGTATATGAGATCCACGGGATAATATAAAGTGTTCCAATATATGCATAATAGGGATACCTAAAGGAGAAGAAAGAGAAAAGGGGATCAAAAGTGTATTTGAAAAAAATTATGGCTGAACCTTCCTGAAATCTAGAGAAGGAAACAGATATCCAGGTACAGGAAGCACAGAGGGTCCCAAACAAGATGAACACAAACAGACTCACACCAAGACATAGCATAATTAAAATGGCAAAAGTTAAAAGATAAAGAAAAGATTCTAAAGACAGCAAGATAAAAACAGAATCAGTTACAAGGAATCCCCCATAAGACTATCAGCTGATTTCTCTGCAGATACTCTGAGAGTCAGAAGGGAGTGGCATGATATATTCAAAGTCCTGAAAGGGAAAACCCTATAACCTAGGATACTCTACCCAGCAAGATTATCATTTAGAATAGAAGGGATCAAGAATTTCTTAGACAGGAGGACCTTCAAGAAGGTGGAGGAGTAAGACATGGAGACCACCTTCCTCCCCACAAATACATCAAAAATACATCTACATGTGGAACAACTCCTACAGAACACCCACTGAACGCTGGCAGCAGACCTCAGACTTCCCAAAAGGCAAGAAACTCCCCACGTACCTGGGTAGGGCAAAAGAAAAAAACAGAGACAAAAGAATAGGGATGGGGGCTTCCCTGGTGGTGCACTGGTTGAGAGTCCACCTGCCAATGCAGGGGACGCGGGTTCGTGCCCCGGTCCGGAAGAGTCCCACATGCCGCGGAGCGGCTGGGCCCGTGAGCCGTGGCTGCTGAGCCTGCGCGTCTGGAGCCTGTGCTCTGCAACGGGAGAGGCCACGACAGTGACAGGCCCGCATACTGCAAAAAAAAAAAGAATAGGGATGGGACCTGCACCTCTGGGAGGGAGCTGTGAAGGAGGAAAAGCTTCCACACACTAGGAAGACCCTTCACTGGCAGAGACAGGGAAGCGGGGAGCTTTGGAGCCACGGAGTAGAGTGCAGCAACGGGTGCAGAGGGCAAAGCAGAGAGATTCCCGCACAGAAGATGGGTGCCGACCAGCACTCACCAGCCTGAGAGGCTTGTCTGCTCACCTGCTGGGGCAGGTGGGGACTGGGAGCTGAGGCTCCAGTTTCAGAGGTCAGATCCCAGGGAGAGGACTCAGGGTTGGCTGTGTGACCACTGCCTGAAGGGGGCTAATGCGCCACAGCTAGCTGGGAGGGAGTCCAGGAAAAAGTCTGGAGCTGCCTAAGAGGCAACAGACCATTGTTTCAGGGTGCACGAGGAGAGGGGATTCAGAGCACCACCTAAATGAGCTCCAGAGATGGGCGCAAGCCATGGCTATCAGCACGGACCCCAGAGACGGGCAAGAGATGCTAACGCTGCTGCTGCAGCCACCCAGAAGCCTGTGTGCGAGCACAGGTCACTATCCACACCTCCCCTCCTGGAAGCCCATGCAGCCCGCCACTGCCAGGGTCCCGGGATCCAGGGACAACTTCCCCGGGAGAACACATGGCACTCCTCAGGCTGTTACAACGTCATGCCGGCCTCTGCCACTGCAGGCTCGCCGGGCATTCCATACCCTTCCCTCCCCCCAGCCTGAGTGAGCCAGAGCCCCCTAATCAGCTGCTTCTTTAACCCCACCCTGTCTGAGCAGAAACAGACGCCCTCAGGCGACCTGCACGCAGAGGTGAGGCCAAATCCAAAGCTGAACCCCAGGAGCTGTGCGGAAAAAAGAAGAGAAAGGGAAATCTCTCCCAGCAGCCTCAGGAGCAATGCATTAAATCTCCACAATCAACCTGATGTACCCTGCATCTGTGGAATACCTGAATAAACAACAAATCATCCCAAAATTCAGGCGGTGGTCTTTAGGAGCAATGATACATATTTTTTTTTCCTTTTTCTCCTTTTGTGAGTGTGTATGTATATGCTTCTTTGTGTGCTTTTGTCTGTATAGCTTTGCTTTTACCATTTGTCCTAGGGTTCTGTCTGTGTAGTTTTTTGTTGGTTTTTTTCTCTCTTTTTTTTTTTTTTTGCGGTACGCGGGCCTCTCACTGTTGTGGCCTCTCCTGTTGTGGAGCACAGGCTCCGGACGCGCAGGCTCAGCGGCCATGGCTCACGGGCCCAGCCGCTCCGTGGCATGTGGGATCTTCCCGGACCAGGGCACGAACCCATGTCCCCTGCATCGGCAGGCAGATTCTCAACAACTGCACCGCCAGGGAAGCCCAGTTTTTTTCTTTAGTATAGTTTTGAGCACTTGTTATCATTGGTAGATTTGTTTTTTGTTTGGTTGCTCTCGTCTTCCTTTCTTTTTTTTTAAATTACACTTAAATTTTTCTTATTTTTAATAACTATTTTTTATTCTTTATTTTAATAACTTTATTTTATTTTTCCTCCCTTTCCCTCTCTTTCTTTCTTTCTCCCTTTTATTCTGAGCCATGTGGATGACAGGGTCTTGGTACTCCGGCCGGGCATCAGGCCCATGCCTCTGAGGTGAGGGAACCAAGTTCAGGACATTGGTCCACCACAGACACCCCAGATCCATGTAATATCAAACGGCAAAAACTCTCCCAGAGATCTCCATCTCAACACTAAGACCCAGCTCCACTCAACGACCAGCAAGCTACACTGCTGGACACCCCATGCCAAACAACTAGTAAGACAGGAACACAACCTCACACATTAGCAGAGAGGCTGCCTAAAATCATAATAAGGTCACAGACAACCAAAAACACACCACTGGAGGCGGACCTGCCCACCAGAAAGACAAGATCCAGCCTCATCCACCAGAACGCAGGCACCAGTCCCCTCCACCAGGAAACCTACAGAAGCCACTGAACCAACCTTATGCACTGGGGGCAGAACCAAAAACAACGGGAACTACAAACCTGCAGCCTGCAAAAAGAAGACCCCAAACACAGTAAGTTAAGCAAAATGAGAAGACAGACAAATACACAGCAGATGAAGGAGCAGGGTAAAAACCCACCAGACCAAACAAATGAAGAGGAAATAGGCAGTCTACCTGAAAAAGAATTCAGAGTAAAGATAGTAAAGATGATCAAAAATCGTGGAAACAGAATGGAGAAAATACAAGAAACGTTTAACAAGGACCTAGGAACACTAAACAGCAAACAAACAATGATGAATAACACAATAAATGAAATTAAAAATTCGCTAGAAGGAATCAATAGCAGAATAACTGAGGCAGAAGAATGGAGAAGTGACCTGGAAGATAAAATAGTGGAAATAACTACCACAGAACAGAACAAAGAAAAAAGAATAAAAAGAATTGAGGACAGTCTCACAGACCTCTGGGACAACATTAAAAACACCAACATTTAAATTATAGGGGTCCCATAAGAAGAAGAGAAAAAAACTGGGCTCAAAAAATATTTGAAGAGATTATAGTTGAAAACTTCCCTAATGTGGGAAAGGAAATAGTCAATCAAGTCCAGGAAGTGCAGAGAGTCCCATACAGAATAAATCCAAGGAGAAACATGCCAAGACACATATTAATCAAACTATCAAAAATTAAATACAAAAAAAAATATTAAAAGCATCAAGTGAAAAGCAACAAATAACATACAAGGGAATCCCCATAAGGTTAACAATTGATCTTTCAGCAGACACTCTGCAAGCCAGAAGGGACTGGCAGGACGTATTTAAAGTGATGAAAGGGAAAAACCTACAACCAAGATTACTCTACCCAGCAAGGATCTCATTCAGATTCGATGGAGAAATTAAAACCTTTACAGACAAGCAAAAGCTAAGAGAATTCAGCACCACCAAACCAGCTTTACAACAAATGCTAAAGGAAATTCTCTAGGCAGGAAACACAAGAGAAGGAAAAGACCTACAAAAACAAACCCAAAACAATTAAGAAAATGGTAATAGGAACATACATATCAATAATTACCAGTAATTATATTGGTAATTATGTTAATTACCAATATATTAATTGGTGATTAACATAATTACCAATATAATTATTGCTGATTATTAATTATTAATAATTGATTATTAATTATTAATTAATTGCATTACCAATTGATTGGTAATCGATAATTATCAATAATTGTACTGTAATTAAATACAAATGGATTAAATGCTCCAACCAAAAGACATAGACTGGCTGAATGGATACAAAAACAAGACCCGTATATATGCTGTCTACAAGAGACCCACTTCTGACCTAGGGAAACATATAGACTAAAAGTGAGGGGATGGAAAAAGATATTCCATGCAAATGGAAATCAAAAGAAAGCTGGAGTAGCAATTCTCATAGACAAAATTGACTTTACAACAAAAACTATTAAAAGAGACAAAGAATGACACTACATAATGATCAAGGGATCAATCCAACAAGAAGATATAACAATTGTAAATATTTATGCAACCAACATAGGAGCACCTCAATACATAAGGCAAATGCCAACAACCATAAAAGGGGAAATCGACAGTAACACAATCATAGTAGGGGACTTTAACAACCCACTTTCACCAATGGACAGAGCATCCAAAATGAAAATAAATAAGGAAACACAAGCTTTAAATGACATATTAAACAAGATGGACTTAACTGATATTTAAAGGACATTCCATCCAAAAACAACAGAATACACATTCTTCGCAAGTGCTCATGGAACATTCTCCAGGATAGGTCATATCTTGGGTCACAAATCAAGCCTTGGTAAACTTATGAAAACTGAAATAGTATCAAGTATCCTTTCTGACCACAACACTATGAGACTAGATATCAATTATAGGAAAAAAACTGTAAAAAATACAAACACATGGAGGCTAAAAAATACGCCACTAACTAACCAAGAGATCACTGAAGAAATCAAAGAGGAAATCAAAAAATACTTAGAAACAAATGACAATGAAAACACGATGACCCAAAACCTATGGGATGCAGCAAAAGCAGTTAAAAGAGGGAAGTTTATAGCAATACAATCCTACCTCAAGAAACAAGAAACATCTCAAAAAAACAACCAAACTTACACCTAAAGCAATGAGAGAAAGAAGAAAAACAACAACCCCAAAGTTAGCAGAAGGAAAGAAATTATAAAGATCAGATCAGAAATAAATGAAAAAGAAATGAAGGAAACGATAGCAAAGATCAATAAAACTAAAAGCTGGTTCTTTGAGAAGATAAACAAAATTGATAAACCATTAACCAGACTCATCAAGAAAAAAAGGGCAAAGATTCAAATCAACAGAATTAGAAATAAAAAAGGAGAAGTAACAACTGACACCGCAGAAATACAAAGGATCATGAGAGATTACTACTGGCAACTATATGCCAAAAAAATGGACAACCTGGAAGAAATGGACAAATTCTTAGAAAAGTACCACCTTCCAAGACTGAACCAGGAAGAAATAGAAAATATAAACACACCAATCACAAGCACTGAAATTGAGACGATGATTAAAAACCTTCCAACAGGGCTTCCCTGGTGACGCAGTGGTTGAGAGTCCGCCTGCCGATGCAGAGGATATGGGTTCGTGCCCCGGTTCGGTAAGATCCCACATGCGATGGAGCGGCTGGGCCCGTGAGCCATGGCCACTGAGCCTGCATGTCCGGAGCCTGTGCTCCACAACGGGAGAGTCCACAACAGTGAGAGGCCTGAGTACCGAAAAAAAAAAAAAAAAAAAATCTTCCAACAAACAAAAGCCCAGGACCAGATGGCTTCACAGGCAAATCCTATCAAACATTTACAGAAGAGCTAACACCTATACTTCTAAAACTCTTCCAAAATATAGAAGAGGGAGGAACACTCCCAAACTTATTCTACGAGGCCACCATCACCCTGATACAAAAACCAGACAAAGATGTCACAAAGAAAGAAAACTACAGGCTAATACCACTGATGAACATAGGTGCAAAAATCCTCCACAAAATACTAGCAAACAGAATCCAAGAGCACATTAAAAGGATCATACACCATGATCAAGTGAGGTTTATCCCAGGAATGCAAGGATTCTTCAATATATGCAAATCAATCAATGTGATACACCATATGAACAAATTGAAGGGAAAAAACCATAAGATAATCTCAAGAGATGCAGAAAAAGCTTTTGACAAAATTTAACAACGATTTATGATAAAAACCCTCCAGAAAGTAGGCACAGAGGGAACTTACCTCAATATAATAAAGACCATATATGACAAACCCACAGCCAACATCGTCCTCAATGGTGAAAAACTGAAACCATTTCCACTAAGATCAGAAACAAGACAAAGTTGCCCACTCTCATCACTATTATTCAACAGTTTTGGAAGTTTTAGCCACAGCAATCAGAGAAGAAAAAGAAATAAAAGGAATCCAAATTGGAAAGAAGAAGTAAAATTGTCACTGTTTGCAGATGACATGATACTACACATAGAGAATCCTGAAGATGCTACCAGAAAACTACTAGAGCTAATCAATGAATTTGGTAAAGTAGCAGGATACAAAATTAATGCACAGAAATCTCTGGCGTTCCTATACACTAATGATGATCTATCTGAAAGAGAAATTAGGGAAACCCTCCCATTTACCACTGCAACAAAAAGAATAAAATACCTAGGAATAAACCTGCATAAGGAAACAAAAGACCTGTATGCAGAAAACTATAAGACACTGATGAAAGAAATTAAAGATGATACAAACAGATGGAGAGATATACCATGTTCTTGGATTGGAAGAATCAACATTGTGAAAATGACTGTACTACCCAAAGCAATCTACAGATTCAATGCATTCCCTATCGAACTACCATGGGCATTTTTCACAGAACTAGAACAAATTTTTCACAATTTGTATGGAAACACAAAAGACCCTGAATAGCCAAAGCAATCTTCAGAAAGAAAAACAGAGCTGGAGGAATCAGGCTCCCTGACTTCAGACTATACTACAGAGCTAAAATAATCAAGACAGTATGGTACTGGCACAAAAACAGAAATATAGATTAATGGAACTGGATAGAAAGACCAGAGATAAACCCACACACATATGGTCACCTTATCTTTGATAAAGGAGGCAAGAATATACAGTGGAGAAAAGACAGCCTCTTCAATAAGTGGTACTAGGAAAACTGGACAGCTATATGTAGAAGAATGAAATTAGAACACTCCCTAACACCATACACAAAAATAAAATCAAAATGGATTAAAGACCTAAATGTAAGGCCAGACACTATCAAACTCTTAGAGGAAAACATAGGCAGAACACTCTATGACATAAATCACAGCAAGATCCTTTTTGACCCACCTCCTAGAGAAAGGGAAATAAAAACAAAAATAAGCAAATGGGACCTAATGAAACATAAAAGCTTTTGCACAGCAAAGGAAAACATAAACAAGATGAAAAGACAACCCTCAGAGTGGGAGAAAATATTTGCAAATGAAGCAACTGACAAAGGATTAATCTCCAAAATTTACAAGCAGCTCATGCAGCTCAATATCAAAAAAGCAAACAACCGGGCTTCCCTGGTGGCGCAGTGGTTGAGAGTCCGCCTGCCGATGCAGGAGACACGGGTTCGTGCCCTGGTCCGGGAAGATCCCACATGCCGCGGAGCAACTAAGCCCGTGAGCCATGGCCGCTAGGCCTGTGCGTCCGGAGCCTGTGCCCCGCAACGGGAGAGGCCACAACAGCGAGAGGCCCGCATACCGCAAAAAAAAAAAAAAAAAAAAAAAAAAAAGCAAACAACCCAATCCAAAAGACCTAAACAGACATTTCTCCAAAGAAGATATACAGATAGCCAACAAACACATGAAAGAATGCTCAACATCATTAATCATTAGAGAAATGCAAATCAAAACTACAATGACGTATCACCTCACACCAGTCAGAATGGCCATCATCAAAAAATCTACAAACAATAAATGCTGGAGAGGGTGTGGAGAAAAGGGAACCCTCTTGCACTGTTGGAGGGAATGTAAATTGATACACCCACTATGGAGAACAGTATGGAGGTTCCTTATAAAACTAAAAATAGAACTGCCATGGCAATCCCACTACTGGGCATATACCCTGAGAAACCCATAATTCAAAAAGAGGCATGTACCACAATATTCATTGCAGCTCTATTTACAGTAGCCAGGGCATGGAAGCAACCTAAGTGTCCATGGACAGATGAATGGATAAAGATGTGGCACATATATACAATGGAATATTACTCAGCCATAAAAAGAAACGAAATTGAGTTATTTGTAGTGAGGTGGATGGACCTATATTCAGTCATACAGAGTGAAGTAAGTCAGAAAAACAAATACTGTATGCTAACACATATATATGGAATCTAAAAAAAAAGGTTCTGAAGAACCTAGGGGCAGGACAGGAATAAAGACGTAGACATAGAGAATGGACTTGACATGGGGAGGGGGAAGGGTAAGCTGGGACGAAGTGAGAGAGTGGCACTGACATATATAAATACCAAATGTAAAATAGATAGCTAGTGGGAAGCAGCCACATAGCACAGGGAGATCAGCTCAGTGCTTTGTGACCACCTAGAGGGGTGAGATAGGGAGGGTGGGAGGGAGACGCAAGAGGGAGGGGATATAGGGATATATGTATACATGTAGCTGATTCACTTTGTTATACAGCAGAAATTAACACAACAGTGTAAGGCAATTATAGCAACAAAGATGTTAAAATAAAGAGAGAAAGAAAAATTAAAAATCCAACGGGAAAAAAAAACTTTCTCAGACAGGCAAAAATTAGAAGAATACTAAGTGTATGCTAAAAGAAATATTGAAAGGTCTTCTCTAAATAGAAAAGAAATAAGAATCTATAGGAAAGAGATAAACACAATTGGAAAGTAAATCACTTAAATAAGCCAGTATATAGATTAAAATAAAAAAAATTTTTTAATTTGTATATGTGAAAGTGATTATAACTACAATGAATAGCAAAAGGATCAATATGAAGACATAAAAGAGGACAACAAAATCATAGAATGTGGGGGAGGGAAGTAAGAAAATGTAGATTTTTTTTGAGATTGTATTTGAGCCTATATGACTACCAGTCTAAAGCAAGTAGATATAGTAATGGGTTAACATTCTTGAAAATCAGGGTAATCACAAATCACAAACATAAAATAGATTCACAAAAACCAAAAAGAATAGAGCAAAAGCATAATATAAAAGAAAACCATCAACCCACAAAAGGAAAAACAAAAAGAAAAAGGAATAAAGAAGAAATACAAAATCAACTGGAAAACAAGGTTTAAAATGACAGTAAATTCATAACTATCAATAATTACCTTAGGGACTTCCCTAGTGGTCGGTCCAGTGGTAAAGAATCCGCCTTCCACAGGGGACGTGGGTTCAACCCCGGTCAGAGAACTAAGATCCCACATGCCGCAGGGCAACTAAGCCCATGAACCACAACTACTGAGCTCCTGGGCCTCAACTAGACAGCGTGCGTGCCACAAACTACACAGCCCACACACTCTGGAACCCACGCGCCACAACTACAGAGCCCACGCACCCTGGAGCCTGCACGCCATAACTAGAGAGAGAAAACCTGCATGCCACAAGTAGAGAGAAGCCTGCGTGCCACAACGAAAGATCCCACGTGCCTCAACGAAGATCCTGCATGCCACCAAAAATACATAAATAATAGAAAATCTTTTTTAAAAGTTAGTTTAAATGTCAATAGACTAAATGCTCTCATCAAAAGACACAGAGTGGCAGATTGAGAAATAAAACATAACCTATAATATGCTGCCTACAAAAGACTCACTTTAGGGTGAAAGACACACACAGATTAAAGTGAGCTGATGGAAAAGGAAATTTCATGTAACTGGAAATGACAAGATAACAAGGGTAGCAATACTCGTATCAGACAAAATAGACTTTAAAACAAAGGCCATAAAGAAAGGCAACAAAGGACATTATATAATGATAAAGGGATCAATACAAGAAGAGGATATTGCACTCATCAACATATATGCACCCAACATAGGAGCACCTAAATACATAAAACAAATACTAACAGACATAAAGTAAGAAATTGACGGGGATACAATAATAGTAGGATACTTTAATACCCCACTGACATCAATGGACATATCTTCCAAACGTCAAACCAATAAGGCAACAGAGATCCTAAATGATACAATAGAACAGTTAAACTTGATATTTTCAGGACATTACACCCCCCCCAAAAAAAACCACACACAGAATACACATTCTCTTCAAGTGCACATGGAACATTCTCCAGGGCTGACCACATACTAGGATACAAAACAAGGCTCAACAAATTTAAGAGGATAGAAATTATTTCAAGCATCTTTTCTAACCACAATGGTATGAAACTAGAAATCAACCACAGAAAGAAATGAGAAAGAAACAATTACATGGAGACTAAACAACATGCTACAAAAAAACCCAATGGGTCAACAATGAAATCAAATAGGAATTTTTAAAATACCTTGAGACAAATGACAATGAAAACACAACCATACAAAATCTACAGGATGCAGCAAAAGCAGTCTTCAGAGGGAAGTTCATTGCAATATAGGCCTTCCTCAGAAAACAAGAAAAATCAGGAAAAATGATCAAATAAACACCTATCCTATTACCTAAAAGAATTAAAAAACAGAGGAACAAACAAAACCTAAAAGTCAGCAGAAGGAAGAGAATAATAAAGACCAGAGAGGAAATAAATAAAATAGAAACAAAAAAGAAAAAAAAATCAATAAAACCAAGAGCTGGTTATTTGAAAAGGTAAACAAAATTGACAAACCTCTGGCCATGCTCACCAAGAAAAAAGAGAGGACCCAAATAAACAAAATAAGAAATGAAAGAGGAGAAATAACTGATAGCACAGAAATACAAAGAAACCATAAAAGAATACTATAAACAATTGTATGCCAACAAATTGGACAACCTAGAAAAAAATGGACAAGTCCATAGAAACATACAGCCCACCACAACTGAATCAAGAAGAAATAGATGGGAATTCCCTGGTGGTCCAGTGGTTAGAACTTGGTGCTATCACTCCGACGTGTGGGCCCAAGTTCGATCCCTGGTTGGGGAACTAAGATCCCACAAGCCACACAGTGTGGCCAAAAAAAAAAGTCCAGGATCAGATGGCTTCAGAGGGGAATTCAACCAAATGTACAAAGAAGAACTTACACTGGTCCTTCTCAAACTCTTCCAAAAGATCAAAGAGGATGGAACAGTTCCAAAGTCATTCTATGAAGCCACCATCACCAATACCAAAACCAGACAAAGACACTACTGAAAAAAAACATTATAGGACAATATCTTTGATGAATATAGATGCAAAAATCCTCAACGAAATATCAGCAAACCAAATCCAACTACACATAAAAAATGTCATACACCATAATCAAGCTGCATTCATCCCAGAGTCACAAGGATGGTTCAACATATACAAATCAATCAATGTGATACACCACATCAACAAAAGAAAAGACAAAAAACACACAATCATCTCAATAGATGCAGAAAAATCATTTGATAAAATTCAACATCATTCGTGATAGAAACTCTCACCAAAGTGGGTACAAAGTGAACATATCTCAACATAATAAAAGCTATTTATGATAAACCCATGCCAATATAATACTCAACGGTGAAAAGCTGAAAGCCTTCCTGCTAAAATCTGAAACAACAAGGATGCCCACTCTCACCACTTCTATTCAACATAATATTGGATGTCCTAGTCACAGCAATCAGACAATAAATAAAAGGTATTCAAATTGGAAAGGAAGAGGTAAAATTGTCATTATATGCAAGATTACATGGTACTATATATAGAAAATCCTAAAGACTCCACACAAAAACTATTAGAACTTGATAAACAAATTCAACAAGGTAGCAGGATACAAGATTAACATACAGAAATTGGTTGCATTTCTTTACACTAACAATGAAGTATCAGAAAGTAAAAAAAAGAAATCCCATTTAGAATCACATCAAAAAAAAAAAAAATACATAGGAATAAACCTGACCAAGAAGGTGAGAACTATAAAACATAGATAAAGGAAACTGAAGATGATTCAAAGCAATGGAAAAATATTCCATGCTCTTGGATTGGAAGAATTCGTATTGTTAAAATGGCCATACTACCCAAAGCAACTTACAGATTTAATTAAATTATCTATCAAATTACTCATGACATTTTTGACAAAACTAGGACAAAAAATCCTAAAATTTATATGGAACCATAAAAGACCCAGACTTGCCAAAGCAATCCTGTGGATAAAGGACAAAGCTGAAGGTATTGCCTTTCCAGACTTCAGACAATACTACAAAGCTACAGTTATCAAAACAGTATGGTATTGGCACAAACACAGACATACGAATCAATAGAAAAGAATAGACAGCCCAGAAATAAATCGATACACCTAGAGTCAATTAATCTTCAACAAAGGAGGCAAGAATATACAATGGAGAAAAGACTGTCTGTTTAGCAAGTGGTGTTGGGAAAGCTGGAGAGCCGAATGTAAATCAATGAAGTTAAAACACTCCCTCAATACCCTACGCAAAAATAAACTCAAAATGGCTTAAAGACTTAAATATAAGACATGACACCATAAAACTCCTAGAAGAGAACAAAGGCAAAACATTCTCTGACATAAAATTGTAGCAATGCTTTCTTAGGTCAGTCTCCCAGGGCAATAGAAATAAAAGCAAAAATAAACAATGGGACTTAGACTTATCAGCTTTTGTACAGCAAAGGAAACCATGAACAAAAAGACAACATGCAAACTGGGAGAAAATATTTGCAAATGATACAACCAACAAGGGCTTAATTTCTAAAATATACAAACATCTCATACAGCTCAATATCAAAAAAACAACCAAATCAAAAAATGTGCAGAAAACCTGAATAGACATTTCTCCAAAGAAAACATACAGATGGCCAATAGGCATATGAAAAGACGCTCAACTATGCTGTTAGAGAAATGCAAATCAAAAGCACAATGAGGTATTACCTCACACCAGTCAGAATGGCCATCATTTAAAAGTCTACAAATAATAAAACATAGATGAACAATACAATAACTGAAATTAAAAATAGACTAGAAGGAAGCAATAGCAGAATAACTGAGGCAGAAGGACAGATAAATGACCTAGAAGACAGAATGATGGAAATCTCCACCATGGAATAGAGTAAAGAAAAAAGAATAAAAAGAAATGAGGACAGTCTCAAAGACCTCTGGGACAACATTAAACACACCAACATTTGAATTATAGGGGTCCTAGAAGGAGAAGAAAAAGAGTAAGGGCCTGAGAAAATATTTGAAGAGATTATAGTCAAAAACCTCCCTAACATGGGAAAAGAAATAGTCACCCAAGTCCAGAAGCGCAGAGAGTCCCATACAATATAAACCCAAGGAGGAACACACCGAGACACATACTAATCAAAAAAGCCTACAAATAATAAATGCTGGAGAAGGTGTGGAGAAAAAAGGAACCCTCCTACACTGTTGGTGGGAATGTAAATTGGTGCAGCCACCACGGAAAACAGTATGGACATTCCTTAAAAAACTAAAAATTGAGTTGCCATATGATCCAGCAATCCCACTCCTGGGCATATATCCAGAGAAAACTCTAATTTGAAAAGATACATGCACCCCAATATTCAGAGCAACACTATTTAAAACAGCCAAGACTTGGAAGCAACCAAATGGCCATCAACAGATGAATGGATAAAGGAGATGTGGTACATATATACCATGGAATATTACTCAGCCATAAAAATCATGAAATAATGCCATTTGCAGCAACATGGATGGATCTAGAGATTATCATAGCAAGTGAAGTCAGGAAGAATAAGACAAATGCCATATGATACCACTTATATGTGGAATCTAAAATGATACAAATGAACTTATTTATGAAAGAGAACTAGACTCAAAGACACAGAAAACAAACTTATGGTTGCCAAAGTGGAAAGGGAGTGGGGGAGAGATAAATTAGGAGTTTGGGATTAGCAGATACAAACTACTATATATAAAATAAATAATAAGGTCCTACTGTATAGCACAAGGAACTATATTCAATATTCTGTAATAAACTATAATAAAAAAGAATATGAAAACAATATATATGTATAACTGAATCACTTTCTGTGCACCAGAAACTAACACACTGTAAATCAACTATACTTCAATTTAAAAAAAATTTTTTTAAATAATAAAAATAACATAAAATACACAAGTAGGAAAAAAAAACTCAACAGTAAGAAAACAAATAGTTCATTTAGAAAATGGGCAAAAGACATGAATTGATATTTCACCATACAGAATATACAGATGGCACATTAGCCATGAAAAGATGTTCCACATCATTAGCCATTAGGGAAATGCAATTAAAACCACAATGAGATATCACCACACACCCATCAGAATGGCTATAATAAAAAAGAGTGAGCACACCAAATGCCGACGAGGATGCAAATAAATTGGGTTACTCACATACTGCTGGTAGGAATCTAAAATGGTACAGTCACTCTGGAAAACAGCTTGGCAGTTTCTTTAACACCAAATATATAACAATCATATGACCCAGCAATTGCTCCCCTGAGCATTAATCCCAGAGGAATGTAGACTTATGTTCACAAACCTGTACACAAATGTTTATAGCAGCTCTATTTGTAACAGCCATAAACTGGCAACAATCCTCATGTCCTTCAATGGATGAATCATTAAACAAACCGGTACATCCACGCCATGAACTACTACTCAGCAATAGTGAGGAATGAACTACTGATAAACAAAACAACCTGGATGAGTCTCCAGAGAGTTATGCTGGGTGAAAAAAGCCCATCACAAAAGGTTACATATGGTAAACACATTCTCGAAATAACAAAATTATGTAATTTGGACAACAGACTGATAGGCAGGAATTAAGGAGGAGATGAGGAAGGAGGAGATGAAGAAGGAAGAAAGTAGGTATGACAGTATAAGGGAAACATGAGGGGACTGTTCTGTATCTTGACTAAATCTATAGCAATATCCTGATTGTGTTATTGTTTACAGTTTTGCAAGATGTTACATTTAGGGGAAACTGGGTGAAGGGTACATTACATCTCTCTATATTATTTCTTACAACTGTAGGTGGGTCTACAATTATCTCAAAATAAAGAGTTTAATTAAAAATACTGTTGATATTCTGTGGTTAAAAAATGGAATTCTAAAGAAAAACAGAGATTTTAGGTAGTGACAATTAGTAATTTATAAAACCTCCCTCTTGAGGAAAACTTCCCTCTCTTGGACTCATATCGATCCCTTTACTGACTATAGGGGGGAAAAAACTTAGAGCATGTATACTGAGTTGATTCTAACAGAATAAACAACGTAGATTTTTAGAGCAAAGCAGAATTTTAGAGAACATTTCCTTCAAGTAGATGCATAAGTAAGGAGCTAAGGCCCAGAATGGCCGTTATATTAGGAAGCCTGGGGTCAGGGCAGGTATCCAAATAAACATGTCCTCTAGGCATTTAGAAATACAAGATTGGAGCAGTGCTGAAAATTCATGACCAGAAATGAAGTTAGACCATTCCCACAGAAATAAAGGTAGGAGGGCTTCCCTGGTGGCGCAGTGGTTGAGAGTCCGCCTGCCGATGCAGGGGACACGGGTTCATGCCCCAGTCCGGGAAGATCCCACATGCCGCGGAGCGGCTGGGCCCGTGAGCCATGGCCGCTGAGCCTGCGCGTCCGGAGCCTGTGCTCTGCAACGGGAGAGGCCACAACAGTGAGAGTCCCGCAAACCACACACACACCAAAAAAAGACAGAAATAAAGGTAAGAGTATTAAGGGAGAATGGAAGAAAAAAATCAGCAATATTGATTTTTTTCCTTTTTTCACCAAAAGGAAAAAAAAATATGATTTATACTATTACAATACCTAAGGACTACAAATACTTATGGTACATATTGGGCAAAAACTCACATATTTCATTTCTTTCCTAGACTAAACCCATCTACTTACATAAATATAAAGAAATACAGCACATCTTGGACACCACCAAGAACTGCCCCTTTGATAAGCCAAAGGACTCTTATGGTAAGCGCCTCAGAACGTCTCCAGCCTGTGTCCCAGAAGTCATTTGAAAGTTTGTCACCTCTCAAAGGGCCCAAGAAGAGGAAAAAACATTCTCGAGTCAAGGCCACAAAGACTAAATACATGAAACCTGTCAGCAGCAAATGGGAGACTACTCCCTCAAGTTCTGAGAAGGATGCAGACAAGAGTCTGCAAGCTGAAGAATCCAACCAGCAAGACTCTATGCAAACAGCCCCCCATCCAACTAAAAATAAGGGAGAGCAACCAGAAAAGAAGGATGGACAACCCACCTTTCGTTTGAAATTGCAAAAGGACAAATAATCTAGCTTTACGCTGCTTTTTGAAAACTGTGGATGAAAGATAACATATGCTTACACAGTAAAAAATGAAAAAGAAAAGAAATAAGAAGAAAAGCCCTCCTGGTCCTTCTATCCCTATCCCACCCCGTACATGTTCATGTGCATGTACTAAACTACAGATTTTAGATATTCCATCTTCTTTAGTTGGAACATTTTTCAGAGAGTTAAAAGGAAATGCAGAGAAAATATAGAACATTAAAAATCACTTTGCTATTTATATTTAATTTTTGTCAAGATGAAAAAAAATCTGTGAACTTTTGATTTCTTCTGAAATGACTTATTCATACAACACCAAAAGACTAAGACCTCAAGGAAGGAATGACATGTACTATCACTGACATTAATGTCCCTACTAGGCACTTTAATGAATCAGTCAACAAACATCGTGTCTGCAGTGTGTTAGAAACCACCTGTGATATAAAAGACATTCCTGTATTTTTACTACTGTATAATTGTACATATAAAACATACATGACTAAAATAACTGCAGAATAAGACAGTGCACAGTAAAGTACTAAGTTGTGTTTCTCCAATAATTAGGGAAAATACTACATATTAGAAGATGCTAATTGCACAGAGGAAAAGTTTGACACAAAATGGCAGAAAAAGGCATAGATTACTGTTTAAATAGTCATTTTACTTCTCAAAATTTAGAAAAAGTGTAAAAGATTAGATGTGCAGTTTCTGTTAGAGCTGAAGAGTGTACATCTCCAGCCATTTATTCAATGTGAAAGCAAGTGGAGCACCTCACAGTATGTCACTCATAAGACAGTGAGTACTGGTGAGATTCCTAAAGGACACTGCAGAGAAACAGGTATGTCAGGCAAATAAGTCGAGATGGATGCAGTGAGAAAACAGTCAATCAGTCTGTAGTTGCAGGTCAACAGTGGCATGCATTACAGGATGAGGCTAATGAGGATCAGGCAATGAAGATCCCACATGCTGCAACTAAGAGCTGGTGCCCCCAAATAAATAAATATTTTTTAAAAATAATGATAACCTGCCAAAAGAGAAATCACCAGGCCCAGATGAGTTCACTGATGAATTCTACCAAGAATTTAAGAAAGAAATTACACCAATTCTCTACAATCTCTTCCAGAAGACAGAAGCAGAAGGACTACTTCCTAACATATTCTATGGGGCCAGCATTAGCCTAATGCTAAAACCAGACAAAATATTATAAGAAAGGAAAATTACCAATATCTCTTGTGATCATAGATGCAAAAATACTCAACAAAACATTACAAATAGAAGTCAATAATGTATAAAAGTAATTATACAACACAGTCAAGTCAGCTTTATTCTAGGTATTCACAGCTGGTTTAACTTTCAGATATCAATATAATCCATCACATCAACAGAATAAGGAAGAAAAACTATATGATAACATCAATAGATACAGAAAAAGAGTTTGACAAAATCCCACACCCATTCATGATTTAAAACTCTCAGCAAAGTAAGAATGGAGGGAAACTTCCTCAATTTGATAAAGAATATCCACCAAAAAATCTTCAACTCACGATCATACTTAATGATGAAACAAGATACTGCCCTGTTAAGATCAGAAACAAGGCAAAGGCATCTGCTCTCCCATTCCTATTCAACATCATACTGGAAGCCCTAGGTAATTCATTAAGACAAGGAAATAAAAGGAAGAAATAAAACTCTATTTGTTCACAGAATACATGATTATCTATGTAGAGAATCCCAAAGAATCAACAAAAGAAACCTGCTGGAAGTAATAGGCAATTATAGCAAGGTTGCAAGACACAAAGTTAATATACCAAAGTAAATTGCTATCTTATATACCAGCAATGAATCCTGTAATTTGAAATTAAAAATACAATACCATTTACATTGGCACCGAAAATTCAAATACTTAGGTATAAATCAAATATGTTCAAGATCTATATGAGGAATACTGCAAAACTCTGATGAAAGAAATCAAAGATCTAAATAAATGGAGAGACAGTCCATGTATATGGATAAGAAGACTCACTACTGTCAAGATGTCAGTTTTTCCCAACTTGATCTATAGAGTCAATGAAATCCCAATCAATATAGCAAATTGTCAACAAACTTGATTCTAAAGTTTATATAAAAGGATTAGGACTTCCCCAGTGGTGCAGTGGTTGGGAATCCGCCTGCCAATGCAGGGGACATGGGTTCGATCCCTGGTCTGGGAAGATCCCACATGCCATGGAGCAACTAAGCCCATGAGCCACAACTACTGAGCCTGCACTCCAGAGCCTGTAAGCCACAACTACTGAAGCTCACGTGCCACAACTGCTGAGCCTACGTGCCACAACTACTGAAGCCCGTGCGACTAGAGCCCGTGCTCTCCAACAAGAGAAGCCACCACAATGAGAAAGCCCACACACCACAATGAAGAGTAGCCACCGCATGCCACAACTAGAGAAAACCCACGTGCAGCAATGAAGACCCAACCCACCCCAAAATAAATAAATAAATTTTTTTTTTAAATGAAAGATTAAAGATTCAGAATAACCAACACAATACTGAAAGGGAAGAAGAAGTCAGAGGATTGATATTATCTGACTACAAGACTTAAAAGACTTACCTATAAAGCTACATTAATCAAAACAGTGTGGTATTGACAAACCCGAATTCCATGTCCAGCCAAAAAAAAAATCCTTTAAAATCGGACACCACTGTGATAGGAGGCTGAGTATGTGCTGTGACTCCATCCTCTTTGCAGACATGACCCAGATTCTGTATCACCTTTGGTTCTCCACACATGACAGCAGCGATGCCTCAAGGAGCCTGGGTAACTGAGTCGGCACTGATGCTACTGACCCAGGCAGAAGGGCTTTATAATAGGAAAAAAAGACATACACTAACTCTGGAGCTTTCATCCTGACATCACTAAATTGTTCTTTTATAATTAGGCTTTAAGATAAGGACGATCTGCCCAAAATCACCAAAAAAAGTTATATTTCGTTTTTATCCTGGAAGGGTGAGCATCCTTTTTGCATATAAGAGGGGTTTACTTAAGTCATTTTTTTCACACAAAGATCTCCTATACTATCATAGCTGAATTCTTTACTTTCAGAAACATGTTATAAACTCCTAACTGGCAGTTTCTCTTTCAAATAAATAAACTATAAACAAAGAAACAAGTATTTCATCAAACATTTGGCCATCTTCACCCCTCACCTCCAAGCCTGGTAAGAGCCTCTATTCTCCACATTCTTAGGCACCCTCCAGGATTCCCAGACCAGTTTCTGCAGATCGTTCTATCCTTTCTTCTTTGGGAAAAGTTTGTGTGGAAAGAACTGTTCGTGTCCGAGTCCTGCGTGATGGACAAAAGAGGCTCTGGGCCTGAATCTACTAGAGAGAGACTAGGAGAGCGAGATTTTGTTTAAAGAAATAAACGATAGCAAAGTCAGCTGACAGAATGAAGTACTCCCTCTACAGAGGTAACCACTGTTCTGAAGATGACCTGTGCCGAGATGGCAGGGCCACATGAGGGAAGGCACCAGGGTAAAAGAGTCACCCCACCTGAGAACACTTGGAATGAACTATGACAAGACTCCACTGAAAATACATGAAATGTGAAGACATTGACAGTTCTTCTTGATGTCTCCTGAGTTCCTGTAATTGAACTCCAGATCAGTGAGGAAACACCTTTGGGGAGGCTCTTCATTTCTCTGACCCAGCTTGTCTGCACTGACCAACACAGGCTCAAGCGAGCCTACAGAGAAGAGAGATCCCTGGAACCTCTGTAGGCAGGATCAGGCTTCAAGGCTACAGAAAGAAACTCCAAATCAGGAGAAGGAGCCTCACCCAGGAATGTGGGCATGTGAGTCCTCTGCTTCAGCATGTCTCACCATTATGCCCTGACGTGCTTGTGTTCAGACAATGGGTTACAGCATGACACCACTCTAATCACCTAGTTTTATGCAACATCAGGTGGGGCCCAGAGTGGCCAGAGCTCATGGGTTAGTCTCCTCTGGCTACCGTCAGCCTTTTACATTTTCCCCAACACACAGTACAAACCTCACTTTCTATGTGTGCGGCAGTGAACAGAACAAAGAGTGTAACGTTTCATTCAACCAGGCCTCACTTGCCCTGCCCCACCAATGGTCTGGCCTGGTTGCCAGGTACTTGCTTGTTTTGGAAGTACAACGCTCCACAGGGGTAGAAGCAGGCAGTTGTGGTCCATGACATACTAACAGCCAGAGACCCAGCGTCAGTGTCTTTGGAGCCATGGAGGACCTTCAGGCTACCACAGAACTAGCTCTCTGGAGGCTCCTGGAGCAGTGCTCTGATAGTGTTATTTGACTACTTGAGGCAAAGCCCTTTGGGTTTTCCTTCAGTATGTGCTGCTATGATTTATTTTTTTAGTAAGAAGGCAACATACTGTAAGGAGGAGTAAAGAGCTAGTCAAAAGTTTTTCTGCCCTGGGTAAAGAATACTGTTATGTCAGTGAAAAGATAAGAGTTTACACAAAACTACGAAGCCCTCAAATTGCCTTTCATAGAGGCCAGTCCTCTAAGGGTACAAAGTCTGTGTTAGGCAACACTTAACAGAAATGTGGAAGGGTCCACCTCTTCACTTGAGGACACAGCAGACCTCTCAAAACGAATCAGAAAGCGAAGTTCCTTAACTCTCACATCATGGTGTGCTAATGGCTCATCTTCAAGAACATACACGACCAGTCAAAAAGGAATCGAAATCCTTCCAATCCCAACCAATTAATGCCAAAGGCATCTCAGAAAAAAATGCAGAACAACTTCAAAGGGAAATAATGGATGGTTTGGATGAAAACACTCATCTGTAGGAAAACCTAACCCTGCCTTCCCAAGATGGGGGACAGAAAGAATGTGGGAACTGAAGAACCAGAAAAAGAAAAATGCTTGAAAAAGTATTACACAGGAATAAAACAGGCTGTAAATGATACAGGGATCCCTTAAACTCTCTTTACTGAAACTGCGCTGCAGGTGATAAGTTTACCTGCTCTCTTTAGAGAAGGTCATACAGTCGATGACAACTTCTCCCTTTTCAAAGGAAGGAGGAGAGTTAAGCCATGAGGTCACCCCAAGGGATCCAGGGGCCCATGCAGGTTCAGCTCAGACTTCAATGCAGCCAACTCCACAACATCCTCACGCACTGCAGGACATCTGGTGTTTTGTTTTGTTTTGTTTTTCTCTCTTTAAAAGTAATTTCAATTTACTTCTATTTAGTTTAACTGCTGTTATGTAATTGGTTCTTTGGTTTTTTTTTCTTATTGTTTGATAGACCTATGATTCCCAAGAGTGTTTTTAAATATATATGGTTTTAATTTAACTGTGATACATTATTTCCATTTCATTAGGCACCCTAGAATTAGAAGATATAGTACTGTATTTTTACTATTATTTAAACCATCATCAATGTTTTACAAAACTAGGTGGAGATATATGAAACAAAGGGGGAAAAAAAGACTATTACAATTTATCTATTAGAAATCTATAGGACTTCCCGGGTTGTCCAGTGGTTAAGACTCCGCACTTCCACTGCAGGGGGTGTGGGTTTGACCCCTGGTCAGGGAACTAAGATCCCACATGCCGTGCACCTCAGGCAAAAAAAAAAAACAAAAAAAACCCTCTGTATAAGTAGCTTAATATTTACCTCAATAAATTTTTATTCATTTTCTTAGCTTCAAGAAAACAAAAACCTAAACAACAACAAAGATATTCCCACTTAAACCTACCAATATTTTTATTAGTTACATTCTAAGTTCACAGATTAATTTAAGGGACTTGAAATGTATAAACATTTGTTTCTTATTTTGTAATTTTCTGAAATTTGTCATTTCGGATTTGTTCATGATATCCTTTGCTATCTAAATGCCTTTAGATTATATGAAGTTAAAATTTTTCCCTTTAAAAAACAATGAAGGGGCACAAATCCACTTCTAGAACTGCCACCTGAGAGAATCCTCCATCCACTCCCCAGTGAGAATACCACAACTGTTTTCTTTAGAAATTGTCCTAAGGGCAAGAAACATTTATTCAAGAAATCTCAGTAAGAGTTTGTGGCACTTAAGCCACAACCAATTTCTCCCTTCACCCCAGTTCAGCATGAGGGAAACTCCACTCTCGCAAGTATGTGACCAACGACACAGCAATAGCACTCCCAAAGCTCCCAGGCAAGGGCTATGGTATCTCCCCAGGCAAGGCAGGCTGCTAGCATTTCTCATGCCCCTACCTTCATTTCAGAGGCTAAATTCCAGGCAAATACAACCAAGAGGTCAGAGCCTCCTGTCCTCTACCCAACCAGAGGGCTGGGTGGAGGACAAGACAAAGGCTCTTGCCCAGATTCAGCAGGCCAAGAAGCTGGAGTCCCAGTCACCTTTGCCCAAGCTTGTTCATAAGTTGGAGGTTCCATGCAGGGTAAAAAGATCAGCGGCTACCGCCCCACCCAGCACCACACTCAAACGGCAGAGGTGTCACTCTAGAAGTGGATCACTGCCTCCACCCCCAGCTCCACAGCTGTGGCTCAGATAGTTTGCCCCAGGAGGAGAGGCATTCCATAAGAACTCAGAGCTCTGAAGCTCTCCCTACCTATACTGATTTGTTTGGAACAGAATGTGGAGAAGTTCAAGCCTAAGGGTGCAGTCAAAAACAACAGAGACTTGGGTGGTTAGCAATTAAGAGGAGGCTAGTAGCTTGATAAGAGCGACAAACTCTACTAGAGGACCACTATGTTGTCAGAGGGAACCAGTGAAAGAGACAGCTAAAAAGAGCCCTCCAAGGGTTAAAAAAAAAAAAAAAAAATTAGGCTTTCAGTAAAAAATGGCAAACTGGACACATATTTAGACATATATTTATCCTTTTCTTTTTATCCTTTTGAGAAGGACACACATGCTCCTTCTCAAAAACCTACTAAAATAACAATTTTACCTTTTAAGACAAAGCTACAAGGATGAGACTAGGAGAGGAGGCCATTTTAGAAGCTAGAAAGCAGAATGGCTTTAAACTTCTCAACTTCTAGTGAAAGCTAGATGGAATGGAACAAGACTTTCAAAATTATAAAGGCAAATTATTTTTAACCTAAAATTCTATACTCTTCTAGCTTTGATCAAATTTAAGAATAGAATAAAGAATAGATCAAGAAAAGCTTCTGACGCAGGAAACATGAGATCCAACATTGGACAGAAGCAATGAGAACCCCAGGATGGTGGTAGTGAAATGAAATACCAGGAGGACAGCTGTATGTCAGCCCAGACGTGTTGGGACGGCTCCGGGGGAGACTATCTTGGGAAGAGATCAAGTACCATGCCTACAAATTCCTTGAAAAAAGATATTATGAAGATTTAAGGGTTGGGTTAGTGTTAAGTACACAGAAAACCAAGCAAACAAACAAAAAGTTAAGGCGAGTATCATCTCCAGAAAAAGACAAAAAATTATGCAGGAAAGGAAAAGAAATCATCATTTTCTGTGTGGCTCAGCTACTATATACGGTATTTACATAGTTATAATACTGCAGACACTGAGTACCAATTTAAACAAAATAATAACCAATTTGGAAGAGGGAATTAGGACTTGTGGAACATGGGTCAGGAAGAAGAAAGCTACATCTTCATCTTCTATAGTTGAGAGTCAAAAGATTATGCCGGAAACTGAAAAATCAAGAAGTGCCATTATCAGCATGTTACTTACAGAGCAGAGGTAAATACCTAAAGGATCAGGTAAAACAGATGAGGTGCTTACCCTGGAGAAGAAGAAGGTGCTAGTGTGGGACTACTGTTTTCTATAACAAACTCTGACAAATTCTTGACCCTTTAAAAACTATGTGCATTCTAACTTCAAATAAAATTCTTAAATGTATACTTCTATCTCTTCTATATTGTGTCACTTCATTCACCAGTGTTCAGGTTTCAGCATGACTAGTTTATACCAGTACCAAAAAATTAATTTTATCTCTGCCTTGAAGGCATTATTATGAAGGCTAGACAAGATATTCAGAAATTCTGCTTTTAATGTGTGCTCAGTACTGTACTAAGAACCTTCATGCATTACCTCCAATTTCCACAACAGCCATGCAAAGTAGGTATTGTTTCCATTTTACACAGGAGACCCTGATGCTCAGAGAGGTTAAATAATTTACTAATCTGTAGCAGAGCTCCTTGATCCCAGAGTTTCTGTTCTTCCTTCCTATTAGATCACATTACCTACATCACCTCTTTCTAAGGTTTGAGTTTAAAAGAACTACAAAGGGGAAAAAATGTAGCAGTTCAAAGAACTCCTTTGAGGGAAAGCCAGGGAGGGGAAGAGGAACCATGAAGGATTTAGCAATATTACTAGGTAGCTGTCTCCTGACTTAACCGAGCTTAACCCCAAATTGGAATTTCCAGCTGGTCATGTGAGCGTAGAAAGCAATTTTTAAACTCTGGCTAGGAGCCCCTATGATTACAAAAATAAAAGCTCCATTCCGCTCTTATTTTGAAATAAGAGATATTCCAGCTGTTCCAGCATGGGCCTAAACACCCTGGTGAGGACACTAAGACGACAAGGTTTTGTGTCCAGGGATGCCCAGTCATCCTACAAAGCTGATTTCTGAAAAGGAGGGGACAGATGCATAACTTCTTCCCCAGTGGTGACCTGGGTCTGGGATCTCAGACCAGATGATCTTGAGGGTCCCTTCTGAGTAAGATTCTAGGTTGTATTTATCTTGGTTTCAAACATTAGGAGTTTTGAGAGTGTCTTGGCCGGTTTCCTTTCTGGAATTGTGGTGTGAAATAATCAAGACACTTACCCGCCTCTTTAAGTCTACTGGTTGGTTGGTTCAGGTGTGGGTAAAGTGGCCGGTTTGGGGAACAACAATGCTGTTTACACTCTTTCTTTCTGAAAAGTCAGGAGCCACCGGCAAGAAATGAAAGTGAAATCAGGGGGTAGTGTCATCAGTCAGCACAAATGTGACAAAGTTCGGAGAGCTGTTTACTTAGGCACAACCGCGCCTGCCAGCCAGTCATAAGCTCAGGGCTTCTGCTCCGGGCTGCACCGTTCCCGTCTCCACCGGCCTCCTTTCTGGAACCTGACATTAGGAGGCAGCGAGAGAGAAGAATCAAGCGAACCTGATTTCCTGCTCCTCCTCTTTATGAGCGTTTTGTGGGTTCTGCGTCTTCTTTTTGGTAAGTACCTACCCTACATGCCCCACAGCTCGCCCAGACGCCTGCCTCTCTGCAAGACAAGTTAGCTTTCCTCTCGGACCCTGCATTCTAGCCGTGGGCCCGGGGAAATGACTGGTAGTCAGGGTCTGGGGACCTTCCCCCGCAGACGGACCCAGCTTCGTGAGCTCTGCTCTTCCCTCCTCCCTACTCCCTTCAGCATCACCCTGTGCGACTCTGGCCTCAGAAGTGGTGCAGGTAATGCCAGTATAACTGGTTAGAAATGCAGGGAGGCCTGTGGGCAGCAGGGTGCTGCACCGAGTCTGTACAAATAATGGTTTGTGACGCATGAAGTGGATTCTTCATCAGAAATAGGCCACCAAACAAAAGAAGATCACTGACTCGCAGTAGCTAAACTGGTAGTTACAGGAAACACCATGAGTTCTTGAAATACGCACTGTGGACTAAGATTGTCAGAAAGACCTGTGTTCTTGACTCAGAAAGAAGACAAGAGGGTCCAAGAGATTTTCAGACCCTATGTTATTAGACTACATTGCTTTTCACACCTTGATGGAAATTCATGGTGGGATTTTAGTTCAGTTGGTGCAGATCTTAAAAAAAAATTTTTTTTAATGTGGGCTATTTCCCTAATAATTTCCAGTATGCTGCTTCACCTGTAAAATCAAAGGCTCTTTGGGAGGAGATAAATACATGTATGTGATTCGGCCTTCCTTCCTCCCTCATGACAGCTGAAATGCATTTTTCGGTATCTTCTTCCTAAACCTCATCTCTCCCAAAGTCCCGAATCCGTGCATATGACGTTCTCCTTTTGATTTTGTATATTCCCCTTTCTCAACGCTCTTTCCAGCTAACCCCCTGCTTTATCTAATCACTAAGATTGTTCGTTTTCTAAATTTCACTTTTACATAAATATAACACATGATTCTGTAAATATTTTTAATGCAAAAAGAAAGGAACTCTTACCCATAATGCCCAGAGATATCAGGGCAAACATTTAACATTTTAGAACAATTCTTTAGTCTCTTTCTTGCAGTCATACTATAAAGTGTGGTTTCAGACCTGGTTCTTCTAAAGGCTGCATAGAGTTTTAGTATGTTGATATGTCATAATTTGATTCTAATGCTGGGCATCTAAGTTGCTTCTCATTTTTTGCCAAAGTAATACTGTGATGAACGTCCCTGTATATAAATTATTGATTGCATTTCTGATTGCTGCCTCAGGGTAGACTTGTAAGTGGAATTACTTGGCCAAAAGGTATGATGATTTTAGGGTTTTTAGTGTCTTTTGCCATATTGCCTCCCAGAATGTTTCTAAGAATTTTCACATCCACCATCATTATATGAAAACGCTAGTTTTACTGCACTCTTGATATCAGTGTTTTTAGCTGCAGTTTTAATAGGGAAACTTATAGGTTATTTTACATGGCATATCTTTGATTACATTACATGAGGTATAGACTTTTTTTCATGTTACTCAATGTGATAGAGGGTTTTATAATAAGAAATATGTGTTTGGTCTCTGTCCCCATTTCTGGCACAGAGCTCCTAAAACCCTTGGAATTTCCTAAGTGATAATAGAGGTAAAGCTGTCTTTTTTTTTATTCATTACAAACCCTTTTCAACCACCTCTGAGTTGTTAATGACTCGACTTTTGGCAAGTCGCTAAGGATGGGGGCCGGCTGCCGGGGAGAACCACCACCCCAGCCCCCAACCTCTAGGGAGGTGAGAGTGGCTGGAGACTGAGTTCAATCACCAGTGGCCAATGATTCAATCAATCATACCTATGTAATGAAACCTCCATAAAAATCCCTGAAGTACAGGGTTCAAGAGCTTCTGGTTTGGTGGACACACGGAGGTGCCAGGAGGGTGACAGGCCTACAGAGGGCATGGAAGCTCCACGACCCTTCCCCCCACTCTTTGCGCTATGCATCTTCTGGGTGGCTGTTCCTGAGTTGTATCCTTCTATCTTGAATGAGTATTCTAGTAAGTAGGCTGTTGTCCTGAGTTCTGTGTGAGCCATTCTAGCAAATTAATCAAACCCAAGGAGGGGGTCATGGGAAACTCGAAGTTATCCTAGACTTGCACTGGCGGAGGGGCAGCTCTCGGCTTGTGGTACTGACCCCTTAACCTGTGGGATCTGATGCTAGCTCCAGGTAGATAGTGTCAGAATTAAGTTAAATTATAGGACATCCAGGTGTCACAGAGAATTCCTTGGTGGGGAAAAACCCTCACACATTTGGTGGAGGGTACAAATAAACAAAAGAGTTTTTTACAGTTAACTATTTTGCATTCCTTCTTATGTGAAATATCTCTTCATATGCCTTGTTCATTTTTATGGAGATTAATGTTTTTCTTATCTGTTTGCAAGAACATTTGTTATATTAGGTATATTAACCATTTCATGTTTGTTGCAGATATTTTTCCATACTCACTGAGTTTTTTGGGGGGAGGGGGGACTGCACTGGGTCTTCTTCGCTGTGCTCCGGCTTTCTCTAGTTGCGACGAGCGGGGGCTACTCTTCGTTGTGGTGTGGTGGCTTCTCTTGTGGCAGAGCACAGGCTCTAGGCGTGTGGGCTTCTGTAGTTGTGGTGCAAGGGCTCAGTAATTGTGGCTCGCGGGCTCTAGAGTGCAGGCTCAGTAGCTGCGGCGCACGGGGCTTAGTTGCTCTGTGACATGTGGGATCTTCCCGGACTCGAACCCGTGTCCCCTGCATTGGCAGGCAGATTCCTAACCACTGTGCCACTAGGGAAGCCCTCCATGCTCACTGACTTTTAATTTTACATTTTGTCGTACAGAAATGTACATTTTAATAGTTAAATCTGTACTGCTTTTTTCTTTGTAGTTTCAATTTGTTTTTAAGCTCAGAGCATTCTTTCTCATTCGTAAATCAAATATTCACTTTTTTCTAGATTTTTTTTTTTTGTCTTTTGTCTGTTTGTTCCTTACGTTTCACTATTGGATCCATGTGAAATTTATTTTGGTATGTGGAGGGAGATGAGGCCCTAAAATAGTTTTCTTTTGTTTTAACTAATCAACTGTTTCAGTATCCGTCAATGGAAAACCCTTTCTTCCACTGAATTATAACACCAATTGTATGGTGTATTAACTTCATATACATGGCTTTTCTGAGACATTCTGCTCTCTGAGCTGTCCATCTAGTACCCCTGCCATTCTGTTCTATTGGGCTCACTTTCCCCTCAGTTATTTCTACCTGGGAGCTGGACACTGCAATGACCTCAGTGGCTCTAGCCTGCCTTAGGCCTCTTCAAGTGAACTACAGCTTAAGGTGAATTAATTAATATAATAAATATCTTTGGAAGTTTAATCTCCACGTGCGTGCACAGTACGTTCTCGCAGAAACGGAGACTTTTTGCAGGGCTTTCTTCTGTACACCTGGGCTCACACCACCTCAGCTGTCTCAGCCCTGTCAAAATGACAGAACTGAAATAATGTAGTAATGAGTTTACACGTTCCTTCATTCAAGGAAAAACAATCCACGGACGCAGGGAGCACAGCGCCGCGCAAGCGGTGGAGCACTCTTCCCAGGGATGTGGGCCACAGCATTAGAAGAGGCAGCGCGGCTTATGATGAAGCCTCGACCTCATAGCCAGCAGGTCCTACTTCCTGGGGAAGGCGAGCTGACTCAAGCTGCTGGAAGACCGCGATTGCTGTATGCGAGGGTTCCTTGACAGGTGTTTCCCAGGCAGGCAGACTTGTGGCCTGGGCTGGGCCGCTGGGGCCGCCTCATTTTCTGAGTCCCAATGTACAACTTAACTTGATCAGCCAAAAATCTAGACTTGAATAGACTTTGGGAGGGGACGCCCCCGATCCCCAGCTCTTCTGTGAGGACACAGATCTTTTGCCCACTCAGCGGCAGCAGGGAGGTGGAGGTACTAACAGCAAAGACCCTGGCAGAGCAGAGAACACAAAGGGGCAGCAACCTCGGCCCCTTCCTGCAGCATCCCGCCCACCAGGAAGCATCAGGCCTCAGTCAGCACCCCCCCAAGAGGGACCAGGGAAAGATTCGCTTCCTGAGGGATGGAGGGAGAGGCTCCACAGCACCTGCCACTCGGTTTGCCTGTGATTTGCTTTCTTTGAGTTATTTTAGTGAGTTACAGAGCCATTTCATATGCGTTACAAACTCTCCAGGTAAGAACCGCATCCTCCTGTGTGGGGATGGAGGTGAAGTCCGAGAAAACTTAGCCTCCTTTCTGGCCAACTCTCAAAAGAACGTTTGCAAAACTGCAGGTCTAAGTCTAGGTGACCATCTATCATCCTTTCCCTCCTCTTCTTTCCTTTTGACTGCTGGGGGCAAACTACGTTCACTAGTTTTACAGCAGGGCTAGTGGGCAGAACCGCCAGAGACAACGCCTGGCACTGCTCCGACCCCAGTTCAGGAACTCTCCGCACCTTCGGCCCCGCCACCTGGGGCCTCGCGCCTGAGGTTCGGGGGAGCGGGGGCTTGAGTTAATGAAGCACCTAGTGAGGATATAATCCGAACCTCTCACCCTGGCCTCCAAGGTCCGCTCACCAGTCCAGCCTCGTCCTGTCCCCTCAGTCACTGGGCTGTCACCCAGCCCCTGGTCTGTTCCTCTCCCAACCCGGTATTAATAACCACTGCACTCTGTTTCTAGAAGGCTCTTCCCCTGGCTCTCTCACACCCCTCAGGCCTCAAATCAAATGTCTCCTTCACAGACAGGCCTTCCCTGACCCTCCAATGGAGACCCATCAGGTCCTTCTACCAGGTTCTCTCCTTCACATCACCCTGTTTATTTGCTTCCCAAATCTCTTCAAAAATTATAATCATCTTTTTAAAAATACATGTTTGGTGTTGGTCTCCCCAACCAGAGTGCAAGCTCAAGGAAGGCAAGGCCCTGCTTTGCCCCGCATGTTACTGATTCCCCAGGGCCTGTGACTCAGGGAATCGTCCAACGTGTATCATCGCTGGAGTCGCAAGAGGAAACCCTGGCCTCGTCCGCAGAAGGGGGGCAGTGACTCTCCATGTGAGCGCGGGAGAGAGCGCGGGAAGCAGCACAATCGAGAGTAGCAGCAGAGGCCGTCACTCTTTGCTGGTACTGCTGTTTGTCTTCACACTCTGCCTTGGGGCCTGCGAATCCTGGCCCCCCGTAAACTGCACTGTGAAGCCCCCCAGTAAAAACCAAACGAGGATGGGTCCCAAGGTGCAGGCGTTTCCTCATTTTTAAGGATTTTCTTCCCGCCGCGCTAATTTTTTTTTGACCTTTGCTCCCAGCCGGATCATCTGCTTACTAGCAGGGCTAATGAGCAACAAGACAACTGCACAAACAGCAGGTTAATATTACTGGGGCCGCTGAGGCAGGCTACCGCAGTAGCTTGTTGGGGGTGGGGGGCGGCGAGTGCTCTGCCTCCACGCTGCGGTCTCAGGGTGTAGTCATGTTTCTGCTGGCCAAGCTGTTTTTATTTACATGGAAAATTTAAGTAAATCCAGACGTCACCGTGTTCCATAAAAAGCCACTGCTGGCCCGGCCATCCACGCGGCATCTGAAACCCAGGCTGCTGCTTCCATCTTACAACATTTGGGAAACAGTGCTGTGGCCTCGTTTCCAAAAGTGAGAACCTGAGCTCACATTTCTGCCAAAGCAAATATGACACATTTCCCTTTCTTCTTCCCTTTTTATTTTCGTCAGGAGCCACACCCAAACCAGAGCACACCCATGCTCAATGAGTTCAGCTAGACAGATTTTCGCCAGGGCTGGAGGCCCACTCTGACAAGCTGGCTCTCTCCTCTGTCAGATTCTGTTTTTCTGACTTTCTTCTGCTCATATTTTCTTCCCTGGGCTTCGCTCCCCCACATTCACGTCGCAGCCCCACCCTCCGCCCCTGCCCTGCTCTTCCCTCGTGTCCCCTTTCTCCCCCGGACCACAGCATCCACCGCAGCACCAGAGCAGGCAGCAGTCCACCTGTGCAGATCAAATTAACTCACTTCAGTCTCACAACAGCCCCCAGGGACAGGCCCGCAGGGGGTGCGTTAAGGGCGGGGATGTAGCTCACGACATGCCCAAGGTCACGCGCTATGAGCGACAGGACAGCAGCCTGAACCCCGGTGGTCCAGCGCTAAGGTCCACGCTCTTCACCACCACGTCCCTCACACCATCCTGGAGTCGTCGGCGCCAGCCACCAGTGAGGCCAGCTTCCTGGAGTCCAGGTCCTCCAGGGAAGCTCTGTTCTGAACTAGAGTACTAGTGTCTCTTCAAGAATGTCACTTCTCTACGCCTCAGTTTCCTCTCTATGATAATAATAATTTAAGTAATACTAGGTAGTGTTCCACGTGCTGCACATAAATCACCTCACTTAATTTCCACAACATTTACAAAACAAGTTCTGTCATTATACCCATTTTGCAGATGAGAAAACTAGGCAGAGAGGCATTCAGGTAGCTAGTAAATGGTAGAGCAGGGATTTGAACCCGGGACACACAGCTTCAAAGTCTAAGCTCAGCGTCACCCCCATACAGGAGGAGAATAATGTGATGTCCACACACTGCAGCCGTGACGATGAAAGGGGATGAGGCATGTGAGGGCCAGACCTCGGGAGACAAAGCTCAGGTTCTTACAGTGATTTCACAATTCTGCCTGACAGGCCTCACCAGGCTCACTTGGGGAAGTTACTGAGCCTCACTAAGCCTCAGTTTTCTCCTCTGGAAAGTGAAGATAATAACATTAAATGTGCTCTCATACTGAAAAATTAAGAATACCTGCTTAGTGCTTAGTACAGGGCCTGGCACAGAGTAAATGCTCAAAAAGATTTTGAGGTCAGTATTTAATCATTAATAAGCCCTCAATCAAACTAGATTCCTTCTTAGACACCTCCAGAGATCACAAAGACTTCTCAAAGCAAGTTCTGCCCTCTAAGGTCCCCTATAGCTTTCTTAAGTCATTAATGAGAAGGAAGCCTGGGAGATGAATTTGTAGCCGATAAACTAAAAACCCATCCGTTTTTCTTTCAAGCTTCTGTTCCACAAAACTTGCAAACTGTGTAGTGTCTGACAGCAGCAAAATTATAACATCCAAGTTTTGCCAGGTCATGGCAGCAACTGCTCCTGCTGGTGCCAGGGCAGGGCGGGGCAGGGACTCACCACACCTGAGTCCATCCTTGCAAGGGGCCTCACAGTGTCCAACGCCTGAAAGCAGCTACAGGCTCACATACATGTCTGAGAAAGAGGGGACAAGCTTGAGGAAACTTACATTTAGGAAATGGGAAGAATAAAAAACAGAGAAGGACCAGAAGGAGGAGAACTAGGACAGAGATTCAGGTCAAAAAAATAGAAGAAGTTGGGCTTCCCTGGTGGTGCAGTGGTTGAGAGTCCTCCTGCCGATGCAGGGGACACGGGTTCGTGCCCCGGTCCAGGAGGATCCCACATGCCGCGGAGCGGCTGGGCTGACATTCACAAAACCATTCAGAGGTCACTCAGTGGATACTTACTGCGCGCCCATAATGTGCCAGGTAGTCCTGGGTGTTGCGGATATAACAGTTAAAGACAGATTTTGAGAGAGAAGGGCAGCCATAGATTTTTGTCTGATCTGCCTAACAGATAAAATTCCTTGCCCACATGAAGTTTACACTCTACTGAGGGTTGTAGGTGGAAGACAAAAGAAAGCATTTAGCATGTTAGATGGTGGAAAACGGCAAGGAGGAAGAGCAGGAAAGGAGCGCAGGGAGAGCGGTGCCGGGTGCCGCGGAGGGGCTGCTCCGTCTTCAAAATGCCGACCAGGGATGGCGCCACTGAGAAAGGGACCTTTGAGCGGAGCCCCAAGTGAGGCAGACAGGCGATAACCAAAGAGCAGTCCAGGCAAGGAACGCAAGTGCAAAGTCCCGAGCTTGCCTAAAGGTTTTGGAAAATGCGCAAGGAGCCAACGTGGCAGAAGCTAGGGGAGGAAGTGGAGAGCAGGAATAACGGGAGACGAGGTCCAGGAGGTGACACGGCACTAACGGCACCAGGGGGTCCTGATCCCAAAGGAAGCAGGAGAGGCCAAGTTATTGTCAATGTTGTCCCTGGAAAGTGGGCGCCTCTGGCGTCAAGAGTCATCCTTGTTGGGCTTCCCTGGTGGCGCAGTGGTTGAGAGTCCGCCTGCCGATGCGGGGGACGCGGGTTCGTGCCCCGGTCTGGGAGGATCCCACGTGCCGCGGAGCGGCTGGGCCCGTGAGCCGTGGCCGCTGCGCCTGCGCGTCCAGAGCCTGTGCTCCGCAACGGGAGAGGCCCACGTACCACACACACAAAAAAAAAAAAACCAAAAAAAAAAAAAAAAAAAAAAAAAAAAAAAAGAGTCATCCTTGTTAACAAGCTCCAGGACATTTACACACCTGCGGGCACAGCACACTGTATCATTCCCTGGCCGAGGAATTCAAACGTTCCAGAGTCTCATCCCCACCCTCTGGAGGGGGAGCTCGGACTGAAGGGGACACTGACAGGAACCTGCCTTCCTCTCCGATGGGCACCTGTAAGGGCTCATTAAACGCTTGATGAACGAAGCACAAGCTCCCGGTGGTGGACGAGCGGTGCCCTGATATGAGCGACAGTGCAGGGTGCTCCAGGAGGCCGCCCTCGGGGGCACCATTCAGGACAGAGGCGTGCAGGTGGTGAACTCGGGCAACATGGTGAGAAACTTAATAAGCCCCAGCTGTATATAAAGTCTTGTTACTGAATATCATGAGATGTTCAGGCAGGAAGAATGAACTGAAAAAACAGGGACTTCCCTGGTGGCGCAGTGGTTAAGAATCCGCCTGCCAATGCAGGGGACACGGGTTCGAGCCCTGGTCCGGGAGGATCCCACATGCCGCGGAGCAACTAAGCCCGTGCGCCACAGCTACTGAGCCCGCATGCCACAACTGCTGAAGCCCACGTGCCTAGGGCCCATGCTCCGCAACAAAGAGAGGCCACCACAATGAGAAGCCTGTGCACCGCAACGAAGAGCAGCCCCCGCTTGCTGCAACTAGGCAAAGCCCGCACGCAGCAATGAAGACCCAATGCAGCCAAAATAAATAAATAAAATAAATTTTTTAAAAAATTTAAATTAAAAAAAAAAAAACAGAATGAGGTGGGTGATTTGGGAGTGGGTATTTTTGCTAAGTCAATGTAGAGAAAGGAGTTTTGTGGGGAATCTCGTATGTTGGGATAAGATGAAAATGTAATATGTGAAGTCATGACTAGAGCAGTGACAAATCAAAAGTTATAAATAAGCATATGATCAACATCTGTATACAGCAGCCACATAATGATTAAGCTGATAGATATTTTAGCATAAAAGAAAGAAGCATTTGGGAGCTGGAAACTGGAAGCTACAGACCTCTAAAACAGAAACCAAGGTCGACGGGCAGCAGTTTGCAAAGTCCCTTTTGACTCTGCAACTCAGGAGAGCACGTGGTAGGCCTTCAGCCATCTGAAGTAAACAAGCCAGTGTCAGTGGCAAGAGCCGGCCTCCCCACTCCATCAGCCCTTCTCAAGTGTCCCTTACAGTCAAAGGACAGGCCAGGGGTGAAACCTATGCTGGGAAAAGCTCTCTGGTCACCCGTTCTCTGCCTGCCAGGTGTCCTATACTAGGGGCGTGGGCGGCCGAAGGGATTTTCAGTGCGACAATCTGCCAGAGCTCCAATCCTCCCTCAGACATGACCTCATGACAGTTTCACTCTTTTAACATGAAAGTGGCAAGAACATAATTCAGAAGATCAGGATACTATGTCTGTGCCTCTTTCAGCCATCATCCCATCAATGTGAAAACCTGAGAGGTGCTTAAACTAAACAACAAAAGCAAACCAACTGCCTCGAATGCACTGTCTGGGAGTGTTCTTCTGCTTCTCTAACTGGGACGCTTGCTGCCCTGGGCTCTCCGGTGACAAGCGTGAACACACTCCACACACTCGCTCAGAGTCAAGATCTGTGTCTTGGTCCAGGGGCCCCACTGCCACAAAAGGGTTATGCTTTACGATGACCGTTGTGATGGCAAAAGGCTAGCAGCCTTTATTTATAAAGAGCTCATATACACAGACAAACAGAAACCAAAACTGAAAATGATAGAAAGAAAAAGGAAAAAAAAAAAAAAGGAAATGACAGCACTCCCAAGGGATAAAAACAGAGCCGGTCAACAAACACTTAAAAAAACGTTAAACCTTGCTCATTAAAAAGAAACAGCATAGCAATGCTGTGTCATTTTTCATTATCAAAGATGAAAAGACAGGAAAATGGAATCTGGGAGGATGAGATAAGTACTCTCTTAAACTGCTGGTGAAAGGATAAACTGATTCACAAACATAGTCACCGTGGCATTATTTTTAATATTATAAAACAACATCGTAAGACAGAATATATAAACCATACACAACAGAACAGCTAATGCAGCCGTTAAAAATATTGTTTAGGAAACACTCCTACTGACAAAGGGAAATATTAATGCTATAATGATGTTTACAAAGCGGGATACAGGCACATATATTTACGTGGTCCCAACTATGTAAAACAACATTATAGAAGGAAATGTGTTGTTGAGTGGTTACTTCTACAACCTTGAAGTTATAGACGATTTTTAGTCTTGTCTCCATACTTTCGTGCATTTTTCTACTTTTCTACAACCAACATGCATTATTTTATTATAAACAGGAAAAACTTCACCTAAAAATAGCAACAGTGACTCAGCAGTGTCCCCTTCTGCCCTCTGAAGGAAGCACAGGCTTATTATCTAAAGGGAATTTAAAAGCTCATTGCGGTGAGAACATGAATACTAGCATTGTTAAAAGCCAAAACAAAACAAAACAGGGTAAGCTCTTAGGAAGCCAGAGAAGAGTACCCTAGGGTTTTCCAACCAAATAACCATACCGTTTTACTGGGAAGTGTTTAGAACAAAGAAGCTAGGACTAGCCCCCAACCTCTCTGTCCACATCCCAACAGGAAGCACGGAGGAGCCATCCCCGCACTGAGTATATATGAGACGCAAAACACGGCCCCTCACCTCAAGAAGCTTTGCCGTCTTGTTAGATAAGTATATGCAGGACCTAAAGGACGCCACATGTCATTTTCATTCATTCAAAAAAAAAAAAAAGTTCCTACTGTGTATCAGGCACCACTCTGGGATAAAACAGCTAGTGGGAGCACAATCTTGGCCTTCAGCTACATCGGAGTGTGGGCTGAAGCGGTCTGAGAAAGCTGGTGAATAATTAGTAGGACTCAGAGAGGCAGAGAACAGGGTGGGACTTGAGGAGGTGGAGTGCCTGAGCGGCTGGGCAGTCGGGAAGGGGCGCAGTGGGCAGCTGTGGACTAAGCAAAGCAAGGGGGGAAGACCAAAGGGAGCTGGGCCTCACTGGAGAGCCCAAGTTCAAGTTCTAAGCCGTACCAGATCGTGGTGAGCCTGTGCATAAAGGGGTGAGAGGAAGTAAATCAGGGACTACCACCTTCTCCACACGCCTGCTCACGGGCTTCCTAGCTCCAATTTATTTTGTCTCACTCTCTGTTGAAAACCTCGAGAGAGACAGAGAGAGAGAGAGACAGAGAGAGACAGAGAGAGACAGAGAGACAGAGAGAGAGAGAGACAGAGAGAGAAGAGGAAGTCAGAAACAAAGGCCCTGGGTGCCTGCAGAGCTGCTGCATGATGTGGCTCAGGCAGTCTCCTCTGAGAAGCCCAAGGAATCTTTTTGCATTAAGCTTAATAATAATATATATATATATATATTTTTAGCCCAAGTGTAACAGGCTTGAAATAGGAGAAATAAGAGGGAGCATTTACACAAAGGCTCCCCGACTCCCAACCTGGACCACGGGGGCAAGTCAAATCTTATATCCCACTGCACAATGGTGTAAATCCGGATTCCGGTCCTGGAAATCCATCCTACACCCCGAAATACCGAAATCCATTAAAACTGGAGATACAGGCTTTTACAAACATTTGTTAATATGTAAAACCGTGCCAACTATGTTCCTGTTGGGAATTTTTCCCATTCCATGGGGCTGCACTGGTTAAAACTTCTTACCATACCAATCTAATACTGTGGACTAAACACACCCTTTTTACACCTGATAAATCTTTCTGTCTCTGCCAAAGGAGTCACTGATAAATCTTTATTCTCATCAGCCACCTACTGCAGACTGAATGTCTGTGTCCCCCCCAAAATTCGTTACGTTGAAACCTAACCCCCAACGAGACAGTATTTGTAAGTGGGGCCTTTGGGAGGTGATTAGAATGGGATCAGTGCCCTTAAAGAAGAGGCCCCAGAGAGTTCCTGGTCCCTTCCACCATATGAGGACACAGCAAGAAGTTGAGCCCTGACCACACCCCGAATCAGCCAGTGCCTTGATTTCAGACTTGCCGCCAGAACTGAGAGGAAGAAAGCTCTGTCGTTGACAAGCCACCCCGTCCACGGTAATCTGCTGTAGCAGCCCGCACGGACTGACGCCGCCCTCCCCCTCAGTCTGTTCCACATCCTGCCCCGTCTCACCACGCTTTGCTTTTCCATGTGCAGGACAGGTGTGGGCGTGGTCAGGCAGACCCTCCAGCCAGCTCTGGGAAAGGGGAGGGGCTGTGCCTCTCAAGGGGTCCCTCCAGAAACTGATCTCCAGGGCTGCCTCTGGGCCTCTCTCCAAGGCCACCACTGGCCACCACTCCCTGCACTGCCCACGCCACGGGCAGCCCTGGCCGGGTGCACTGCCGGACACCACTCTGTGTCTGGCCCTGTGCTCCTAGGCACTTCAGGATGGAAATGGCTGTTTTGTTCCATATTGGCAAATTTACAAATATAAAGGCATTAGTACGCAGACTGCTGTTTGAGAGGCCAATTTGGAGAAGTCCTTCTGATTAAAAACTTAGTGAAAAGATTTTTCCAAAAAGATAAGGAAGGTACATCCTATATCTATCTATTGATACTATGTACTATGGAGGGACTAGAGAAGGCAAGTTTCCTGTAGATCAATTTGGCAAAATGCAGTAAAATCACTAAAAAATATTGCTACCCTTGACCCAGTGATTGCAGTTTTAGATATTAATCCTAAGGAAAAATCCGATTCAGCAAAGTCTCAGGCCAAAGGGCATTCACAGTTCCGATCTTTCCCGCCCTCACAGCTGCCAGGAGGGCCCTTCCTCCTGATCTCAGCCCAGAGAGGCAGCTGAGGACTTAGACCCCGGAGCCTGCCGGGAGGTTACCCCAGATGTCTTGGTTTTGGTGTGGCTGTCTTGCAGGGAGTTTGCCACAGGTTTTTACGGAATTCCAGAAGGGAGAGCATGAGCTTGAGAAGAAACTGGGAGGGAGACGGGGAGAACCGGACACTCACGGCGTGACTTCCTGCAGGTACCCAGGAAGGCGCCCCGTGAAGCGCAGGAGAAGATGCCCGCCCTAAGGTCAAGGCGGAGTAACCGACTGCTGTTCCTGGGGATCCTGGCGCTCACAGCCACAGCGATCTTCCTGCTGCTCTTTGCTCTCCTCTGGAAGGCCGGCGACCTTATCGACTTGCCCAACCTCAGAATTGGCTTCTACAACTTCTGTCTTTGGAACGAGGGCACCGGAGCCCTACAGTGTCACCAGTTCCCCGAGCTGGAGGCCCTGGGGGTGCCTCGAGTCGGCCTGGCCCTGGCCAGGCTGGGAGTGTACGGGGCCCTGGTCCTCACCCTCTTCGTCCCCCTGCCTCTTCTCCTGGCCTGGTGCAACAGTAACGAGGGAGAGTGGCAGCTGGCCGTGGGCTTCCTGGCCACGTCCTCCGTGCTGCTGGCCAGCGGCCTGGGCCTCTTCCTCACCTACACGTGGAAGTGGTTCCGGCTCTCCCTCCTGGGGCCTGGGTTTCTAGCTCTGGGTGTTGCCCAGGGCTTACTCATCCTCTTGCTTATGGCCACAGTCGTGTTCCCTCAGAGGGCTAAGGACAGGAACTTGAGAGCTGCTAGGTCTGTCTAAAGGCTTCCATGATTGCAAGGGTTCTGTTTGAACTATGCTCAGAGAAGGTGCCAGAGAATTCACGGGCTGCTGTGTCTTCTCAGCCATCCTGTTTCATAGCTAATGCCGACCGTAAGATCTAGCAGACAGGACCCGCCGCGGAGGGGGTAGGGCACCCGACGTCAAGGACAAGAGGCAGCAAGGGCGGCCAGGGCTCCCTCGGCTTCTTAGTGTAGGGTTGTGTGTCCTCTGGGACTCGTAAGGTTCCCAAGGACACCCTAAAACCACACAGCTCATTGTCACAAGAATTCCTGCTTTAACTGACTGATCTGAGCAAGCCATTCTTACTTTATCCTCAGAACAATGGGGAGATAAGGCTTCCTGTCACGGGGCCAGATTTCCAGGACAAGTTGCCAAATGCCAGACTGGAACCCAGTGAGGGTTTATGAAGAAACACCTCAGGGTCCCTGGGGGCCCTGCCTGGCAAGCTCCCCATCTCCATCCAAGGCGGGTAGAACGCGGTGAGCCCCTCACCTCTGACAACGCTCCCAAACGACCAGGAATAATCTGAGGGATTCACCGAAGACAGAACACATGGACACAAAGAGCAGCCTTGGTGGCTTTGAAGGTTCCCCTGAAAAGGCTCCCAGACCTGAAGCCCGACAGAGCAGGGGTCAGCGGGCAGATCACTCCCAGCACGTGACCTGGGAGTTCAGGAGCTGAAGACACCGGGTCCCTGGTCAGGAGGAAGGCGAACAGGACTGAACGGTTCCACATCCACGGGAATGCCGCACCCCCTCACCTCTCACCCCGGGCCCAGAAAGGATACAAGCACATCTCAGCACTGGGGAACTCTGTGTATTTTTCAGCACCTAATATCTATTGAGAACCTGTACAGCATGTGATTGCATCAGCATATGCCTGTCAAAAGCCACACTGAATACAGAAGCAGAAACACGGACTCTAGTGTGATGTCTTGTCCTTGGTGTCTCCTTTGGGTTCCTGTCCCACTCTTGCTTTCCGACTGTCCAGGGACCAAGGCCGAGGTCACGCAGTGGCAGCTCGGGGTGGGGAAGAGGCCTGATTGGTCAGGAGGCTTCCCAATCTGTACGCCGAGCCTCAGGCTCTTAGACGGGGCCCAGCACTGTGGCAGGATGTCTGGTTCAGGGCTGGACGAGCAAGGGCTCACAGACTGATCGACTGCCTCGCAATGGAAGCTATTTTTAAAATAGGCTTCCTCCGAAGGGAGGCCAAACAGTAGGAATTCCAGTGTACTTAGCAGCCATACTTGCTTTTCTCTAAACATTATTGACTCTTTGGTTCCACCAAGTTGATAAGCACAACCTCATCTCCCTGGAATCAGGTAACTACAACAGGCCGCGGGGACTCCAGACCCTCCGAGCGAGGAGAGAGCACAGCGCAGGGCGGGTTTCTAACGGGAGCCCGTTCTGATCCCTCGCTGCCCGAGGTGAGTCTGCGCAGCCCGAGAGCCGCAAAGCTGGGAGCAGAAGCCGTGAAGTCTGAGGGCAGCGCCCAGGCCAGGAGGGAAACCCAGCTTCCTTCAGCCTCTCTGGGCAGAAAGCCCTGGAAGTCTCTGTCCCTCAGCTGAAAAATATCTCTCGGACGTATTTTAGCGCATCCCGCTCCTCCTCGAGGCCTCTGCCGCAGGCCGAGTCAGAGCCCGCAGGCCCCGGGCGAGGGCCGTCTTCCCCCCAGACCTCGTCCTCGCTGTCCTCACTTCTGCTCCCGCAGGGACTCGGGGACGGCGGCGCTGAGCTGGCCGGGGACCGCTCCGGCTTACCAGCGCCTGCCGGAGGCAGCTGCTCCAACGGCACTTCCTGTTTTCGGCCCTGCTGAGTAGAAGCAATGGCAGGCAAAACAGACGCGGTTTTACTTCCCGAACGTGCTGGTTTATCTGTCAGCGACGCAGAACATGCCCGGAAGCAACTGTGAATCCGGCACGGGATGAGCCAGGCCCTGCCCCCAAAGCACAGGTGGCCCCTCCCTGCCTTCACCCGACTCCTCCCCTCCCCGCCACCCGCTCTCAGGTGGCGCAGAAGTAGAGACCAGCTTGGGAGAGCAGCAGCAGGGGCCTGCGGGAAAGAAAACTAGAATAAAGGTACGCGGAAAGGCAGGGTGACAGAATGCAAGGAGCACAGGATACGAACCCCGAGTGTGGGCCTTAGCCTCTCCCTTACTGGCACCAAATCACTTATTGGAACGAATAAAAATAATATCTATCAGCAGGTTATTGCAAGGAATAAATGCGATAGGAATATATAAAAGTCCCTGAGCAACTATCAAGTACTATACAACTCTAAAGTGGGACACTTATCATTTGCTTCCGGAAGCCAAGACACTCAGCGGCGTGGTGCTCCCCGCACGGTGCTCAGAACTCACCTCGCCCGACCGAGACCCTCCAGAGAGCATGAGCTGTTCACGACTTCTGTCCCGTCCACACGCCACCAGCACAGAGTCACCCAAACAGAGAGGGATGCCCTCCCTCGCACAGCTGCGCCCTCCCAGGTCTCCAGCCCCAAGCAGGTGCCCGCCTATCAGGGAGCAGGCTGCGGATGAATGGGCTCCTGGCCACCCCAGCAGGCAGGGCGCCTCTTTTATTAGCATGAACCAGGCCCTGGTCTAGTTTCTGCCCACCAAGAGTTTCTGGTCATAAGAAAAGACACAGCTGACTTTACCTCAATCAGGATCCCCAGAGCAACGTCTACGATTTCAGCTTCATTCATGCAGTACACAGTCCTCATGGCAGGAAGTCTGAAAGAAAAGCACAAAGCTAGAGATGGCACGGAATCACCAGGGGCAGAGAACGAGAACAAGAGCTGCGTCTCAGGGCCTGCCCGCCAGGGGTGCGTGCAGCAGCTTCCCCAGGGCACCACCGTGGCTTCTGCATCCTTGTAACCAGTGACTGGCACAGGGGGTTCTCGGGGCAACAGTGTGGGGCTTCCCAGCCTCCACCAGCTCCCCTGAGGGTCTGGAAACAGGCACGACGGCCGGCTTCTGGGAGTCAAACTCACACACGCGGTGGATGCGAGCAGATCGAACAAGCCAAGACACAACCCACCCCCCTCCCACCACAATGCATGAACACAGTAAAGGAGGGCAGCACAGACCAGAATTCACGGCTGGCCAGTGAAGGAAACTTAGAAAGGGAAGGGCAGAGAGGGACAGTGAGAGCCTGGGACCCAACGAGGGGAGAGGGCGGGGGCATCCCCCCCCTGGCAGCCCAGAAACCCCCGCCATTACCACCATTCAACTAACCCACCCCACAGCCTCTGCTCTCAGGCCGGCACAGCAACCTGCTTGCCCGCCTGTCCCTGAAGATCTACCCACAGGGAGACTGGACCACCTCGTCACTCATCTTGCCCAGTGGATGGTCACAATTTCTGCGGCAAGAGAAGAGACTGGCAGTTTGGACAGCTGGCGTCTGAGAGCTTGGCTGGTGTGTGTGACCTGAGAGGGGGAGCCGCTATCCGGGAGCTGACAAGTGAGGGTCTGGCGGTGGAGATTCACCAATAGAGGCAGAAGCCGGTGCCAGTCTGGGAGGGCACAGCTCACTTCCTGTGCACCCCCCAAGAGCTGATGAGAGGTCTGTGGACTGAAACACCCCACCTCACTGTTCTGCCTACACGGGAGGACTGGGCCCCGGCAACTGTGATGCCCCAAATCCCTCCCCCTGGCCTCACTCCCCAGGAAGAGCAGAAGCTGCCCCACCTTGCTGCAGCCACTGGCACCGTGGCTGTTCTCCACTTGGGGGTCTTCACCTGCACCGTCCTCTTTTCAGCCACCTGGGCTGTCATCCATGCGGGAAGCACCCTTTTTTTATTCTCAGATTTTAAGTCTTCCATCTCCCTAGTCTCTCGTGACGAGGAACCAGGGCCCAAGCTTAATGACTTCAGGACAGCAAATCCCACTCTCTCATCACACCAGGAATTATAGGTCTGTTTGTCCTGAATGGGAGTCCAGCTTTAATTCCTACAAAGAAGAACAAAGACCAGTGAATTCTAATAAGCGAGAATACTCCCAGGCATCAGCCGAAATTACTGGGCAGGGCAGGGCCCAGGAGACGCAGATGTGCCGTTCACAGGGCATGAAGGGGCAGGCGAGGGGCTCAGGGAGAAGCAGCCCTCCACGCAGGGCCCAGGGTCCCCACCGGCAGCCAGGCCCAACGCCTCCAGGAGCCTCTGCACTGAGCCATTCCACACGGGAGGAGCGGGCTGAACACCCTCCCAGGAGGAAAGAGGGAGGGAGGTGCCCCTGCTCCTCTCCACCCCAGAGGCTCACGGTCCCCAGGGTGCCCAGACTATCCCACCCTTAGGACACCTCTCAAAGATCTCTCCCCTGTTTCTCCCAACCACAGCCTTCTCATTCCCTCTTCTGGGAGCGGTTAGAAGAAATTCCAAGGCCATTTTGATTCACAATGAGGTTTCACCGGCCAACACCCACTGCCTTACACCAAAGATACTTCTGACCGGTCAGATTTCAGCCAGCAGTAGGGTCAGGAATCCAGAAGCTGGGGCGCCAGGCTGGGGGGGAGTGTCGCATCTTACTGGGCCTCTCCCCACCCGCACTGGATTCCACCTCAGGCCGTCCTCCTAAAGCTCAGTCCCGACCCTGTGACTCAAAAGGTGCAGGGCTCCACCCTCCACTTAGCAGTTAACCCTGAAGGCAGCTGCGAACGCCTTCTGCCTAAATTCAAGTGGTGCTAATACTCATTCCCACATCTAACGAGCACCGCTAACTGCCCGGAACAAACACAGCGCGGCGGTCGGTGCATACGTTGATTTGACCGTGAGGTAGATATTCTGAAGCCTATTTTACAGATGAGGAACAGAGACCGAGCAGTATGCACAAAGTCACAAAAAAGTTTGAAATGGCCGGCCGGGACACGCACCCGGGTCCTCCAGACTCCGCCGGCTGGGGGTGGGTGAGGGCCTGGGACGCCCCGGCGCGGCCCCGCGGGCGCGTGCCCAGCCCAGAGCTCGGGGACCCCGCGCCTTCCTGGCGCGACCAGACCGGTGCCAATCTGCAGGAGGAGGGCGAGGGGGGACTCGCGACAACCACGCGGGGCCTCACCAGCAACAGCGCCGCCCGCGTCCCCGGCGCTCCTCCAACAGGGGTTCCTGCCTCCGGGCCCGTGCCCCCTTCTCGGCTTCCGGGGCGGGTCCGGGAGTCTGATTCTGGGCGGTAGTAGGGAGCTCGGAACCCGGCCGGCCGGGCCCCGACCCCGCGCGCACCCTGGCTAGCCCTCCGGCTCGGCCGCGTCCCCGCACTTCCGGCTTCCGGTCGCCGGCGGGCGCGGAGGCCCGGGCGCGCCCCCTGCCGGCAAATCGCGTTGTCTGCGCCCTCGGCGGTGGAGCCCTGACTCCCCAGGTGATGGGAGACGCCGGCCCCGCTGTCCCGGGTCCTGAGTTGACCCGGGACAAGTCTCTCCTTGACCACATCCAGGTCGGGCTCCTCTGAACTCTTCTCAGCTAGGCCCTGCCTTTTGGACTTCCGTGTGCATCTCCAAATTGTCCATTTTTAGCAAGAATACTGCTAAGTTGCCTGCATCTGATCCTCACCCGCCACCATCTTCCAGGTGGTGTCTAATCACCCGGCCGCCCTCAGCAAGAATCCTGTTAGGTCAATTTAGCCAGAATCCCCTCTTACCCCTGATGTTTCCTGTTAATAATCATCCATCCACCGACCCCCCACCCTGCCACTTTTCCTTGTATTGGGAGTTAAGCCCAACTTCGCCCCCACTGCAAAACCCTACTGAGTAGCCCCCTCGAATAAAGTTTGCCTTACTTGTCTTTAACAAGTGTCATAAATAATTTTTAACAATATTTTTTCTTTAACAGTCCCCAAACGTGTCTCCATTTGAGGCTTGGTCGGTAGACTCTGTTAAAGTGTAATTTCCCAGCCCTCCCCCGCCACCAGAAATTAGGGGGAGGGGAGGAGGAGGATCTGCATTTTTGAAAGCTCTGGTGGGGAAGGGCAGAGGCTGAGTGCTCCCTGCTGGAAGCATGCACTCCCAGGCAAGGGGGGTGCAAGGTGAGCGCCCCCCCACCGTGCAGGAAGGGAAATTAAAGATTCTGTTTACATTTCAAATTGGCCAGAGGTGTTCTCTCTGTGAACAGGGCTGCTCCACAAGGCTGCCCAGATGTCCTCACTGCTCTGCTTTCAGCCTGATGCTGAGCACTGTAGTTTACACGTGGAGTTAGCATCTAGTTTAACTTAAAATCACACAGCTTGAAGAAGCTTAAAAGACAGGCAAAAAAAAAAAAAAAAACCCAGGTGGCACACATCACGAAAAACACAAGCACAAGTGCAGAAGGTGAAACTTCTACCACATTTTGAGGCAAAAGGATGATCAGAACAACCATCTACCTCCAAAATGCAAAATTATCATGACAGCCATTTGAAATGTGACTTACAACAAATCAGCTAATAATAGAATAATTACTCTCCATATGCTACAGGTGCAGGATAGGGGAGTGTGATCCAGAGTTTGGAGAATCCAGAGCCAGGACTTGTCACTTCCAACTGTGTGTGCCTTTGGTTTCTGCAAAGCACTTTCACCCCCATACTAATCCTCAATCCTAGGGAAGTAGGCTGGTCCAGGAAAGTCTAAATCAATCTAGGCTTAAGGAGTAAATCAATGATTTCAAGTCACAAAACCAACCTGCTGTGCATTGGGGTAATTTAGCTGCGGGTTGAACCTGGGCTCTGCCTCCAGCCTCTTCAGGAGGCCAACCCTTCCAGGCAGGACTTGCTTCTCCTCTGATTCCCTAAAGGTTCCAAAATCACTGACCTCTAAGGTCCTCCGCTCCCACAGTCTGTGAGCCGGGACAAACCCAAGTCTAATGAGTGAAGGTGCATCATTTTGTTTTAATAAAGGAACAGAGAACACTTGCCATTATGAGAACCACTCCCTCCACCTTTTTCTCAAAAACCTTCTCCCACAGCCAGCCGAAAAAGGGGGTCAGAGGAGCAGGAAACCCATCTGCATAAAAAACTTTCTGTGTGAAAGGCCAAATAGGGATGAGAAAGCCCAGCTGTGGGATTTGAATGGATGGGAATCAGCTCCTGAAGCATTTTGAATGCTGAATTCAGGGAGTCTGAGGTCTTGGAGCAGAAGCAGGCAAGCGCAGACAGGCCCCAAGGACCAGGGGAATGCACCTGCCTGTTCTCGTGCAGCCCAGCCCAGAGCCAGGGCTACACCTGCGCAGGGTGTGCGGCCTTGGGGGCCTGAGGCTGGACTGGCTTGGTGGTTTTCATCTAGTTGTCCTTGCCCAAGCTAGTGGAGGAGTCTTGCTGGCATTCTCGGGTAGATGTCAAGCAGGTATTGTGAAGGAGAGGTGAATTTTTTTTGGGGGGGGGAGGGGCTGCGTTGGGTCTTCGTTGCTGCGTGTGGGCTTTCTCTAGTTGCAGCGAGCCGGGGCTACTCTTCGTTGCGGTGCGCGGGCTTCTCATTGCGGTGGCTTCTCCTGTTGCGGAGCACGGGCTGTAGACGCACGGGCTTCGGTAGTTGTGGCTCGCAGGCTCCAGAGCGCAGGCTCAGTAGTTGTGGCGCACAGGCTTAGTTGCTCCGCGGCATGTGGGATCTTCCTGGAGGTCAAGACAAGGGCTCGAACTGGTGTCCCCAGCAATGGCCGGCAGATTCTTAACTACTGCTCCACCAGGGGAGTCCCTGAATGTAAGTTTTGACATACGTTATTGGAGGATGAGAGCTCATCTTGGAGGGGCGAGGAGGTGGGACAGGGAGGAACACCAGGATGAATGCATGCTGACAAGCACTCAGGATGGGGTGGAGGTCAGAGAGTGATAGGCCAGGAGGGGACAGGGTGGCCCACTGCACATATTGTACTTGCTAATTTCAAAAGGTCAGAGGTTAATGGTGTTTTGGCAGCTTCAAAGTGATGTGGAAGCCCCACCTCAATCCCTCCTGGTGGAGCCTCAGTCACATCAGCTATAAGCCAAGCTCAAAACAAGAGGGAGACAGGTATCCAAACCAGAGCATAAAGGAAATGAGAGAAGAGACAGCTCTTCAAGTGTTTTCTACAAACCTTGAAGACATTTCAGCGAACCATGGGGACCGTATTGAGAGGAGAGAATGGGCAATAAGACAGAAACTTCGAGATGGAGAGCGGAAAAGCTAAACAATGAATTCTCACTCAAATGAAACACATGACGACGTTTTAAATGTCCTACAGAATCACTGGGAGAGATTAATAAGGTTGCTGCTTCAATGAAGAAGATGGGAAAAATTATAAATGGAAAAGTCTTGAGTTTGTTCATTTGAAGGAGGATTACGAGGTGGAAATGGGTAACAATGTGTAAGTAACTACTAATCACTAAGTCTCTGGTGTTATCTCATAATTGAGCCACATAAACACCTCCTGCTTTCCTCCCAACTCCCAGCAGTTCAGAGCCAAAGCTTTAGTACCAACCTCTTCATGATTTTCCGAAAGTAGGTAACTGGGAGCACTCCCACACCAGACCTGCACCCCGGATCTGGACCGGAGCCTCTGCAACAACTATTCTGAGCAGCTTGGTGACAAACTGCCCCTGTCAAGTGTCAGAGCCCGAGGTCCAGGCCTGAAATCCCACCACCTCAGGTGGAAGTGCAAGCGGGAGAACGGAGTCATTTTCTTGTTCCTCTCCACCCTGTGAGGGCATCCGCCTCTTCAAGGTCCCACCCCCAGCCAGGGAGCAAAGGACCAGGCTGTGGACACACGCGGATGGCATGAACCCTAGGTTCCAGGCCCCGGCACCCGGCCGACTTGCTCCTGTCCTCTGGTCACTCACCAGCAGAGGGCGCTGGTGGCCGGCTTTGTTCAAACTTAGGGACGTGAAGTTGAAAGAATGGGAGGGAGCACAATGACAGGTCCTGGGAAACCACAGCCACCCAGATGGAGAGGGGCAGATGCCTCAGACCCTGCACTTGTCCCAACAGAAGCTGCCAACTCTCCGGAAAAAGAAGACACCATGGCCTCCTTGACGTGAGCCCAAAGAAATGGGAACAGCACAAACCTTGTTTAGCCAACAGAGCAGTAGAGAGAGGACATCCTACTTCCGTGGCAAAGCCAACAAGCAAACCTCCAAGAAAGGTCAGCCCCGCGGCTGGTGACGTAAGAGCTGGGGCGCAGGGCCGAAGCTCACAATGACCGTCGCCAGGGCAAAGGGTGAAGGGAGATGCTCTGCTGCACGCATACGTTCCAGAAAGAGACACCAGGTGACCACAAGAGCATTCTTTTTTTAAAAAAGAAAACTGAGCGAATATATACAAAATACTTTCAATCTCTTCTAGGCCAACAGCAGCCATCACAATGTTTCTCCTGCTTCCTGAGCTTTCCTCCCACCATCTGGAGCCTGCTCCTGGCAGAGGCCAGCGTGCCGATGTCTGGGGAACGCGTGCCACGGTTCTACATGGCTCCTGTTCTCGTCAGGCGCTGGACAGTGCCTGAGCCCCCTGGGCAGTCTCTCCCTGAAGCCTCCCCACCCTGGCAGGGAGCCGGAAGGGGAGCGCCCTGTCTTCCTGAGCCATCTCTGCCTGCCTCCCAGGATAATACTGCTTCCGTGGGCGGCCCTTGGGGCGGCCCCATCAGACTTTATGGGCCAGGAGGGTGGTCAGCTTGATCTTGCCGTCCATGGAGGCAGTGAGGCAGGTCCCGCAGTCCACGGCTGTGCTCCAGTCCACGGTGACCACAGGGGCGCGGTGGCCGCCCAGGCTCAAACAGCTCTCCAGAACCTTCTCCTCCCCGCCCAGCTGCAAGGGGACAGGAGAGACGAGGTTCATCATCAGGCACTGCTCACAAACACATCCACTTTACCCACTTTCGGTGGTCAAGCTGCCTCGAGCCTGGGGGCTGCCACCCCAAGCTGAGGACATGCCCAGACACACAGGTCCCCCTTTCCAGAAAGTCTCAGGTTCGTTGCTTGGACCAGGAAGTATCTTCACTTTCCCGACTACAGTTACTCCTTCAGCTGAAGTGGAAAATAAGTCCCTCATATGCTCTGAAAGACACAATTCTCCCTGCCACCTTTAACCTGCTGTGAGCCATGTCTCCTGCTCGTGCCTGGTGTTCTCTTCCAGCACCATCGACCGCTCCCAGCCTCATGTCATGTATCTGCCTCTCTGTTTTACATTTGCTTCCCCCAGGGAACACCAGCGGCAGGAGGGCGGGAGGGCAGGGTCTTGGTGATTCCCTGCCGTGCGGCCGGCACACACCCAGAGAGCAGTGCTGTCACCGGAGGCCCTGGGTCAGGGCACAAACACGGCTCTCCTCTGTGCCGCCAGCACCTGCCGTCCGGGACTCATGTGCACAGGCGTGAGGGGTCAGCGGTAATAAGGAAGGGAAACCAGGAGCAGACTATCCATCCAGCTACACGTAACATCCATGAGCAAGAGAGAGGAAGTATTTAGCCTTCACGGAGAAAACATCTTTAACAATCATGAATTGTTTACAGATTGTAAAAATGGGGCCTGAAGGTCACTATATTCCTTAAGTAATTAGATCTCATTTCTGACATTTTTTTAAATGACAGAGGAAACTCTTTCAACCCATTAATTGGTTATAGAGAAAGTCTGACTGCAAACCATATGAACTGATCAGGACAAATGATAAAGCCTGCACGATCAGAAATAAAATAATATATACACATACACACACAACACACAATCATACAGAGAGCAAAGGAGAGCCCACCTGAAACTCAACTATATCTAAATAACAAAATTAGGCTTGTAAACAGAAAACTTTTTACAATATCTCCTGATAGCAATTACAAGCAATTATGGAGCTTTATGTGAAACCACCACACTGTACACCTTAAATATATAAAATTTTTGCCAGCTGTACCTCAATAAAACTTTTAAAAGATTTTTAAATGTATATATTTAAATAAATAAGTAACAATAAAGTGTGGAACTAATTTTTAAGGAGAGGGCAAGAGCCACCCAAATCATCACCATCTGCGGAAAAGAGGAGCCTGGGTGACAGTAAACCCAGGCTTCCCGGTGTCACACTCAAGGTCAACAGTCCAGAAGCCTCCTTACTTCCCACTTCAGCAGCCCCCTTCCCCCTCGCCCCACCGTGTGCCCTTGCTCCCCTCTGCCCTGGGGAACCCCAAAGCCCGCCTTCCTCCACATCCTCCCAACTCCTCCTCCTCCTCCTCCAAAGGCCTCCAATCCACAGACAGCCCTCCCTGCCCAGTCCTCCCTGAGGACTCGGCCCCCACCCGGCTTCCTCCCCTGGGGGCCCTCAGCTCTGTACTGTCGTCACTGTTGGTGCTCGCGTCTCGTTCTAACGTGAGGGTGAGCCCCAGGAGAGCAGGGCCACACTCTCCGTCTCCTGTGTACACTGCCCAGGGCCAAGGACATGCCCGCAGGCAGCTGCTGTCCAGAGCACTGGCTGCCCGCTGGCTGTGAGCCACGCGAGGCGAGCTCGGGGAGCCCCAGAGAAAGAGCATCCCACTCCGTGACTCTACCTGCAGACGAAACACCGCCAGGCAGAGAGAGCTAGCACTGAGGCTCAGGACTGAATCCACGCGGCAACGCGGAACCAGACCGTGTGCTTAGGCCACGACACACATCCTCATCCCTAGTCTATTTGGTAGCACTAGTAAAATAGGAGAGATTTATAATTTCGTTCAATCATACATCCAAGAAGAAGTACATGAACCAGAGAGGCTGTGACATGAGAATTAAAATAAGCAGATAAACTGAGTGGACAGCTTACATCCCGTGTGACAGATCACACACCCCGGATTTCTGTCCCAGCCATGGATTGTAACGTCCTTGACCCACAGGACCTCCCATAAACAATAAACCTACACCAGCTTAGAGTACCTGGAACAGACCACCTAGGCACCCTCCTGTTTGGGGTGTGTCCCCCACAAACCGACCTACAGCCCTTCTCCCTAGCTCTTGAGGTTTTCTATAGTTGGTATTATTCCCAAGGAGGGAGGCAGAAAAGGGACAGAGTTTCATCCAAGGACAGTGACAGGTGAGCAGAGAGGACGGACATGCCACGCTCGTGCCCACTCCCGCCTGCTCCCTCGAGCCGGCCTGCAGCCGGGAGGCCCAGGCGCTGTCCATCCTGGGTCAAAGGCTTCTCCACGGCCATCGGGGAGGGACAGAGATTGGGACAGGGACAGGGGCAGAGGCTCGAACTCAACCGGGCCCAGACCTCCAAGAAGGAACCTCCCTGCCACCACCCGCCAGGTACCTTATAGATGACGCCCCCCGTGGCAGAGCACGTCAGCATGTAATTCCCCTCCGAGTCAAAAGCGAAGAGTCGGCCCCGGGGGACCTGGACCTGCTTGTAGCCGCTGTAACCCGACAGCACGAAGGGGCCCGTGGCGTCAGCGGGGAGGCCGTACTCGGACACCTTCAGGCCGCTCTTGTGGATGTTCCACTGGATGAACTGCAACCGCAAAGCACAAGCACGGCACTCTCAGTGGGCCGGCAACAGAGCCAAGGTCCGGGGGGAGGAGAGAGGACAGGCCCTGGGAAAGGCAGTGAGATGACCGCCCAGTCCCGACTCTTCCCAACACAATTTTAGCATTTTCTTAAGGGAAGAAAATCTAGAAAGAGTCAGCCACTTCACGTCAAAGCCTTTCTCTCTGGCCTGACTCCAGGAAAGGGAAAAGGCAGGCAACAGCCTTCGCCTGGATTCCCATCTCTCAAGCAAGGGCAATGCTCCAGTGATTGTTATTATTACTGCTGTTGTTGTTTTCATTATTAATATTACTGTCAGGGTTAGAACCCAACTAGATTTTTCTTAAAAATAGGACAAGTTCCAAATACACCTCCAGTTTCTCAGCAGTGCAATCAATGCAACACGAACAATGAGGTATAAGCTGAGCTTCACGTTTTGTAGTGCAAACAGCCCTTTAGCCCACCCAAGGGACAGGCTACCTGGGTGTGACCACCGCTTAAGTGAGAATTCTACTCAAATAAATAGGAAGTAGAGCTTTTATTTTAAAATCTCTTCTCGGGCTTCCCTGGTGGCGCAGTGGTTGAGGGTCCACCTGCCGATGCAGGGGACGAGGGTTCGTGCCCCGGTCCGGGAGGACCCCACATGCCGCGGAGAGGCTGGGCCCGTGAGCCATGGCCGCTGGGCCTGCGCGTCCGGAGCCTGTGCTCCGCAGCGCGAGAGGCCACAGCAGTGAGAGGCCCGCGTACCACAAAAAAAAAAAAAACAAACAAACCCTTCTCATAGTTTTCAAATGAAGAATTCAATTCGTAATTACTGTCTTCATTGGATAATACACGTGGATAGTATACAATCCAAAAGGTACAGGAGGGTACACATGAAAAGCTAGTCTTTCTCCCAGCTCTACCTGCCCCAGCGCCCTTTCCAAGGATCCTAATGAATCCTTCCAGAGAGAATCTAAAGGGGGCACTTATTTTTACTTTTTCCCCCAGCTTCCTTTTTACATTTCTTGACTCTGTTTGGGCAAAACTGTCTGCAGCCCCCAGCCCCGGCAAGCTCTATGTACCCATGCTGTGACCACCCAATGACCAAGCTCACTGAAGTACATCCTGGCACCCCTGGGAGCCCACTGAGTCAGGTGGGTCAGTGAGATGAGTCCTTTTTGCTACAACCAGGAGGAAGGATGTAGGTCTTCCCCTTTCATAAGAACAGTCAACTCCCACTGAACTCATTTAAAACTCACAAAGACCCTGTGAGACTGGTTACTATTTTCATCTCTGTTTTACAGATGACAAAACTGAGGCAGAGGCCCAAGGTCAAGGAGCTAGTAAAAAGTACGGTCGGGATTGGAACCCAGCCGCCATGCTGTTCTGGCGCTCTCTAGAATCTCAGATGCCTAAGCCAGAGGAAGGGAGCTTCCTGACCCAAATCCCATTCCCACCTACCTTCCCGTCCTCGCCAATGCTGTACACGGTGTTCTCATCGTAGCTGAACTCCACAGAGCAGACCTCCCCACAGTGGGCCTTCCAGCTCATAGCGCACTCGTGCTGCTGCATATCTGAGGCAATGAGAGGCCACTAGGATTCCCGCCCAGGCCCTGGGGAGACATCTGCCCACAGCAGGAGGTACCTCTCACCCTCCCTCTGCTCCGTGGGTGGCAGAGGGGCTCCCAGACGTGACAGGGGTCACAGAGCTGACCCCTGGTGAAGAGTGGGCACTGGGTGCTTCATTTTAGCAGTTCTCTCCTCCACTGTGCCTAGTCTTCTGCTAACCAATCCTAAACGGAAGCTTCTTTCACTGGGTCAAAAGCCAGGTTCAGGAATCCCTGGGTGGAGCCTGCGCTCATCTGGGGAGCCCGTAAGTCTAGGAGGACACATAAGTCCTTCGTGGGAGGGAGCTGTAACTTCCCACCAGAGAGCCCTAGAGATCGGTTAAAGATACAGTCCCCAGGGCCTTCCCAGACCCTCTGACGCTGGTCTCCTGGAACAGGCCTGGTGTGAGGAGCTTTAAACAGCATGCCAATGACTGACGCACACCGTTCTACCGCTCTCACGGGGACAATGAAGTGGTCACACCAAGAGGACAGGATGGCATCACTCTCTCGTATCCTCTTGGATCCCACTCGGGCCCTGAGGACTCAGACCCAACAGCTCAGGACTGGAGGACTGCTAAGCTCCACCCCTCCCATGTCCGTGGACACGGACCACGTGCCAGGTGATTAGGGGGTCCTGAAAACAGCAGACGCTGACCAAAGTTAAGTTCAATTACATGCATCTTGAACTGGGGTTTTGCAATAGCCTCTAGTCCAGCTGGCAAAAATCCAACTCTCTCCCCTGGGGCAGTTGAGGAGGGGAGCAGGATGGCCGTGAGCACGCTTGCCTACCGAACAGCCGGATGACACCATCAGCCGCCCCCGTGACCAACAGGTTGCCATTGTGATTGAAGGCTGTGCAATTGATGGCAATGGGCTCCGGATCCAGGGAGAACTGGAGCTAGAACAAGGACAAACTAAATTTTAAAACGCACGACGGTAATAAACCAGATTTCAAGACAGGTGCTGCTTGAAAGGGGGAAGGAGACCAAGACTGAGGAAGGGCACACCAGGGCATTAAAACGTGTCGGTAACGTTCCACTTTTAAACCGTGATGGTAGGTAGGTGCTCATTTAACGGTTCTTCTCGTTATTCTGTACACCTATGATTTCAACATTCTCTTCTATGTATTCAAATATTTAATGAAAAATTGAAAAATAACAAGTGAACACAAAATTACAAATCACAAGTTCTTAGCACAAACTAACAAGATTGAAAAGGACCTAATCAGACTGCGTGGGTATAAAGCAGAGCACCTACGAGATGCTGGAGGACAGATGTCAGCCGGATGGAGTGGGGTAGGAAGGCTCTCGAGAGGGGACAGCACGCAGGAAGGGCATGTGGCTGCAGGATGAGGAGGACAGGTGGCACCAGGAGGCTGGAGCAGCAGGGAGGGCCAGACCAGGCAGGGCTCCGGGGGGTGAGGGTGGGAAGCCCGGAGGAGCGGGAAGGAGCGGGACGTGCCTCCGTGTCTGCCCACCCCCCCAGGCGCAGTGTGGCAGGCGGGCACCACGGGGAGTGCTGTCCAGCAGCTGTCCGGCCGCAGTCCGGCTGAGGGGCGCTAGCGGGCATGTCCCCGGAAATGGAGAGGTGTGTTCAGACTGCAAACAGGTTCTGGAGGTGGAACTGACAATGTCCGCTCCCGGACTGACTTCAGGGTGAGGGAGAAGGCTGGCTCCAGAAAGGCACCTGGTTTCTCAGTGGGACGCATCTGCCGGGACGAGGGAGAGCAAGAACTGACGCGGCAGGGAGGCCCCGACTGGCTGGAGAGACCTGCGAGGCTTCCAGCTGGGAACAGGAAGGCGCAGAAAGGCACAAAACGGAACACTCGGGACACAGCCGCCAACAAGACGGGGACACTTCAAGTGTCCGGTACCAGCAGGAAACAAGCTGCTGCACGTAAGGGCCTGACCGAAACTGAGTCTCCCAGGAAACACCACTGCCTTTTAAAACAGGTGAGTGTAAACAGCACTGAGGCTCTCAGGATTCAGGGTCAGAGCTGTAAGCAGCTGCTGCCGTTCTGGGTGGGAAGGCATCCTCCGCTCCCGGGGAAGGTGAGCTACAGGCCCTGCGAGCAAGCTTTCTCAAGACTGTCGTTTCTTGAGAATACGCATGTGTCCTCACTGCTCCTAGCTGCTGCTGCAACTTTTATGCAATTGCAAGTTAAGAGGGAGTCAGAAGGGGACTCCAGTTGTCTCCTGAAAAATAAACCACTTGAATGCGTAACGCTAAGTGAAAGAGGCCAATCTGAAAAGGCTGTCTGATCTCAACCATATGATATTCTGGAAAAAGCAAAACTATGGAGACAGTGTAAAGACCCACGGCTGCCAGGGGCTGGGGGCGGGGAGAAGAGCACATGGAGCAGAGGACAACTTTAGGACAGTGGAAATAGCCTCTGTGACACTATAATGGTGGGTGCGTGTCATCACACACCTGCCCCAACCCTTAGAACGTACAACGCTAAGACTGAACCCTGATATTACCATGGACTTTGGGTGATTACGATGGTCAGTGAAGGTGCATCAGCTATAACAAATGTGCCCCTCTGGTGGGGGATGCTGACAGCAGGAGAGGCTGTGCGTGTGTGTGGGCAGGGGGTATATGGGGAATCTCTGAAACTTCCTCTCAATTCTACTGTGAGCCTAAAACTGCTCCAATAGAAGAAAAAATACTTTAACTAGTTTTAAAAATGAAATTAAAAAATTTTAAGTAAGCCAAAAGGGCCCGACAAGAGGCTGTGTGTGAATCCTAAATTTGTGGCCTGATGCTGAACGACTTCAGTTGCTGGCAATCTGCCCCACTGGAGTATTACTACTTTTCAACACTTAAATGTTGAAAGCTCCTCACAAATCAAAATGTTGATGAGCCCAAAGCAAAGAGGGAGGAGACCTCAGAAACAGAGGGCGGCACAGGCTGTGTGCCTGCCCGGGAGTGTGACCAGCCCCAGGGAGACCACGGGGCAGGCCCGCACCTGCTGCTTCATGGTTTTCGTGTCCCACAGCAGCAGCTTGCCAGGAACCTGGTTAGTGCCCTTGCTGCCGATGTCTGGTGCGGACAGGTCCACCTGGGCAGCAAGGCTCGGAGCTGCAGCTGAACAGACGAAAGAGGCCCCGCTGGGGCTACACGCGAGAGACAGGATCCTGCAACACACGTGGGGTCGGGTCAGTGCTCCTCCACCCGTCCACAGAGGGAGGGGGAGCGGGGCTCGGAGGCTCGGCCAAGGCCAAGGTGGGCCCGCCGAGCACAGCGGTTGAGGGAGCGGCCTCCAGCGCACCTGGGCATATCGTCGTTGATGCTGATTTCACAGAGGTTCTTCTTGGCTTCCGTGTCATAGAGGCGCACCGTCCCCACACCGCTGCCCAGCAGGAGCTGGAAGGAGAAGGGGCGGGAGAAGCGAAGGACAGCTCTGGGTCAGGCCCGCTCAGGGAGGCCCGCTGGGGGGCCAGGCCCAGCCCTGTGCAGTGGGTCAGCCTGTGGGGTGAGGCCTGCCTCCACTTCTCCAGCTAGTTCAGGGGAAAAACCCCGGCTACAAAGGACCTCATTTAAAACTTAAAGACGTCACAGGTGACCTTGAACAGAAGCAAAACCACAAAAGGAATGTGTGGAAACAGAGGTTCTATTGCTACCTCGGGTCGAGCTGGAAATGAGACGCTCTGCCCCCCCTCCCTGTCTTCCAGTTTAAACCCCAGCTGTCCCAGTCCTGCCCTCTGGCTCCTCATCCACCACCAACTCCCTGGGCAGCGGCCCCAGCTGCTCACTGGGCTGGCTGACAGCCCCATTTCTGTGTCCTGGGGACAGCTCTGGCTCTGGGCCTACAAAGGCCTCCAGAAAAAACAGAGGCGGCTATCCTTTTGATTTATTTGGTGAAAACTTCAAAGACAATTAACGAGGAGCACCAGAAGCAGATCGGAGGGTGTCCCCCAGGAATATTCCCTAGAATACGGCCTCAGCATTCACCTAGCAAACTGACACTGGTACAGGGCAAGCCCCGAGATCCTACTGCCATAAGGATAATTCCTGCAGTCATCAAAAATTATTAAAAAAACAAGGTCTGCTCCTTGGGCTGCTGGGTATGATCCCCTCCAAAATGGAATATGGTGAAGAAAAAAAAAAAAAAACACTATAAATCAACTTTATCTCCTTAACTAAAAATTCTATGTCAAATATTAAAAGTCCAGGAGGAAAAAGCACACTGTGCTAACACCACTGTGGGAACCCCAGAATAGGACACACCCCCTCCGGCCTGGCGCGGGGAGGGGTCTCGGCAGGAGGAGGAGCAGCTGAGAATGTCCAGTGGTGCGCGTTGTCAGAGATGTGCAGGGATGGCAGGAGCTGGTGGGGGAGAACAGGGAGGGAGCCGGTCTCTCTGCGGGAAGACGAAAAGCAAGCCAGACCACTGCACACGGGAAGAAGGCCTCTGCCATCGGACAGGGTCCCACTGCAGCCTAATTCCAATTCCTGTTAATCCAGTAACCTCCAGATAGAAGCCTGCTGGGACAGTCCTGGATGTGTGGTCCCTGACCTCCCAGTGAGAGAGAGAAGGGAGGGGCCCGTCTTGGAGGCCCCAACCAGGCCTGTGGTGCTGGAGCCACTGGGGAGAGCCCTGGAGAGTTCTTCACTTAGACCACGGGTCCAGCAACAAGCAAGACCACTCACCAGCCTGTCCCGCTTGGTGGCCCACTCTAAAGAGAGCAGCGGCGACTTGGAAATGGAGGATGCCTTGGTCTGCATGATGGGGTTGAAGGACCACACTTTGATGACCCCATCTACGTCTAAGCTGGCGACCCTCCTCCCCGAGCAGTCCACTCTAAGATGAGAGAAAGGGGGACGCTGTTACCATCCTTGCCTTAGTCCGCCGTCCTCTTCGGCACACCCAGAGGATTGCTTTTCTGACTCCCCTGCTGAGAGCCAAATGCCCACACTCCAAGGACGGGCGTGAACTACTTCCAGAAATATTCATTTGTTCTTCTGTCTGAGAACTACTTACAAAGCGTTTATTCAATATTATGTGCTGAGCCCTGTGGGCAAGATGCACACAGCCCCGCCCCCGGCACTCGTGGTCTCTAGAGACTGAGAGCCTCCTGCATCACGGTTCCGGAACCCATCACGAGCCCATCAGAGCAAGGGATCACCTACCCTCTGGGCGTTACACCCCAGGATCAGGAGTGGAGAGGCTGACCCGGCCAATCGCAGCTCTCGGCAGGACCCCAACGGCAGCTGTCCAGCCCTCCTCTGACAGTTCAGGGGTGACCACGGTCCCTCGGGGCCATCCCACCCTCCGCATCTCTGTTACCTCTCATCATCCTGCCTGCCACACCTTCACACGCACAGCCTGAAAACCGAGGCTTCCCGGGGAGCCCAAACCCCACGCCATCAGCCTTTCCCCCAGAGGGCCCTGGCCCCAGCCAGCTGGCCCGACACCCACCTGCAGTGCATGATGGAGGAGTGGTGCTCTCCGTACTCCTCCTGCCCCAGCACGATGAACGGCTGCTCGGGGCGGACCCCCCCACCCTCAGGGCCTGCAGCAGGAGCCCGTGTCAGGGTCTCCAGCACCTCCACGTGGAGCTCCGGGCAGGGCTCTGCCTCCGGGCCACCAGCTTCAGGCTTCTTCTCTGCACACTGCACCAAGCAAAGGGGGCACAAGTCAGCGGTGAGGGGTCTGCACTGGGCCCAGCCATTCCCCACGTCTGGGGACACACTGCGAGATGTCTGGGACGCAGGCCACAGCCCTCGGGGGAGGATCCTGGTGGTCTCGGGGTCTAGAAGAAAGAGCTCTGAACTACAAGAGCCTGCTCTGCTGGCGGCCCCTTCCTAGAGGCCCTGCTCCCGGCCACAGGCTCCCGGCCACAGCTGACGAGACTCAGCACAGGCACCACCTTGACAGAGCAGGCCAATGATGACAAGAGTCAGTTAGTGAGTGAGTGCCTACTGCATTCCAGGCACTACGTGAATATGACTGATTGACTCATTTAATGCTCCCCGCAACCACTTCTGATCCTGTTATTAACCCCACTTTACAGCTCTGGAAAGTAAGACTGAAAGCAGAAGTTAAATAACTTGCCTAAGATCGAGAGCTGACCCGGGGTAGGGTGCAGATGTGGAGCTGGGTCAGTCAGAGGCAAGCGTGGCCCCTCGCCAGTGCGCTGCCATGCCAACCAGCACCTCCTCTTGGGAGAGGGGTATTGAGAGACTGGGGCGATGGGCCAGGCACAGAGACAGACCTGAGCACAGCAGCAGAGCCACAGCCAGGCGGGGCACCAAATGGCACCCCACACACCCTGCCACCTGGGAGGGCGGCAGCCGCCTGTCTCTGCCTCCCTGGGACAGCAAGTGTTGGCCATCACAATTACGATCTGCTCACCCAGACGTAACCCAGGCCAGAGGGCACCAGCCAGGGCACTCTCTACCACCCGCGTGGCTCCTGAGGCTCCTCTAAGCACTCCTTGGGGTCCCAGAAAGCGCAGTTCTACAGCAAAAATGGGATGGGATGGGATGGGATGGGGTGGGATGGAATAAGCAGGGAAACAGAGACCTCCGAGCTCAGAGAGGTACCTTACAGGAGTGGCTGAGCTCAGGTGCGCCTCTAATCCTACAGCACAGAAGGATTTGAGATCCGAGCCGTAAGGGTCTACGCTATCGAACCAGAACCAGAACCAGCACAGGGCTGCTAACGCCAAAAAATGCCTTTAAACAGGCAAGTAGCCTCAATTAGGAGACAAATGGTCAACAAGGTGACTTAGGCAGTAAATCCCTTTTGCCTTCAATCCAGAGTATTTGACCAAAACAGAAGCAGCTGATACCACCAGGAAGAGCAGACCCCAACCCATATTCACTAGTGAGAGGAGTCCCTGAGCTCGCGTGGCAAGGGCCCCAGGCCGCAGCACGACTCTGTGTGGACACGTGGCTCTCGGGGCAGCGGCTCCAGCAGGGAGTGCAGGAGAAAATGATCCTGTGATTGAGCAAGTCTGGGAGATTCTGGGTTAAACCAAGGGAAACAGGTCTCTCTCCCACCGACTCTGAGCGCCCATGACACGCTAACATGCACAGTTTACCTAAGGGAAGGACAGAGCATGCAAGGGGTCCCAAAGCAATTATTCACAGAGCTCATCTTCTGGGAACATTTTCAGAGGCCAGCATTTTCTGGCCCCTGTTTAGGGAAACACTCCATCGGGAAGGAGGGATCACTGGAGAGCCAGGTGGTTGGGGAACAAAACAAGCAAAGTGCAAGCAATTAAACCCAGTTAGGCAAAAACCACACTCTACACAGCAGAAGAAATGAAGAGAGGTAAAAGCAGGCCCTACACTGCCCCCCCATTTTCCATGGCCCTCCACCACGTAGCCGCGTGGTGTCCCTGCAGGCGGTCGTGAGACGCCAAGGCCAAGCTGTACCTGCAAAGTCATGGAGAAGAGCTCCTTCCGTTCCTTGCCGTGGTCCTGCAGGCGCCGCTGGCGGTGCTGTGACCAGCTGGACTCCCCAGTGGCCAGCCCGCTGAAGAGGCTCTTCCCGTCCTTGGGCGCACATGCTGGCTCCCTACCCTTGGTGCTCTGGAGGACGAGACACCAGGCTGTGAAAAGTCTCTTCCTACCTGGGCCCAGGCCATGACACCTGGGCCAGGAGGGGAGCAGGAGCCAAGGAGTGGACTCTACCCTTACTCCTGGGTAAGGTTCCTCCCTGGCCATGCTGAGAGGTAGTTAAAATGTTACTATGTCAGTCCATGAGCAAAGTCAAGGGCAAAACATAAGCAGGCTGGACCTCCTCCTTTCTGTTCCCCACCCCCCCCATCCTGAGAGGACAGGTCCCCAGGACTTCTCCACCCGCCACACCTATCACCTGGAGGTAATACATATATATCTCCTTGATCTAACTGGAACAGTTAACTTAATTTAGCTTAGCACTTACTAAGTGACAATTATGAGGCAGGTCAGGCCCTACGCTGGGCGTTACAAAGATTTACAAGCAATTATATGTTTGGGCAATACAGCAAAAAAAAATATGCAAAATAAAATCACCCCTCTGGCGGGAGAAAAGAACACAGTACCCTCTTGTTTGGGGCCAAGTGCATGACTAAACCAGCCAATGTTAACAAATATTGAGGCATTTGGAAATGATTACTAGGCAACCAGAAAGTCTTAACAGAAATTGTTGGAAACTCAAGGCCTTTTGAGCAAGATAAATTGGACAAGAGAGAAACTGGCATCTTCTGGCTCCTTTTCATAGCAAGAGAGAGAAAGTCAACCAAGGTTACAGCAAATGAACTCAGTATTTCCCACTCCTATAGAGACTGAAGATTCCTAACCTAGAGCTTTTTAAAAAGGAGCTGCCACCTCATCACCTTTCCAAATTATCTGGCTGGTTTCTTTTTTTCCACCCTTATTCCCACAAATTGTGAAGGTCACACTCCTACCCCCGCAACACACACCTTTTTTTTTTTTTTACACTCTTAGCAAAGGGATAGGATGCAAACAGCCGCTCTGGTTTGAGACCAACCTCCTCACAAATCATTTGTGCTCAAGTCCTAAGTAAAGAGAATAAACTCAACCAAAGTCTACTTGTGGGCTTCTAGTTTCTACTGGTTCTTTTTTATGTTAACACTAACCAACTTAAAATGATTAACATATGTTCCTTGGGACCCCAGAGTCATGTGAACAGTTAAGAAAGGAAATTTTTAAGGCTATTAGTTTACCTGGAGCCTAACTGTGGCTGACGTACACAGGATTGGTTATTTTTGGTTTTCTGACTGAGGCGACCTCCATTGGTATCTACTTGTGCTTGTAACGGATGTTTTCTCTAGAAAGAGTATTTGACTCTCTGAATTCTGACTTATTTGGGGAAAAGTAAAGTTCTTAGTTAAGATTTTTTTAAAATAACCTAAGAAGAAAACCAACAACAATAGTAACATCAATATATATTACTCATTGAGCATTTACCATATGTAAGGTGCCATCCTAAGAACCTTACAAACATTCCCTTAAAGATGAGGCATTATTTTAACATGGGGAGCAGATGTTTAGAGAGGTTAAGTTACTCATTTTACACAGGGAGAACTTGACAGAACCAGAATTGACATCCAGATCTGACAGCGGTCCCAAACTCTGAGAAACTGAGGAAAGAAAAACCATGATGGGAGCACATGGAAGAAAGTGACACTGAATAGAAAAGATAAGAAGAAATGTCATAATCCTGGAGCAAAATAACAACCAAGATAAGACCCTTCTCTCAGTGCTTCCAGCCGTTCTTGAGAAGTATCCCATGGTCCATGGAACACTGAATCGGTCCCACAGTTTTAGAAAGTGGAAGATGACTCCTGTTGCCTTCCCAAAAGTAAGAGGTGGTCCTGAGGTAACCATGGTCCCTCACACGGTCCCAGGGTGGGTAGAGGGGTCAGGGGTGGTTCACTCCCTAGGAGGAGATCCAAGGATGCCAACCTTCATTACACAAATCTATTAATTCCTCCCTATATCTACTGATCCAGAGGGCAAACTGCTCAGACTAAAGAATTCCACAGGGGAGGCTATACTTATATCAGACAAAATAGACTTTAAGCCAAAGACTGTCATAAGAGACAAAGAAGGCCATTATATAATGATAAAGGGGTCACTCCAACAAAAGGATATAACATTTGTAAATATTTATGTACCTGACATCAGAGCACCTCAATATATAAAGCAAATATTAACTGACCTGAAGGGAGAAATAGGCAGTAGAAAATAATAGTAGAGAACTTCAATACCCTACTTTCACCAGTGGATAGATCATCCAGACAGAAAATCACTAGGGACACTCTGGACTTAAAACTGCACTTTAGACCAGATGGACTTAATAGACATTTACAGAACATTCCATCCTCAAGCACACATGGAACATTCTCCAGGATAGATCATATGTTAGGCCACAAAACAAGTCTTAACAAATTTAAGGAGACTGAAATCATAGCAAGCATCACAATGGATGAAATTAGAAATCAATTACAAGAAGAAAACTAAAAAATTCTTAAATATGTGGAGACTGAACAACATGCTCTTGAACAACCAATTGGTCAAAGAAGAAATCAAAAGAGAAATCAAGAAATATCTTGAGACAAGTAAAAATGGAAACACAATATACCAAAACTTTTGCAAAAGCACTTCTAAAAGGGAAGTTTGTAATAACACCTACATTAAGAAGAAAGACCTCAAGTAAACAACTTGAAATGATCAATGAAACTAAGGGCTGGTTTTCTGAAAGTTAAACAAAATAGACAAAACTTTAGCTTGATTTACCAAGAAAAAAAGAGGACTCAAATAAAATTAGAAATGAAGAATTCCAAAACACGTCTCCAAAAGCTCTAACATTTTGACAGACAAGACAAAAGGAGAACTGACAGCAGAGGCCATGTTTTCTGGACTTCAGTGGCGGCTATGGGAACTCCATAGCTAGGTATAAAAATAGTGCTGAGAGGAGGAAGATCAGTTTCCAGGGTTGACAGCTGTTTTCCAAAATAGTGGGATCCTGGCAAGCAAGGAAGTCTCGAACAGCCTGGCACAACTATGATTCAGGTTTGACAGATTTATTAGCCTGAGATCTTTAAACTGGATATTTGAGAAGGAAAAGAACCCATTTAATATTGCATGCATTCCCAAAGAAAGTACACAGACCACAGGGGTATCCCACCTTGGAACCAAAGGCTGGGAAGGCTGCAGAGCAGGGACAGGCACTCGGTGGCACACCTGTCTTTCCTTACTCACCTGCTACACCTGATAAGTGGTGTTTTTTCCTTTTCCGACACATGGTTTTAAGGGTGCTCAATTCAATTGGCCCAAACTGATGGTATATAGAGGCTTAGGATAGACTTCAAATTCCTCTGGCTGACACAAAAGCCACTTGTAACCCTTCCCCAGCAAATACATTACAACATTAAGAAGAATAAAAGCAATGCTTCCCTGTCAAGTCAAGATGGCAAGGAAGTTGTCCAGTTTATCATTAGGTTGGGGGCTCGACAGTACTCCAAAATGAAAATTTACACAGGCATTAACATAAGGCACTGCAATAAATTAAGAAGAACTGTCTTTATAATGATAGGGTAGTTTATACCAAAAGAGCTATAGACCTAAGTGTGACCTATCAGATCCTGCTTAGAGAGAGCTTCTCCTTAAACTATATCTAAGTTATTTACAAAAGAAGGGTAAACATCAACAAAAAACAATAGAATGCTGAAAGCTGATGAATGCAGCCAGCCACCAAACACCTAAATAAGTAAGTTAAGGTAAACTTGTGTCTAGCTACAAATGCATATAACTTAAGTAAATGTTCACTGTGATACAACTGGTAATTGAAGGTTTTATTTTAAGAGCAAACCTCACAAAAATCTTAACTACTGGATTCAGATAACATTCCAACAGTCCAAATTATATTGTCATATTCTACCATAATCTACCTGTCTCCTACAGTTCCGGAGAGGTATCTTAACCTATGTTTTATCATTTGACCTTCTTGCTTCTCACTCTAGGGAAGGATCTAAATTCATTTTCGGTGGCCTGAATAGAGCTTACCAGGCAGTCCTCCAAATGGAACAGAGAACAAGTTCCAGTAATTTAGGCTCACCTGAAGCAAAATAAAGACACCCAGAAGACAGGCCCTAGTAACACAGAAATTACAGAATGAAAGACGGGGAAGAAGGCTCCCTTTTCCCCATCCTGCTAAGATCCATGGAAACAGCCCCAAGGGCAGCATTCTTACTGCTGATGTCACCGGAGCTACGAGGTAGTCTGATACTAATAAGAGTTACAAATACAGAAGTCTGTGGTCGCTTTGCTTTCTTTGCATTACAGCCGGTTAGAGGTTATCTCCGTAATAACCATAATTCCCCCTCACAGTCCCAAACTGACTGAGTAGCTATGGAAGGAGTGGAATTATAACTGGAGGGGAGGATGGGGTAAAACTGCAGTGGGGGAACCTGCCGAGGAGATACCCAAAGGGGCTTCTGTCACAGAAATCCCAAAAGACCTTAGGAAGTGTGGTTTTACAGCTACTTCCACGTGTTTCTAAAATTTTGCCTCCGGATTCATATTGAAAGCATAGAGGGTGTATCGCCATAGACTCTACATCTATAATTTTATGAACTTTTCAGTGGTAACAACAACAGTTACAGTGACTGATCACAAGTGGGTAAAATGCTGATGTGATTGAAACTTACAATACTATGTATAAGTAATATTTAAAATAGGAAAGCCTATCATTTTATGGATTGCTAATTTGTTTTATAAATTTATTTTTTATTTATTTATTTTTGGCTGTGTTGGGTCTTCGTTGCTGTGCGCGGGCTTTCTCTAGTTGCGGCGGGTGGGGGCTACTCTTTGTTGCGATGCATGCTCTTCTCATTGCAGTGGTTTCTCTTGTTGCGGAGTGCAGGCTTCAGTAGTTGTGGCACGCAGGCTCAGCAGCTGTGGCTCGCAGGCTCAGTAGTTGTGGTGTACGGGTGTAGCTGCTCCGTGGCATGTGGGATCTTCCCGGACCAGGGCTCGAACCCGTGTCCCCTGCATTGGCAGGCGGATTCTCAACCACTGCGCCACCAGAGAAGTCCCTGTATTGCTAATTTAATAACACAACTCATGTTGTTTTGTTTGCTTATTAAGAGTAAAAAAAGAAAGAAGGCGCTCTGGCATGGTAGTAGTGAGGAAAAGACTACGAGGTTAATATGCACTAACGAAGCCACGTGGCTGATTAAAAAACCAATGTCATTTTCTATTGTGTTAAAAGCAGTATAGCATTAAAATCACAGGAAGTGATCACACAGCTAACTGCATTTGGTATTGGTAAGAGAGCATCTTGAATTGTAAACTCAAATTTGGCCATCGATTGTATAGAGGAATTTAAAAATTAGAATGTCCCCCCTAGATGAGGAGAACCAGAATGGTGAGGGGTCTAGAAACCATGCCACATGGGTAAACAGCTGGGCAGAAAGGAAGGAATGAACATAGTACTTAGCCTGGAAAAGACAGGAAGGGTTGTCCTAACCAGAAGCCTTATTCTCATAGCTCGAAGGCAAAGCTAGGACCCGTGAGTAAAAATCATAGAGGTTTCAACTAACAACTTTCAAACAGGCAAACATCCCGCACGTACAAGCAGTGACCTCCCCGGCACAGGAAGCAGTCAGTCAGTCACAGGACGCGCCCTCTCTCAATAGAGGAGGGTGGGCCAGATGACCTTTAAGCCTTCTCCAACTCTAAAATTCTGTGATTTTTCTTGAACCTCAAATACACTAGTCATCTCTAGAACTGAAACATCGCTGCTGAGTCAAATATATCAGTAAAAAAGCAAGTGACCCAACCACCGGATTTTTCAGATGGCAGACATTTATCATCTCCATTCAAGAAATGGAAAGAAGGCTGCCTCTGCTCTGTTAACATGCCACATGGTGACCCAAGCTTTGTCTGAATATATTTCAGAGGTAAAGGAAGGCATGTTTTCTGAAAATTACATTCTTACCTTTGTCTCCTGAACAAGAACCATACAAAAATTTCCAATCCCATTTCACCCTCACCATAGGACACCTTAGCGCCTGAACACGTAAACATAGCATTTAGCGCCTGAACACGCAAACGTAGCATTCCATACGTCATCTATTACACTTACAAAATCTTGCACAGCGAAAGAGATTTGCAAAGCAAACCATAAAACTTACTCAACCACATTCTACAAAACTGCAGTTCTAATTGTAAGGTTTGAACTTCAAAAAAACAGTTGTAGAATAGCCATGATTTTTGATGCCCCAAACTCCCTGGGTGCTAAGGTTGCAGTCATTTTGCATTGCTGCCACTTTAGGTCTCAGAACTGACTTAGATACCCAGGAGGCCAGTACCTTCCCAGCTACAACAACTACAACTGAAATGTATTGCGTGCTTATAACCTGCCAGGCGCCGCATATACCAAGGGATCTCATATCAGCTCAAATAACTCTGCCCCTAGGGAGTGAATGCTGTTATCACCATCCCAAGTGAAGTGGGATGAGTTTAAGCAATGTGAGCAAGGATGATAACCAAGGTACAGTTGCCTGACTCCAAAGCCCACGCTCTTTCTTCCCTGGTGTCCTGCTCAATGTCTGCACTTCAACAACAGTACTAAACCCAAGGGCTGTGCTAACAGCCCCAACGTCCCAATGGCAGCCTTGGGGCGGACCCCTTTCTCCCCAGGCAGCATCACTGCAAGTGATGCATCACTGTCCTCAAGCCAAGGGTGGCAGGAGAGGAAGGCAGAGATGATGACAACTTACTGTATCTGTGACTAATAAAAATATATTAAAAGGAAACAGTCCCTACCTGAGCAATAAGGCATAACTATGGGTCTGTTAAAGTTTCACTCTGGCCAGCATTTCTGAAAGCAATGAATTCTGACCATCTCTGCTCGGAAACCTCCTCAATTCTGGACATATGCTGGCATAAAAGGAGTTATCTTGCAAGCTTCTATAAAAGTGAAAAACAGCAAAACTCCTTTGCAGAATCGGGAAGTAACAACTTGTAAAAGAAATACTACACTGGATTTAGAAGTAACTTTAATTTAGTCTTTATCGACAAGCTACTTTATATCACCAAAAATCTGAAAGTCCAGAATTGCTTGAATTCACACTTGAGTAAGCAAATCGCAGTCACAAGCACTCACGAGTTAGAGGACATTTATGAGAAACGGGAAGGGGCCCTTCAGAGCACACTTCCTCTTGTCACCATCCACCCTCCACCTGCAGCTCCCAAGGGAGGGTGGACAAGTCTCCACCTGACAAGTGGGATGTCGGAGGCCTCCTGGCGAGAGTTAGAAAGGCAGGATTTGCACTAACCTGGCCGCCAAAGGACTCCTTCTTGGCCGAGCTCTGAGCCTGAGGGGGGGCCTGGGCAGGCAACAACCTGGAGGGGCTCTTCTTACTCTGAGGCAGCAGCGAGGACAGGAAGCCCACGCGAGGCGACTGGGAGAGGGAAGCGTTCCTCTGGCTGCACACCATGGCTCTGGACAAGCAGACACAGCACAAGGTCGCAGCGCTGGAGGGGGAACCTGGGAGAACCCGGAGCACAGACCTCCCAGGCTATGGACGCTGCCAGTGACCAGGGCCTTGGCCAGGTTCGCACGCCTGGGCCTTAAGGCGGCGTGACGCTTGGTGCTATTCTTGTACGAAGGGAGCCTACAGCCTAACTGGCACAGTGGTGGAGGCTGCGGCTCTTCTTTGAGGGCCGTGGTAAAGCTCAGAGCAGCGCTGTCTAATAGCCACTGGTCACATGTGGCACTGAGCACCTGAAATGTCTTTAGTCCAAATGGAGACGTGCTGGAGGCATAAAATCCACACTGGGATTCAAGACTGAGCATGAAAAAGAGTGTTAAATATCTCATGAATACTTTGTTTCTATTCATTACATGTTCAAACGATATTCTGGGAAAGTTGGGCTAAATGAAATATATCATTAAAATTAGCTTTTTTTTTTTCCTTTTTTTAACATAGCTACTAAAAATGTTTAAGTTCGATTTTTGGCTTGCACTTTATTTCCATCGGAGGGCGCTAGCTCAGAAACTAGAGCAGTTTCATCTGCTGCAGTACTTGGCCACATGCAGGTTTGGAATCTGACTTGCCTGCGTTTGCATCCTGACTCGCCAATCGCTAATTCTGTGACCTGTGGCACCTACGTCTCTTTAACTGCTATTATTCTCATCGCCTGGGTTTTTGGCTGTAACTAGCTGGTTTTTTTTGTTTGTTTGTTTGTTTTTTGTGCTACGTGGGCCTCTCACTGTTGTGGCCTCTCCCGTTGCGGAGCACAGGCTCCGGACGCGCAGGCTCAGCGGCCATGGCTCACGGGCCCAGCCGCTCCGCGGCATGTGGGATCTTCCCGGACCGGGGCACGAACCCGTGTCCCCTGCATCGGCAGGCGGACTCTCAACCACTGCGCCACCAGGGAAGCCCTAGCTGTTTTTTTTAAGGTTGCTCAAATACCTCTCTTCCAACCTGCCTACCTTCCCAAACCCTGAGACAAGAGCATGCTTCTATGGAGAAATGCATCCAATCTGTGGCTGGCAATCGTGTCATCCGAGAGGCGCTCCCAGGGCTTCAGGAAAGTGGCTGTGATTATTAACCCAGGCTGCACACATCTGGATGTGCAGGCCCCTGGAAGAGCAGGCCTAGAGGCTGGGAGGTAGGGGACAACTAGAGGACCAGGGGACCTTACCCAGAAAGCTCAGACAAGAACAATGGGCACCCAGGAGGCTCCTGGCAATTCCACGTCATCGCCGGGAGGAGGGGAGAGCACAGGGGACAGAGGCGCGGAGTGGGCGCAGCGCACACTCACAGTTCCGAGTCCCCCAGGCGGTCCATGTTGGAGACGTAAGAAGGCAATTTGTGCTGGACTAAGGCCTCTTCCTCTTCTGGCTGTCGCTCCTCTTTCTTCAGTCGGTGGATTTCGGCCTGCAGTGCAAACAGCTGCGTAGAGGTGGGACAGGTAAGATGGGTATCTCACCCCGCCTTCCCTCCCCTGGGGAAGAGTAGACTCACGTCACATCCGAAACCCAACCACACTGGCTCAAAGGTCACTCGCCCTCAACCTCGGAGTGCCTCTCTCACTCTCTGCAGACTGGAAAAATGGGTGAGGCTGCTGTTACTTGACTACAGGGAGGTGAGAAAACTAAAAAAACCGTTAGATATTCAAAACCCACTTTTTTTTTTTTTCTTTTTATCATTTGACTTGCTTCTTCCTGAATTCAGCGAGAAAAATAGTTCCACCCAATCCTGCTTTGCTCTTTGGGATCTACAAAATCAGACTTTGGAACTCAAATGGAAAAAAGAAAGTTTAAATGAAGGTCAGCATTTTTGACCTTTTACCTGAAGAAAATTATACACACACCCCCAAACCCAAGAATCTTAAACCCCCAAACCTAAACAGCTTATAACCTTCCTTTTTCTAAAAAATCCTCCCTTTTCTGAAGATGTGTCGATCTCAAGGTTAGAGAAATGCTCCTCAGGCAAAATGTAAAGGCAAATGTGGGTCTCCTGGAGCTTTCATTTTACCAAACTAGAGAAACCTAGTTTAGCTTAGCTGAGAACAATTAAGTCATTTCTGGGCTGTAAACTATACAGATGTGAGGACAGGTGGAAAAGGACTAGGGGTGGGAAGCAGACATTTGAAAGCAGGTTAGATGCAAGGTGACATCAATGCCTAGAGTCTTTTTCCTCTTAAAAGTTCACTCCTGTTACTGTGTTGTTCGCACTACGTGACTTATGACATGAACCTCACCTCTGGTTTTCAAAGACTTGTCACATGGCCCCCAAATCCCCCACACTGCCTTTCTGGTGACTCACTTTCATGTGAGATCAGTGCTTTCCTCTACTGAAATCAGCCCTCCATGGCTACTACCTAACTTTACACATGAAAAGCAGAAGTACTTCCCAAGGAGCAAGCATTGTTCGCAACAAACCTTCTGGCGTAGAACTTCATTTTCTTCCTGAACCTGGCTGGTCCGCTGGCACTCTGCATCGAAGTTCAGGATCACGGGAACCGGTGCACCAAGTTAAAGAATAAGCCTGCCTCTTAATCAACTTGACTGTGGTGATTATGTCACGATGTGTACGTACACCGAACCTTCAAGTTTTATACCTTAAATATGTACAATTCTTAATTATCAATTATACTCCCACAAAGCTGGGAAAAATAGCCAATTAAAATATATATTCTAAAATAAAATTCAAATCAAAAAATAAAATTCAAATCAAAAAGTATATTCTATCACAAACTCTGCAATAAGATAAAACAATTCAGTACCAAAAAAAAGAAAGAATAAGCCTGCCTGCAAAACGATTAAAAGCCCTTCCCAAACTCTTGACACCACAACAACACCCTTGAACGTGACACAGAGTAAAAACTCTGTGCTGTGGGCTCTTCACAGCTTTATGAATAGTCTCTCCCTTGACACCGGGCCTGGCCTGACTTGCTTCGGAGACACTCACGGACACGTGACAACCTGCCTGGCTAGCCCACAGAGAGGATATAAATCCAAACCTGACGCTTTGTCCCAAATGCGCAGTAAAGGGCTAGTATCCTGCGGGCTTCACAGCCAGCCTAAGCTTTAGTGACATTGAGCAAAAAGCCAGCCCAGAGGCCAGCTGCTCCACCAGCTGGGCAGAAGGGCTGGCCTTTCCCCTCCACAGGTTCAGCCCCTCTGGCAGAGGTTCAGACTGAGAAGCAAGCTTGCTGCAGATTGCCACCCTACGAGCACCCACATTCTAGGTCACGGTGTCAGTCTTTCCTGACCACCTCAAACAGCTTCAGTCCAGAGGAGCACAAAGCAGGCAGGGCCTCAGTACCGGGGAAGCAAACTTCCCTAGGGGGCCCACGGGGTCAAGCCTAACCACCTCTGGGCTGGGCCCCCTGTCAGCTTTGTTTGAAAGCCCTCGGGATGGACAGCGGCAGCAAGGGGAGAGAAAAGGCCAACCTGGCAAGGGCGTAATTCACACTCACCACTGCACACAAGGAAACACTCCCTTCCTACCTCCACCAGAAGACGTTCCTCCCAGAGCCAGAAGGAGACGCTGGATGGGCCTCCACACGTCCAGTTTATCAGTGACTCACCAGACAGCCCCATTCAAACCAGACTCCCTTCTCCTCCCGTGGAATTCCTGCTAGAGAGCAAGAGTGAGCGAGGACGATGTCCTGGGCTTTCCACAACAAAATGGTACATACGGCAGGCTGTAAATTATTTACACCCTCTCTCTCTTAAATATCCACACCTATATTCTTAAAGCTGCTCTGTCCTCTGACAAGTCAAGGGACCCTGAGGTCATTATAAAGACAGTGACCCAGGCACTAACACAGGGAGGGAGTTCCAGCCCTAGAAGTGTTCTCACCTGCTACCTAATCCCAACAAAGGCAAGTGAATCCTGGCGGGCACAGGGCATGCACAAAGGGTCCTCTCGAGGCTGGCCGGTTTCGCGGCAAAGCAGCTCTGCACTGACCCCTGCGTTGGCTGAGAGAGGTCCTATTTGAGGGCTCCTATCCCCCCACTGCTAGTACAGTCCCCACCCACACATGTCCACTATTCAGCAGCAGAGCTGCTGAACAATCGTAATAAGGATTACAATTCCCGGCCTACGATCTCCGGCCTACCGATCAAAATAACCACAACCTGTCCAGCCCCCTCACGTGACACATGACAGTGATCCTTGGGCATTTTGTAGAAGAAATGATTGCATTAAGAGCAGCAGCCACTGATCACGTTGTCAGGCTGCCTCAGCCTGGGCCCCCAGCCCTGGGCCGCTGAGAGGATATGCATGCACTGAAACAGGACGCTCAGGAAGTTGTGCAGGGACACGATGAAGGTGTCGGCCCACTGGCGAGAAAAGTAGGTAGCAAAGATGGGGTTGGTGTCTGGGGACGGCAGGAAGGGCAGGACAAACCAATCCTTCCACTCGGCCTGGTTCTGGAGCTCCGTGGCCTGCTTTGCAAAGAACTCCTGAGCCTTGTCACTTCTGTTTGTCTGCCAAGACACAGAGGAGGTAGCAAGGAGGGGGAAGACACAGAAGTCCAGAGGTAAGATTCTTCACCACTGCACAGCAGAGAGCCTCTAAATATCGGCCTGCTGGGTAAGTGGCCAGACATGCTCTATAAACTCTATAAAATCAAAAAAAATCATCACACTTTTCTCAAGTTCCTTGTAACTTCAAAGAAGCTGGTTTAAACTAAAGTCCTGAGGGACCTCCCTGGCCATCTAGCGGTTAAGACTTCGCCTTCCAATGCAGGGGGTGCGGGTTCCATCCCTGGTTGGGGAGCAAAGATCCCACATGCCTTGGGGCCAAAACACCAAAACATAAAACAGAAGAAATATTGTGCCAAACTCAATTAAAAACTTTTAAAATGGTCCACATCAAAAAATCTTCAAAAAATTAATAAGTAAAATAAAATAAAATCCTGATGATAAATACCATCCTAAAAATTAATTCCTAGTTGATTTTCAAATAATCTAAGTGATTTACTCCCCCAGGTCAGCCATAATCTTTATTACTCAAACTTTAACCCAGCTACTTATATTCTTCAAAACACCACCCAGGCTTAAGTGCTTAAAACAAGAGGGGAAATAGGAACGAGGAAGACAAGTCCAATCATCTACAGATGAGAAGGAGAAAAAAAGTAGGAAAACAGTCAAAAATAATTTGCACTGTGACTGTTTCACCCTTTCCCAGGAGTAACATAGAGAGCTGTCCCTAGGCATTAAAAGAAAATCTATTTCTGGATCAAAGAACTCTCTCCAACAAGAAATCCCTAAACCAAAAGCACCTGGATTGTGTAGACGAGATAAAAGCGGAACAGGCTGGTTTTCAGCTTGTTGATGGTGGGTCTATACATATCCTCCAAGCGGCAGAAGAGCCGACGCTCCAGATAGTTCCAATAATCGCGAAGGGCAGCCAAGTCATACACCTGCATTAACTGCTGCAGCTGGTCCACAATCTTGTCCACCTGGTGAGAGAAAGATGAGATGGAGAAGGCATTGAAGGACGGAAGGGAATTCTCTCCTCATTCCACAGAGTTAATACAGCTTTTTCCTCTTGCTGTGGCTTCTGGATGTTAAAATTTTTTTTCTTTAAGTAGGCAATCTATAAAACTTTCAAAACACAGTAACGTAATAGCTTTTAGGTTTTTTTCCTGATGTTAGATATGTGTTTTGACCTCTACCAAGCAAGGAAATTGCAGGTGTAAAAGCACCCTGGCCCAGGAAGGAGGAGATCTGGGTCCAGGGCCTGGATCTGCCACTGACTTACTCAGCCACCTTGGCAATGGCACTTCAACTCTCTGGTCTCAGTTACCTAAGATTTCAAAAAGCAAAAAAGACAGAGTGAGACAATCTCCATGCCCCTCCTCCTAACTCCTCCATTCCAGGATTCCAAGGCTCATGGTGAGATGTACTGTCTCCTTCAAGTCCTCAAAGCACTACCAAAGTCCTGGCAGCTGCTCAGAGTGTCAGTCAAAGGAGTCGCCTCCTTGTGAGGAGCAATCATACCAGAGTTCACAAGATGTAAAGGCTTTTGAATATTGATACCATTCCAACACACCCATTTTATAGATCGGGAACACTGAGGCTCGGACAGCTGAAATGATTTGCTTTTGCCACCACCAAGTAGCCACTAACTTCTGCAAGACAAGAACCCAGGTCTCCTAACTCCCCTCCAGTGTTCTTGCTGCTAGCTCACTGCCTCTCTCAATTCTCCTGCCAACACCAACTAAAGCCAGCAAACATACACACAAATCACACACGTATAAATTCCAAGAACTTCTCAACAGAAAATCATGTCTGAGCAGGGGAAGTATGTTTTCAAATGCACAAGGTCTTCCTCGATCGTGAAGCAAAACTGCCAATGAGTCACTGATAAAGCCGTTTCAAACAAACATTTACTTGAACCCAGCTAACATGTTGGGCTGCAGACCTCTTTGTTCCCAATGCCATTGGAAGCCAACTTCAGAATACTTCTGCTGCCAAAAACCCAACCATCTACCCCACGTTAGCTCCTAAAACCTCATCGCCATCCTGACCAATGACTGGCCAGCACCTGCTGAGAGGCTGGGGTGGAGAAGGGAGCCCCGGACCAGGAGTCAGGGCACCTGGGCTCCAGCCTCGGCGATGCTCCTAACTCGCTGGGCAACTTCAGGCAAGTCACGTCCTCTCTCAGGGCCTCAGTTCCGCATCTGTCAAGCGAATGCCGGACGCGCTGATGTCGACGGTCCCCCTGGCGCGGTGACAGCGCCGCTCCCGCCCAGGAGGGCAGTGCTGGGGGAGAGCCAGCTCCGGGCTCCCTCGGGGCCGCCTCTGCCCGCGCCGCGCCCGCCGGCCCCTCACCCGGAACCCCTTCTCCTTGTCCGCCTTGATCTCGGCGTCCAGCTGCCGCAGCGTGTGCGTGAAGCCGCGGAACAGCAGGTACTCGCGGACCAGCTCATCTGTGCGCTCCACTGCCTCCGCCATCTCTGCGCCAGCGCCGTGAGGGGCCGCGGCGGACCGGGGACGGAGGGGCGGGGCCTAGGCCGCGAGGGGCGGGGCCGGGCGCGGTCGCCGAGCACGTCACGCCGCGGCCGGCCTACCAGCCCGCACGCACTGCTCGCCGCGCGTCTGTGGCCCCGCCCCGGCCCCGCCCCGCGACACCATCACCCAGCTCCAAGAGCGAATGAAAGAAGCACTGCCCGCCAGCGTTTTCTGGCAGTGCTGGCAGCGGCTTTGTCATCTGAGTTATTGAAAGTGGCGGCTGCCGTCCAAGTCAAGTAGGGCTGGACCTTGGAGATTATCCCAGATAGTCACGAGGCGGGCGAGGGGCTGAGGTGCCCTGCTCGTTGGCATTACCTCGCGGAATCCTCTGTGATCTGCCTGCCCTCGTTTTACAAATGGGGGAAACTGTAGTCCTAAGAGGCAAAGTGACTTGTGTGAAGTCACACAACCAGGTGTTGTGTTATCAGAGAGCTCTAACTACCCCAAAAGCCTGCTTTCATTAATAAGATTTATTAACACCGCAAGATAACCAAGGCACACTGTTCTGAGAAAAAAGGCAAGTTTCAGAACAATATGTATAATATGGTCCCAGTTTCTTAGGGGGCAGAAAAAAAGGTATGCGTATGTGCTTGTGTGTACATTTTTAAAATTCAGCAAGATTGAACACTAACCGCTTGTAGTTGTTTCCTCTAAGAGGTGAGACTCTGAGGGACTTTCACTTCCTATTTTTTATGGTTTTTTGTTTGACATTTTAATAAAGTGCATATATTTTTGTAAGCAGGGAAATAGTCAATATCTTTGAGCCTCACTTTCCACCTACCTTCCAGAGTAGTAATGAAAATGTATTTAGATAATGTATCAGTATGGAAAACGCTTAGCACAGTGAATACCCCATCAGTAAATTGCAAGGTGTGTTCCTTTCGCCTTCCCTCTAATGGTATGGCTTTGAGTATTTGTCAAAATACTACTCAGAATCATTACTGCCACTCTGCTCAGATCCTCCAATCCTACTGCATGGAAATTTAGCCCCAGAGGCGTTCTGATCTGCACTACAGAAACCTGAAAGGATAACAAAAAGCAAAACCCATGGCAAGACAAGGTAGAGACCTGTTCCACTCTGCCTGCTTTACCTGTCTCCAAAGGTGTAAGCATACCCCAGGCAAACAGCCTTGCCGCACAGGGCAGGAAAGAAGAGTCACCTCTGTGATTACTGAGGACCCAGGCAAATCCTAATTTGACTGGGATCTCAGATCTTCAAAAGTGAACTTGGGAAATCCTGACAAGCAGCCAATGCCCAAACCTCTGGCTACAGGAAAGTTGCAAATCAGATTCCCCTAAAGGCACTTGAAGCTGAAGCCATAGCTCTTACCTTCTGTACCTCCAACTGCCATGGCAATTTCTGGCCAGAGCCCATAAAACCAACTAAGACTGGTTTTCTGATCCACAAAATGCAGCTCCTCTGGGCCTTAGTAGGAGCTCTTTCCTTTACCAGGCATGCCTTCTTCCAGATACCCATATGGATACCTCATTTGAGCAAACACACAAAGGAGGCTGCACAGGTTTGCACTAATGTCACCTTCTCAGAAAGGTCTGATCATCCTGTACAAAAGAGCAGTTCTATACCTCCAGAATTCCTAGCCCCCTTGCCTTGCTCTGTCTTTCTCCATAGCACTTACACCATCCAACACACTAGATATTTTTCTTATTTATTGTCTGTCCCCCTCCCCCCTCAAAAATACAAGCTTCATGAGAACGGAGATTTTTGTCTGAATTGTTTGTTAATATATCCCCATTGCCTAAAGCAGAGTCTGGCTTATAGTACAGGCTCAATAAAAATTTAGTGAATTATAAATGAGGACAAATTCAGTGTGGACCCACCACATTCAAGCAGGACAGCCCAGTTAGAGGGAATGTAAACTCTTGGGTCACTCCAGTGTGTAGGCTCTGTGGGCTTCTGACCGGTTTCCTGTCCAAGGCATTCCTCTTCCCCCATCTTCCCTCCTTACCATTTTACTCTCTCTTTAAACAAATTTTGGAGACATTTAACTGAGTTGTCTTTATGTAACCGGAGAAGACACTAGATTCTCCAGCTCACTCATTAGCTCCAGCATGTCTGATTAAGCCTTTACTGCTTATGCTCCGGCGCCTGCTATGAAGGTAACAGGTAGACTGATGTTCGTTTAAGCAGGTGCTATTGGGGCCCACAGCAGTTCCATTATACAAAGAAAAGTATGAGGATGCCCACAGGGTGAACCACAAGTTATCTTTTCTTCCAATCTAATAACCTCTCTGCCCTTGAGGCTTCGAGTTGGGAGAGAAGGGAGGACAAGGAGCACGGGGATGGGACGAGGGGTAAACGTTTAAGGAATACCTACTAGATGCCAGGTACTGTGCTAGGAGTCAGGGACACAATTATATGCAAGACCAGGGTGTCTGCCCTCAGGACTAGCTCTGGCTGGTTGGAGGAGCCGGATGACTGAAGCACACACACTCTGGCTTCAGAGTGGAGGCTGGATTGGATGGAAACAGGGCTGGAAGGAAGATGGAGGTCAGCTAGGAGCCTGCGGCCCCCCAAGCAAGAGATGAGACTAGACTGGTGGCACTGGGGATGAAGGTTGCAGGGGCAGGGAGAGGATTGCAGAATTGTGGAGCAGTGCAATCAGCTCAACTTGGCGATTAATTAGCTAAGATGAGCGAGGAGCAGAGAGAGTAGGTGATTGGCAGGTTTCTAGCTTGGGCACCGGGGTGCATGATCCTGTCATTTGTGGGCAGAGAGAACTCTGGAAGAGGAGACCATGGGACATCCAGACACACTCTTGTTGCTAGAAGCTAAAACAAACGGGGACCCATAAACAGAAAGCAGTACTGGGACCTGAAACACGGCTATCCTAACCCCACCCTCGTGAAGGCTTCAGCTGTTACCTGTACACAGACGACTCCCAAATCTTACCTCCAACCCAGACCTTTCTCCTGAGCTGCTACCCAAATACCTGGGGACATTTCCACTTGGGTATCCTACAGGCGTCTCAAACTTAATTGTACCAGTTGCGTTCAGAAGCATTTTTGGAGACTCCGTTCAGAATGGTGAAGGAGGCTTTAGTCCTGCTACATTCGACTATATTGGGCTGACCAACAAGTTCATTCCGTTTTAAGTAAAAATAAAAGGCACATTTTTCCTTTTCACCAAGAACTTTATCGAACAACGTATTCATTAACTGAACGAACTTTTTGGCCAACCCAGCAGAACTCAGTTCCTGTTTCTCCAGCGTGTGATTGTGTCACCACCTGCATCAGAATTATTCAAGGTCTTGTTAAATTACAAACGCACGGGACCAACCCAGACCCACTCGATCAGAATTGCTTGGGATGGTGCCTGGGAATCTGCAGCTGGACCAAGTTCCAGGGGATTCTTTTTTTTTTTTGCGGTACGCAGACCTCTCACTGTTGTGGCCTCTCCCGTCGCAGAGCACAGGCTCCGGACGCGCAGGCCCAGCGGCCATGGCTCACGGGCCCAGCCGCTCCGCGACATGTGGGATCTTCCCGGCCCGGGGCACGAACCCGCGTCCCGAGCATCGGCAGGCGGACTCTCAACCACTGCGCCACCAGGGAAGCCCTCCAGGGGATTCTTAGGAACACATATGTCTGAGAGCAGGACAGAAGGGATCAGCTGCCAATTAACGGAGCTTCCATGAATAAATGACTATTTTAAGCTTAATAGTAGTAGTAATAACCATAATATTTGCAGCTGCAGAACACTTTTACATACCTTATTTCATTTGAACCTCTTGCAGCCCTATGAAGTCTTTTCCCCTCATCTTCGAAATAAAAAACTGAGATTCAGGGAGACTAAATGATTTATTCAAGGTCTCAAGTTGACGTTTCTGATTCCAAGTCCACCAGTGCTCACAGCAGCATCACTGAATCAGTCAACTTGTGAGACAGGACACGCGGCTGAATGAGGATGAATACACCCCACTTCTGAAGAGTATTGGAGCTCAGACTCACCATGCAGGGTCTCTTTAATGGCTGGAGCATTCTGCCTGGGGCAGGGATCAATCAGTTTAACCCTGGCTACCACAGATAACAGATCAGAGGTTTAAGAGCACCTGCAGCTCTCTAAGGTTCTGGGGTACTTTAGAATTTCACCTCTTGCCCTTACTTCTAATCTTGATGTTCTGGGCTGCCCTTTGTTTAACCTACAATTTCTGAGATTTCTTTTCACTCGATCCTTTGCCTGACTCTGCCTGTGATTGTTCCCTTGAACCCCTATCCTTTAAGACTCAATCTAGAGACTACATGGATGTCATGGTGCTTCAGGGGAAGAAGTTGGTGTTTCGCGGGACCCTGGTGCTGAGAACGCGGTCCGGTGGCCCCTGGCCTCTTCCTACCCACCCCTCCGCCCGCCTTCTCCCCCCCCCCAACTCTGGCAGGATGAGGCGTGCAGGGCGAAGGAGTACCTCCTGGCAACTATGGAAACTACGACTATGCTAATAGTGGGTATAGTGCCTGTGAAGAAGAAAATGAGAGACTCACGGAAAGTCTGAGAAACAAAGTACCTGCTATAAAATCTCTTTCCATTGAAATAGGCCATGAAGTTAAACATCAAAATAAATTATTAGCTGAAATGCATTCACAGTTTGATTCTACAACTGCATTTCTAGGGAAAACCATGGGAAAGCTGAAGATTTTATCCAGAGGGAGCCAAACAAAGCTGCTGTGCTATATGATGCTGTTTTCGTTGTTTGTCTTTTTTGGTCATTTATTGGATTATTAAACTGAGGTAATGCAAGTAACTGTGAGTTTGGTATTTGTTCCAGCTTAACGGCTTGGAGTACCACTTCAGTAAAAAATCAGCATCAGAACATTCCTAAATTTCAAATAATACTATGGCTTTTTCCATCAAAGATTACTGAATTTTACTTGTTTTATAAGTCACATTAGATAACACAGTGCTCTTTGAATACTGTTTCTTAATGATTCATTTTTTTGCCCCTGTTTTCAGGGGTATTGAGACGGTCCGAAGTCAGTCTGGCCGTAATAAGTTTTTTTCCTGTTTTTTGCTGTCAGGTTAAATAGCAGTATAATATCCTGTTGTTACCATAAATGTAGGTTTATGTTCCACATAAAGAAACTTAGTGGGAAAATAACAATGCCTGGAAAGTCTTGTGCTGAGCTCTTGAGAAAGTTTGTGATGGGTGGTAAGTGTATTTTCCTGAACTGTCATCCCGCCCTGATGATGTACTCTCCTTTCCTCCTTTATCTGGTTAAAATTGTAGGCTGATGCCTTTTTTTTCTTTCTTTTTTTTTTTTGGCGGTACGCGGGCCTCTCACTGTTGTGGCCTCTCCCGCTGCGGAGCACAGGCTCCGGACGCGCAGGCGCAGCGGCCGTGGCTCACGGGCCCAGCCGCTCCGCGGCACGTGGGATCTTCCCGGACCGGGGCACGAACCCGTGTCCTCTGCATCGGCAGGCGGACTCCCAACCACTGCGCCACCAGGGAAGCCCTAGGCTGATATCTTTTTACCTACAGTTTTCCTAATAATTTTTGATGATGTGACTCTTCTTCCGCCTCTGCCCAAAGACCTCATTCTTTAATAAAACTTGTTATTTGGGCATATTTCTAGTAAGGTTCAAAACAAATGTGTACCCGTATAGTTGTCATTTTATATTAACTTTATATATATACCATTGACTTGGCTTATAATAGTTTTATGATTTTAGCTACTTAGGCCATTTGGTTATCATTTACGACAGAATAATGTGAAGCTAAAGTAATTGCTAAGCTCTGAATGGAAATAAAATGTTCAAGAAAAGTAAAAAAAAAAAAAAAGATTCAACCTAGTCATCCCTGGCCCTCACCCCTCAGGTTGCACTTGGTATTTCCCTCTCTCTGTTCCCATGGCTTAGCACCCTGTTTCTGCTTATCACATTACTTTGTAACTATCTGTCTGTCTCATCTCCTTGATTATAAACTCCTGAGAGCAGAGAGTATGTCTGGCTGATCCTCCAATTCCTAGCATAGTCCCTTGAAAGGAGGTACTCAAGAGCTGTTTGTTGAATTAATGAATGAATGAAGCCCACCTGACTGTACCGCCTGGGACTCCAAGTTACATGCTCAGTAAGGAGCTTCCATCGCCACTGCCTTCAGCAGAGAAATCTTTTCTTACTGCGGTCAGTGCCATAGAAAGTTCTGAGCACTTCTGAAAACTGGAAGTGGCCCAGCCCTGCTAATAACCCTTAGCCTTGCCTCAGGGGGCAGGCTGTTTACACGTTAGCTCTCAGCCCATTGAAAATCGATGACATACAAATTAAAACAGATACCCTTTTCACTTACCAAATTTGCATTAAAACATCTACTGGCCAGTGTTGATAACATAAAATGAAGTGGGCGTTCTCACAAAGCTCCAGAATGAGCTATTATACTTTTCTAGGGATAGCATTGTAAATGATCACCGCCACCAACAACAACAAAAAATGTTCATACTCTTGAACCCAATGACTACGCTTCTAAAATTTCCCTTAAAGAAGTAATTTTAAAAAGACAAGATGTGGGCTTCCCTGGTGGCGCAGTGGTTGAGAGTCCGCCTGCCGATGCAGGAGACACGGGTTCGTGCCCTGGTTCGGGAAGATCCCACGTGCCGCGGAGCAACTAAGCCCGTGAGCCATGGCCGCTAGGCCTGCGTGTCCGGAGCCTGTGCTCCGCAACGGGAGAGGCCACAACAGTGAGAGGCCCGCATACCGCAAAAAAAAAAAAAAAAAAAAAAAAAAGACAAGATGCATGTAGAATGGGTTGTTTGTAAGAGCGCAAGTTATTTGTAATAATGAAAGCTATTTACAATAGTAGCAGCTGTAAGCACTCAGAGGCTACAGTGAAGTATTCTCCAAGAACTTAGGAATGAGGAAACTGCATTTCCCACTGAGTGCTGAACAGCAGAATCCACCCAAAATGGATCCAAAACCAAAGAGAAAGTCAGTGGAAGGAGAGAGAAAAGCTACCGGCTCACAGGACTTGATAGAGGGCATCAATTCACAAAATAAATACTGTGTCCATCAGAAGAGGTTTTGCACACAGACATGCAGAAATCAAGAGAGTGACCATGGGCAGAGCCCACTGAAGCCGTGTGCATCTCAGCCAGCAGATGTCCTGAGTTCTGTTCTATGACAAGACCATTCCCAAGATGAGAAGGAGGCACTAGACCACGAAAATGGGGCCATTAGAGGTAGTCCACCCTTTTCCTGGTTCCAAGCTCACCGGGGGACCATCTGATCACCCTGGCACCTGACCGCAGGAAGAGTTGTGGCATTCTGGTGTCTTTCTCCTGGTAAACCAAAAAGGAGTTTACAGTTATGTTAGCCTTCCAACACAGGACAAAGGGGATGTCGTTTACGCCAGTGCCACCATGCACACTCCCTGTGTGTGCGATGGTTGTATTTCTTACTGAACGACAAAAAGGGTGGCATTCTGATGTCTCCCTCAGGCCCCTGTGCAGTGAAGTTAACACAAATCAATCTTTCCGAAACTTCTCATCACTGGGCACGGCCAGAACAGTTCCAGCCGGCCTGTTCTTCACACCAACTGCACGTGCGGGCGTCTAATCATGATTTCTACAGGGAAAGAGAAATCTGAAACAACCAAAATGTTCAACATTAGGGAAAAGCTTAACTAAATTATGCTATACCCATCCCATGAAATGTAATGTTGTCATTTAAAATCTTTTTTGCAAAGCCTACTTTATTACTTAGAGAAATATTCACACTACATGTTAAAAATCTGTGATTCTGGGCTTCCCTGGTGGCGCAGTGGTTGAGAGTCCGCCTGCCGATGCAGGGGACACGGGTTCGTGCCCCGGTCCGGGAAGATCCCACATGCCGCGGAGCGGCTGGGCCCGTGAGCCACGGCCGCTGAGCCTGCGCGTCCGGAGCCTGCGCTCCGCAACGGGAGAGGCCACAACAGTGAGAGGCCCGCGTACCGCAAAAAAAAAAAAAAAAAAAAAAGTATGATTCAGGGGCTTCCCTGGTGGTCCAGTGGTTAGGACTCTGCCGTTTCACTGCAGGAGTCACGGATTCAGTCCCTGGTCTGAGAACTAAGATCCTGCAAGCTGCGTGCCATGGCCAAAAGAAAAAAAAAAAAATGTGATTCACACTTCACAAAAATTTTAGGCAGTTTCTTATAAATTAAACACACAATTACTACATGACCCAGTCATCAAGCTCTTGGACATCTGTCCCAGAGAAATGAAAACATATCTTCACATAAAAACTTGTACATGAGTGCTCATAGAGGCTTTATTTAATCGCCCAAAACTGGAAACAACCCAGATGTCCTTCAACTCTTTCTGGTAGAGGCTAAAATAAACAGGGACAACAGGCAACATGGCTGACCTACCTCACCTCCTCTAGTTAAACAAACTGGTACATCCATACCACAGAATAGTACTCAGCAATACAGAGAAGTGAATTAGTGATACACACTGGACAGATCTCAAGGAAATTATGCTGAGTGGAAAAAAACAATTCTAAAAGGTTTTATATATATATATATATATATATATATATATATATATATATATCTCAAAAGGCAGTTATGATTCATTTATATAACGTCTTTGAAAAGACAAAATTTAGACATGGAGAACAGATTAGTGGTTGCCAGGGGTCAGCAATGAGTGAGTGGGTATGAGAGTAAGGGGGTGTGATTATAAAAGGGCAAAATGAGAACTCCTTGTGGTACTAGAACTATTCTGGGTTTCACTGTGGTTGTGGATACATGAAACTACACACGTGATAAAACTGTAGAGAACTAAACACACACACACTCACAAATGTGTATAAGTAAAAGAGGGAAATCTGAATAATATCAGTGGATTATAAATGTCAATGTGCTGATTGTGATATTGTACTATAGTTTTTCCAAGATGTTACCACTGGGGAAAACTTGGTAGAGGGTACGTGGGATCTCTGTATTATTTCTTACAACTGCATGTCAATCTACAATTATCTCAAAATTAAAAGTTTAGTATATGTGCTGCCGAAGCGAGCACAAAATGAAAAGTTTAATTTTAAGTGCAATACAGAATTGTAGATGCAACATGATTGCCTTATATAATATTTTTGACCTATACGTACACACAAAATATTTACAATTATTGGCTTTAGGTAGTAGAGATGTTGGATTTTATGGATGATTTCTGACTTTGTCTATATACTTTTTAATATTTTTCAAATTCCCTACCATGAACAAGTATTAATTTTATTTTATAAATATAATGACTATCTTTAAATATACATGCTCATTTTTCATAACCATATCTTAGTGCCAACTCACACAAAGCTTTTATCAACGATCCACCCAAAACTTTTAAATATAAATTGATGCTAAACTAGGAATTGCCAATCCTATGCTTATACAATTCAGTTTTCAGAACAAAAGATAGGACCTTACACCTGAACTCTGATGATCAAGTTGTCCAGCTTCCTCAGCTGCAACATAAAGACCTTGGGTTAAGGTCTGGGACCCTGGGGTCCTTCCAGCCCTTACAGTCCATGGGCCTCATGCTGGTATAAGGCACCTGCTGCGAACCTTGGTCTGTCTGTTTAGAGATTATCTCTAAGATTATCCCAAAGACTGAAAGTGATCCACCTTCTCCCAGACCACATCTCTCCTTTTTTTATAAAATAAATTTTTAAATTTAAATTTTAATTTATTTTTGGCTGCGTTGGATCTTTGTTGCTCAACGCGGGCTTTCTCTAGCTGCTGAGAGCAGGGGCTACTCTTCGTTGCGGTGCGCGGGCTTCTCACTGCGGTGGCTTCGCTTGTTGCAGAGCATAGGCTCTAGGTGCGCTGGCTTCAGCAGTTGTGGCACGTGGGCTCAGTAGTTGTGGCTCGGGAGCTCTAGAGCACAGGCTCATTAGTTGTGGCGCACAGGCTTAGATGCTCCATGGCATGTGGGATCTTCCCAGACCAGGGCTCGAACCCGTGTCCCCTGCATTGGCAGGCGGATTTTTTTTTTTTTTTTTTTTTTTTGCTGTACTCGGGCCTCTCACTGTTGTGGCCTCTTCCGTTGCGGAGCACAGGCTCCGGACGCGCAGGCTCAGCGGCCATGGCTCACGGGCCCAGCTGCTCCACGGCATGTGGGATCTTCCCGGCCAGAGGCACGAACCCGTATCCCCTGCATCAGCAGGCGAACTCTCAACCACTGCGCCACCAGGGAAGCCCAGCAGGCGGATTTTTAACTACTGTGCCACCAGGGAAGTCCCATGATCATATCTCTTGAGGAGCAGCTCAAATTAGAGTGAGAACCTGCCTGCCTCCAGCCCTCTGCCTTCCACCCCACGTGGCAGCAAAGTCCCCATGTGCACAGGGCAGTAAACCACCAATAACGGCATGAGACTGCCAGCAACAGGAATCCATGAGTTTATGAGTCTATAAAATCATTCACTTTCACTGCTGGAACAATTCACGTCTCCTAGGTTAATAAGAAATGTGCCTTCACAAACATTGAGTTGAGGACAGCATGGGGGAATCCCATCTCTGTTGCCACTTTTCCTAAAAAAACAACTCCTTGCTCTCTGCTGTCCTGTTTCTACCTTCTGCAATAATTAGGGCAGCTTCCCCTGCCTGTCCCCCACACCTCTCTCAGCCCTCGTATAAATATATTCCGATTCTCTGAAGAACCCTGACTAATACACCTTGCAAAAGTTTTCTCCACTTTCAAATGAATTCACCATTCCTTTAAAGTTGTCTAACATAAGAAATATCATGCAGCCATGAAAACAAACGAGGTAGATCTCTATGTACAAATATGAACTCATTTCCAACTCATATTATTGAATGAAAACACCAAGTTGCAGATTGATGTATTTATGTAAAGTTCTTTCCTTCCAGAACTCACAAAACTATATTTTCCAAGGGAATATCTGTAGGTATGTAAACATCTAGCAAAGGATCCGGGAGCATCCATACCAAACAAATAACAGTAGTTAAATCGATAAAGGTGGAGAGAAGACCAAGGTGGGCTCAAATGTTTTCAGTTTTACAAGTGGAATGTGTATGCTTTGTATAATGAAACTTCATTTTATGTAGCAAGTGAATAAAGGAGTTGACCGATGATTTGATTTACAAGAACTGAACCTGCCTGACCCATGGTCTTCCTCATCCTTTCATTTCATCCTTCCAGCTCTCCAGGCTCAAAACCAGGGAGTCACCTTTGACTCCCCTCTTTCTGTGGCGTCCTCCCACCATCAACCCATCAGGATATTCTGTGGGCTTTGTCTTCAATATCTAGTGATTTCTAACCTCGTCCACCACCAGCTCTCATATTTTCTCACCTGTGTTATTGTAAGGGCTTAGCTCGCCTCCAGGCTTCCCGCATCACTTTTTCACTGCCTCTTCTTGATACGGCAGCCAGAGAGGTCCCAGGAAAGCCCTGCCCCCTGCCCTTCGCTCCTCTAACCTCATCTCTCACCATCCTCCTCCTCACTCACTCTCTCCCTCTGCTCCAGCCACGGGGATGCCTTGCTCTGCACTTGACACAACCCCGCCCAAGGGGTTTTGCATTTGCTATGCCCTCTACCTATATGAAGTGGACCGCCTCCCCCTGTACTCCCCATCTCCCTCCCCTGCTTTATTTTCCTTCTTAGCATTTATCATATCACCATCTTTTTAGGAACGAAATAAAGGAAGTTGTTTTTTGAGGGTAAGAGGATGTGACCAATATAAAAATCAAAAGCTTATCTGGAACTTCCCTGGTGGCGCAGTGGTTGAGAATCTGCCTGCCAATGCAGGGGACATGGGTTCGATCCCTGGTCCAGGAAGATCTCACATGTCGCGGAGCAACAAAGCCCATGCGCCGCAACTGCTGAGCCTGCGCGCCACAACTACTGAAGCCCACACGCCTAGAGCCCATGTTCCGCAACAAGAGAAGCCCCTGCACAGCAACGAAGAGTAGCCCCCGCTCGCCACAACTAGAGAAAGCGTGCGCACAGCAACGAAGACCCAATGCAGCCATGAATAAATTTATTTTTAAAAAAAAGCTTATCTGGCTTTAACTGACTCTGCTTTCTCTGCTTGTCAAATGGGAGTTGGATTTTATTTGTACATTTTCTACTGGGCCCTATCTGCCCATGAAATCCTTATACAGGGGGAAGCTATGGGACAGATTTCTTAAGTGTCCCAGTGGGATAACTCTAATCATGGTGGAGTAATGCTCCATGCTGACTTCTTTCCCTTCTGCTTCATGTGTACCACAAAACAGTCATCGCACTCAATAGTGAGCCCAGCATTTAGCAAAAAGCAGCTCTGGAAGCCCACTTAACCATCTTCCTACTGGTCCAGGTCCTTCAATATTTTGATTTCCAAAAATCCAGGGAACTCCTTTCCCATGAGTATCCTCAGGTCCTCCTTTGTAAAGTAGACTTTATCCCCAGCAAATCTGTGAAACGTGAGCAACATGGTTTCCATGGCATGTTTCATTTGACATGGCATTTCAGTGAGGTCTGTTCAAACCTTAGCAGAAGGTGTGGAGGGGTCTGGTGGTGGACGAGGTTAGAAATCACTAGATATTGAAGACAAAGCCCACAGAATATCCTGATGGGTTGATGGTGGGAGGACGCCACAGAAAGAGGGGAGTCAAGGGTGACTCCCTGGTTTTGAGCCTGGAGAGCTGAAAGGATGAAATGAAAGGATGAGGAAGACCATGGGTCGGGCAGGTTCAGTTCTTGTAAATCAAATCATTGGTCAACTCCTTTATTCACTTGGTAGCTGGGATGTGGTCTTAGTTTATCACCTTCTAATATACTATAAACACATTTGTCTTTTTTAAAATTTTCCCAGCACTAGAATTAAAATTCAACAAGGATCAGCATTTATGTCTGTTTTGTTCATGGTCATATCTCCAGCACCTAAAACAATGTTTGGCACATAGTGAACATGCAATAAATATTTCTTTAATGGGGAATTCCCTGGTTAGGAATTCCAGTGGTTAGGGCACCATGCTTCTGCTGCAGAGGGTGCAGATTTGATCCCTGGTCAGGGAACTAAGATCCCGCATGCCATGCAGTGTGGCCAAAAAAAAAAAAAAATATTGAATGAGTAAAGAATATATTTGACCACAAAGTTTCATGAGTTACATTATAATCATGGGAAAAAAACCAAAATGAGACCACATTGATTAGCTTTTGAATTTTGAGTAAATCACTTAGCCTCTTTTTTTTTTCAGTTGTGGTCAAAACACACACACACACACACACACACACACATAAAATGAGATTTACCCTCAACAAATTCATAAGTGTACAGTACCATATTATTAACTATATGCACAATGTTGTACAGGGATTTCTAGAAATTTTTCATCCGTGACTGAAACTCTATACCCATTAAACAGCAATTCCCCATTTCCCTCTGGCAACTCCCCCAGCCCCTGGCAACCACCACTCTACTCTGTTTCTATGAGGTTGATTACTCTAGATACCTCATATAAGTAGAATCATGCAGTATTTCTCATTCTGTGACTGGTTTGTTTCACTTAGCATAATGTCCTCAAGGTTTATCCATCTTTTTTATGACTGAATGATATTCCATTGTATGTATATACCACATTTTCTTTGTTCATTCATCTGTCGATGGACATTTAGGTTGCTTCTATCTCTTGGCTATTGTGCATAATGCTGAAATGAACATGCGTGCCGACATCTTTTTAAGATCCTGCTTTCAGTTCTTTCAGATAAATACCTAGAAGTGGGATTGCTGGATCATATGTTAGTTCTATTTTTAATTTTTTTAGGAACCTCCATACTGTTTTCCCTAATAGTTGCACCATTTTACATTCCCAGAAACAGTGCACAGGGTTCCAATTTCTCTACATCCTTGCCAGACTTTGTTTGTTTGATAATGGCCATCCTAACAGGTATGATGTGATATCTCATTGTGGTTTTGGTTTGCATTTCCCTGATGATTAGTGGTGCTGAGCACCTTTTCATATAGCTGTTGGCCATTTGTATGTCTTCTTTTCAAAAACCTCAGTTCAAGTCCTTTGCCCATTTATTAAAAAGGTTATTTGCTTTTTTGTTGTTGGGTAGTAGGAGTTCCTTACATATTTTGGATATTATCCCTTATGAGACATAAGATTTGCAAATACTTTCTCCCATTCTCTGGTGTGCATTTTTACCCTGTTGAGTGTTTCCTTTGCTGTGCAGAAGGCTTTTAGTTTGATGTCTATTTTGGCTTTCGTTGCCTGTTCTTTCAGTGTCATATCCATGAAATCATTGCCAAAACCAATGTTATGAAGATTTTCCCATATGTCTTCTTCTAGGAATTTTATAGTTTCAAGCCTCAACTTTCTATATCAGTATTTGTATAGCTCTTTCTACATTTCAAAACACTTTCATATACATTAAACCCTTAAAACAGAAACCCCAGAAGGAGGTCCCTTGGTGCTGAGTCATGATGACAGGCCCTGAGCCTGTGGGAGTTTTACTCTGGAGGTCCGGGGAGGATGGGTACTCTCACCCGGGGACATGTCTTGGTAGTCATATATCTGCCCTTCTACAGCAGAAAGTGCCCAGCCATGCTGACCCAGCAATACCTGCTCCCCATAAAGGAGCCTACTATATTCCCAGCCTCTCCTGGAAGCCAGAATCTGGCCTTGTGCAAAGGAAATGGAGGGCAAAAGCCCATCTTAGATTGCATCCAAGGTTCCTCTTAGCAGAAGTGCTGGGAGCTCATAACTGGAGTCAGAGAATGTACCTCTCCATGGATCTCTGCCTTCCTCATCCCTCCCTATAAGCTACTGTCCACAGACCTCAGTTCACAGCTGAGGGTCTTTTGCTCTGAAACTTACAGAATCGTGCAAATTTCTCTCTGGTGAAAGATAGTTAATATTCCTTTCACTAAATGCCACCCAAGGAGGAGTGGTGAGCAGAAGACCAGAGAGAACTTTAGGTGTTTAAACCTGAGGCAGGTCACTGCCCTTCTCTGAGCTGGCTTCCCCAACTATAAAATGAGCAAGAGAAGACTCTTCACAAGGTCATCCAAAAGGATTAGGGACATAGTAGGTGCTCAATACACGATCCATTATTCTTATTTTGTTTGGAGGAGATAGAATCTGAGACCCCTTGCTCTTCATCACATGAAATGGACGGAAAACAAAGTTGATGTAAATAATCAATAAACAATTTATAATAAGGGATAGAGCAGAGTTTCATGTGAGCCGAAATGAGGACCGTACGCAGGAGACACAGATTCAAAAAGCACTTGAATTGTGTCCACCGGACCACAAAATGAAGGAGGCTTCTATATACAAAACCCATAAAATTACGTAAGTTGTTTGCCAAGAGTTAGGATTGGAGCTGGCACGAAGTAAGGGTGCTTGTTAAGCACGGATTGGATGGGGCCCCAAATGGTTGCATAGTTACAAGGGGAGACCCTGAGACCATAAGGTTGCAACTGGCAGCTGTTAGCAGATATCGTTTTGAAAACAGCTGATGACGTCCTTGAGTTTGAGATAGTTCAGAAAATTCAGGAGTTGATGCAAGAATGTGTCTGAAACCACATCCACAATGGCCACCCAGCTCCATTGGAGACGCCTGAACCACAGTTCCTCCATTTTTATTTTTAAATGATCTTAAGTACGTCATCCCCAACAATGGAGAACAAGTGAAAAAGGCTGTTTCTCCAACCAGAAAGTTAAGGCCGAGGACACAGGTGGCCATACTGGGTTGGCATTAATGCAAGAATGTTAGCTCCCCGTTGGGACAGGTGTGGAGCTGGATCTGAGGGGAGGAAGTGCTCTCAGACTGGTGGAGGGCAGGGGTATTTCAGGGTGGAATCTATGCTACTTAGGGGACTGGCATTGGGGACAGGATCTAGGTTACCATGAGGAGGCATGTACAGGGCAGGATCTCTGGTACTGGGAGGGAGGGGTCAGGGTCAGAAGGGGATGGGGTGTGCTTGGCTGTTGCCGTGGAGAACTCTGGTTGTATCCAAAGCTGGTGAGAGGCCACCCGGAGGTCCCAGGGTTCATGAGCAGAGCCTCCTGCCTCACAGCTGCAGGGAAGGTTGACTGAAGTGGACCAGAGATCTTCATTTTCTATCAAGAAATCAGGCTGCGGCAGGTAAGGAACCTTCTTAGCAACACCCACCCCAGGACTGCTTTTCTTCTAGGTGCAGATCTGCTCCCAGTGGGCCTCATGCAGTGAGACAGATGAGTGTGGGGAGGTGGTTGATTGGGGGAGGGGGTGACTAGATGAAGGCCAGGCAGGTTGGTTCCTGGACCTCTGTGTGCCCTCTCGGTGCAAACGTAAGGCTCTCCAAGACAGAGGTACACAGACTTCTGAATGCCCTCTGCTCCCAGGGGGTCTCAGCAACTCTGAGGCTGGTGGTGGGAGGCAAGGAGCGGGGCCAGGGAAGAGAAACCAGGGAGTGGGGGAGGGGAGAAAAGCCGTTCCTCGGGGACCCTCCGTGACCCTGGGTCATGGACAGCCTCGACCTAGGCAGAATTTGATTTTAATGGGTCACGGACAGCCTCGACCTAGGCAGAATTTGATTTTAAAATGAACATTTTACATTGACCTTGAAAAGGAGAAGGAGAATTTGCTCCTACTGGGTACTTTCCATGTGGCAGTTTCTTTCTACATAACACAACGTTTAATTTAATGTTCCACCAAAACCCGAAGTTGAATTTCGGGAGTGCCCGCTGTGTGCCCGGCACCCTATTTGTCTGCTTTAGGTAGAACTCATTTATGACCCTCACGGTCACTTTGAGGTGCATCCTGGATCAGAATCCCGATCTGAGTGCCACCAGGCCCAGGTTGCTTCAGCGAGGCTGCGTGACCTCGGGTTCACCCTTGCTCCGGGGTGAAGCAGCTTGCCCCAGGTCAGAGAGCAGCAAAGGGCACCTGGCCTGGCTGCTGCTTCCTAGGGTAAAACTGAAGGCATGGGAACACCACATCCTGAAACATTCAGGGGTGCAAGAATTCAAGGAAAAAGAAACCTAGACACATGAGTCTATCTGTATTAGGGGGAAAATGAAGAATATGTTTCCTCTTGTCTCAAAGAGACAGCACCTTTCCTCCTTGCTTTTTTTTTATGGTATGTGGGCCTCTCACTGTTGTGCCCTCTCCCATTGCAGAGCACAGGCTCCGGACGCGCAGGCTCAGCGGCCATGGCTCACGGGCCCAGCCGCTCCGCGGCATGTGGGATTTTCCGGGGTCACGAACCCGTGTCCCCTGCATCGGCAGGCGGACTCTCAACCACTGCGCCACCAGGGAAGCCCTCTTCTTGCTATTTTGATCCCACCTTTTAAAGGCCTTTTCTGCCCAGCCCCTCTTAAGCCCCACCCCCATTTCTTCTTCCCTAGTTTAAAACATCATTCCCGGGTTCCCCCTTTTATGCGTCTATTTCCTCACACCTGCATGCTCTCATCTTTTCCCCTGAGACAGGGAGCCTCTGCTCTAGACCCTTTATTGACCTACTCTTCTCTTAAGTCTCAGGATAACCCAGTAAGGCAGGTGTCAGAGCCCCGTCTGAGGGATGAAGATACTGGGGCTCCAGGTCAGGTGAGCAGACCCAGTCGGAGGACATCCGTTCAGTTCTCTGTGTGCACATACAAGACGTTTGGGGCACCTGAGGTGACACAGGTATCCCCTCCCTGCCCCCTTAGCCTCCGCTTGGAAAGGAGCCATCGGGCAAAGGTGAGAAGTTCAGCACCGCCCCTCCCCCTCTCTCCCCGCCTTCTTGCGTCGCCTTCAGACAAAAATGTTACACTGTTTCTTACACTGCCTGCACCCTCATTGGCTGGCCACCGCGCATCCCCATTGGCTGTGAGCCCGGGGACACACTGCGATTGGTCCCTGCGCCTGTGCCGAGTTGCTGGGTCTGTCTGGCCCGGGCGGAGACACTGTCCTCGCTCTGGTTGGCACGCGAGGCCGGTGACCACTGCCACCGCTGTCAAGCCTTCCGGCGGCCCGCGTGTTCCAGGAGTGGGGACGTCGTGTGCCTGGGTGCCCATCTCCGTCTGAGGGTGAGAGTCGACTCAACGCTGTGGAGGGGCGGGGGTGACCCTTTCACCTTGCCGCCTGGCTGGCTCTTCCAGAAAGGTGCACTTGTCCTTGTGGGTGTTTATGTACCTGCAATTGATTCAAGCCCCTGGATCCAAACAGGTGAACATTTAGGTCTGGGTCCAGACTTTAATAGGAGCGTTTGTACGTGTCATCTTGACACCCTACATATTTCTGAGACTGATTTTGGATGTTTTTTTTTTTACATGATCTGATAAGCACAGGGAACCAAAGGAAGCTGCTGGTGGGTTGCAAAACATTATCCAGTATCTTGTATGCGTTTGCTTAGGGTTTGCTAATGAGACTGGACCACACTCATATGTTTTGCAGACTGATGCTTAAAAATGATTGAAAGTTACTGTGAACCTTGGAGAGGGTGAAGTCATAGTTTTTGAAAGTTCAGCCTAGGGAGTTTTTAAAAATGTCAGCTCTATATGGGTACTAAGTGGTGTTTTAATTGGAAAGTCTTTGGTAGTGAAAGTGTACTTTGCTTTCTACATGAGAGGTGATAAAAATTATGGCATGATAGTATGAACCTTCACAAAATGCCTTTTTAGAAGAATGCATCAATGAAGCTGTCTTCTAACTTTGTGAGACTGAAGGTTACGCTTAGCAGGCTGATCTAATGAACAGAACTGAGCACAGTAAAAAGTTTTTGAAAAGGAAAAGATATCAGAGTTATGGCCATTCTGAAATGCCTAATATTATTTTTGGCCCCAGCTTCCCTCAGAATGAATGGGCTTTGCACAAAGCGCCCAGTAAACATTTGTTTATGGAACTGCAGTCCCCAGAATTCCTTCCCACGCAGCTTCCCATGCTGTTGTATGCTCCTTCCTCCACTTCTGTTGGAAAATGAGCAGCTTGTGCTACTTGCCCTTGTTCCGGATAGTCACAGAATTGCGACAATGACCTTCCAGGGGTGGAAAGTTTAAACTATAATCTAGTTAAGGACTTTTTCACCTCCTTTATCCAGATAAAGAAATTAAGATTTCAGGTTTCTTGGCTCATAAAAAGTCACATTGCTGGTTAACAAACAGCTACAACCCAGGTCTTGGGCCAATCTATAATCCATCCTGCCTTTTCCCACACTGGTTCATCTCACTGGCTGGGTACCATCTCTGGGAGCATCCCTGCATCATCCTACCCACCGTGGATTTGTAGGACTAGCTTCCTTCCACCTACTATCCCCGTACTGAGTTCCCCCAATTCTTGCGCCTTTCAGATGCCCGGACATTCACACTCACCCTCCAAACATGCCCCGTTTCCTGAGCCAGAATAGGGTACCCAGGTTCTTGCCCCTGTATAACCCCTCCCCACCTGTCTCACATGGCAATGGGCTAGGATCACCTTCAAAGGCTTTTTCTTTTTCAGCTTCTCAAATAATGTGCTTCTCACTGTGAACCTTGTCAGGAGCTGAAGTCATGAGATTGTAAATGCTTAGGATCCAGAGAGGTCTTTTGGGTCAGGGTTGAACTCGCTATTATTTCCTGCCCCCAAGGTTTTCTCTTAATGCTATCCTGTCTTATTCCTATTCTGATGCACCCCAGGAAGGACACTTTAGATGCTGGATACATGGATCCTGATGAAGGATCGTATCGCTTTGTTGGCAAAACAAGATTGAAATGAGAAATCTGTGTGGACTGGGGCTGAAAAACTTCTCAGAGAAATTGGGACTTAAACTGGGAACTGAAGGACAAGCTGACTCTGGAGAGGTAGAAACTGGGGGCAGGGATGCATTCTCAGTAGGAGGACAGAGAATGGGCCACAGAATAGGGGTTGGTGGGCAGGGCAGTAACGTATACTGCTGGGGGCAGTTTCCTTAACACACTTTGTATCTGCATAGGACCTTTAGGAGAAAAGGTTTGTTTTTGTTTTGTTCTGTTTTTAAATAAAAGATCACTTATTGATCTCATTTTTTACCGTTAATTCCCCCATTCTTAGCAAAAGAGCCAAGCTTGCGAGAAGGCGGAGGAGGGTCCTGCCCTCCCCTCCCCCATCCAAGAACATGACTTCTGTGGTACTTGTCCTGGGCGAGCACCCCTTCACACAGAGCACAGATGCGGATGGGACAGATCCAACTGTATTATTGCAACAAGAGGCTCTGTCTGAAAAATATCCACCTAAGCTCCTGCTGGGTCCACTGTGCAAGTCGATAAAGATAACTTGGAAAGAATGGCTTTGGGGAATCATAGCAAGTCATCCCTAGTGGAGAGCACAATGGAGCATCTAGGAACCGGATATTTAAAATTGCACAAGGTCTAATGAAGGTTAACATCTTGATTAGATCCTTGGCTTGATTCCACACTGAAAGCACAGTGGAAGGCTCATCTCCCATCTTCTACCGCAGTGTTCCCATCTCCCAGCTCCTGACCTGGGGCGCCCGAGGCAGGCAGGCTGAGATGGAGGCCACAGCTCCCGGCAGCTGGGCAGATGCTCTGGTGCCATCCTCACCCCAGAGGCAGGCAGAGAAGGCTGCCCTCAGAGGCAGCAAGTAACGGGAGTGTCTGCCGGCTGTGGGAGAGGCAGAGGACTGCACCCTTGTTCAGTGACCCAACAGTCCCCATAGCCATCCAGATATTTCCTGAGGAATGTGTCTGGGTAGGAGCCTGGGAGGAAGCCCAGATTATCAGCATAGGCACTGGGAGAGCTCCAGACTCCCCACAAGCCCAAAGGCCTTTGGTGTTCATATTCCTAGACTACTAGAGAGTTTGAGATGCTGGGAGGACCCTGGTATTTTTTCCTCCATTTGTCGACCTAAATTCCCTGGTGTCCAGGCACATGCATTTCTCTTTAATTTAAACAGGTAAAGAAGACCTATGTTCTTCGGTTCAGAAGTTTCTTGTTTTTCTGTAGGTAGTTCAAAACCTTCACTGTTTTTCCTTTGCTCCCTATTAAAGACTTGTTGATGTCTGGAAATTGGAGACTATAAAAGTGTGGCCTCTGATGTAACCTAGCCCTCGGGCTGGATGGGCCTTTGCGATTCTGTGGCTGTCCTCCCCACACCGGTGGCGTAACTCCTGGGAACGAACGTTACAGGAGCTGAAAGGGACCAGCGCGGGCTACAAAAATGGCACCTACTTACCATCTTCCCACCGCTGTTCTGAGAAGCAAACCGAGGGCAAGTGGACACCCTAGTGAAGACCATGCTGGTGACAGGAGAGTTGCTGTGTGACCTAAAAGAGGTTTAAAAATCCCACATTACTTCATTGGGTTCATGGTCTCTGTGGCCAGTTCTCCCCCTGGAACTTAGTGAGAAAGCTTCCTTCCGCCTCCTTCCCGGACGTTCCCTCTTCGAAGGAGGTTTTGCTCCTAGCTGCTGTCAGCTGAGGTGCTTTGAGAGCGGGGCTGCTCATCTGTGCCCCAGTGGTGGCTCAACCGGGAAAGCATCAGAATCCTCCGGGCAGCATGTCACCTACACAGATGCCTGGGCCACCCCCAGGAGATGCAGATCCAGTGTTGTTTCTGAGGCCGGGCCTGGGCATGTGTATTTTCATCCGTCTCGCCAGGTGGCTGACATACATCAAAACCGACCCAGGTCACGTATTGTCTCTGCCCAGCAGAACTGTGCTCAGGGGAGACTGGACCCCGCGGTGAACTCGCATCCTAATTCACTCAAACCCCGGTGCTGAGTACCTCCTGCGAGTATAGAGGTGACGACAGTGCAGCCCCCTGTTCAAGTTGCTGGCAGAGCCACCCATGGCTCAATCTTTTATTAAAATCGTAACATTATCAGCCTTAGAACCGCCTCTCTTAGAGAAGGGCTCCTGATTTGTAAAGTCAGATGTGACCAAGGACAACATAATGATCATTTTCAGAACCCCCTGCAAGCAGTTCGAGGCAAACCAGCTTCCACTTCTCTGCCGTCACGTGCCTTTTTGCTTTCGTATGTAGAAGAGTGCGTTCTCTTCTTTTTGAGGTGTAGTATATATGCGGAAAAGTTCACGAATCTGAAGAATACACCTTGATGGATTTTTTTCATATACTACATACACCTGTGTAACTACTTCCCAACTCAGAGAGGGGTGCCTTCTCACAGTAGGAAAGACCTCAAAGGGTGGGACGCATACTTGTTCCACCTCTGACAGACTGTAAAGAATGCGATCTCAGGGTACGGCTTGCTCTCCTTGGCCACTGTGGTCAATTAAGTGTCTGGTGGGTACCTGCGAGGTCCTGGAAACTTCTTGGTGTAAAGCAGCTGTGCCCTTCAACTGTAAGTCAAATATGAGCACCTTGTGTTTTAGGAGTCGAGCTTCAATAACAGATTTTGTATCATCTGTTATTTATTGTGTATCTGTCATCGATCAGACTCATTGGTTTGGGGCCTTTTACTTGGGCGTTGTTTCCCTTTCTTTCTGCTTCAATCCACCTTCCTCTTTCTTTAATGTTGTATCTTTATTATTTAGGGCCAAACAAAGCCTAGTGCATTGCAGCTTCTCATGGAGACCTCTGGAGAAGACAACCCCAGTGGCAGAGCAACGCCCCGGCCCCTGGCACAGCTGCAGAAGGTCGAGCCGCGGGTGGCCCGCAGACGCCTGTCCCAGGCCCGCCACCGAGCCACCCTGGCAGGGCTCTTCAACAGCCTCAGGAAGATCGTTTACTCCCACTCTGATCTCACAGCCTCAAAGGTACGGGGACCTGAGTGTAGGGAGGAAAAGGTCCCACGCATGGAGGGGCTGTGGAGCCGAGATGGGGACTGGCCTGGAGCTCCCGCCCCCGAGGGCTGTGGCCTGGGCGGGTCAGCGGTCAGCTGCGGACCCCTCATGGCGCTGTGTCTGCTGCTGCGTGTGGGTAAAGCCTGAGAGCCGGGCCTTACCTACCCGCTGCAGACAAGCCTGGCCTCGGAGGGGAAGTGACGGCCCGAGAGGCCCTGTGAGCCAGTGACTGCAGTGCTCATCCGTCTCACGGGCAGTGGGGAGCCTCTAGCAGCTGCCCAGACCCTATGTCCCCGGCCCAAGCACACACACACATACCCCGAAGCACACCCCCCGGTACATGCCCGTGTGTGCCTCTCAGTTTTCATGCATCAACCAGGTCTTTCCCTAGGCGACAGGGCTCTCCAGGTAGGCATTTATCTTTTCCTGACCTTAATTTTGCCGTCCTCCTTATGCAGCTTTTTCATTGCTGATCAGTATCTCTGGTGGAGCACAGAAGGTTCGGGTGGGTTTGGGTGGTGGTGGAAGAATGGAGTGGGTATCACTGCAGGAAGCATTTAGGAGGTCTCCAACAGGGCAGAGGGCCCTGACAGCCTCAAGTCCCCCACCCTCTTTTAACAGAGGAGGGAACTGGAGTCCAGATAGGACCTGTCAGCTGGTTGGTGGCCGGTCCAGGAGGAGGCCTGGTTTGGGGCTCCAGATCTGGCCCTTTCCCCGTCCATCTCTCTGGACCAGCCCAACGCCCTGCAACTGCTTCCAGACAACGGGTTTCCCTCTGGGCTGGTGCTTTCAGCAGAGCTGCACTTACGGAGAAGGGACCATTTGACGGGCGGGAGCATCCTGCTTCCGGAGCTGGCACCGGAGCCCTGCTGAGGGCAGGCACACAGACGAGCCCCTCAGTGGGCACAGGGCCAGGGCCTCTGTGGAAATTAGAGGGAGGCGCCCAGAGCGCCCTTGTGCAGGGCTCCGAGTGGGGCTGGAAGAATCTCAACAGAGGTCCCAGGTGCTCCTCTGGAAGGCTATGGGTTGTGGCGGGAGAGGTATGGGGAGGGCTACTCCCTGGCTGAGCCAGGCTCAGGGGCTCGGGACTCAGGTGAGAGTGGGGAGGGAGAGTCCACACCTGGGCCTCTCAGCAAAGAGCTTGCCCAGCACAGCTCTGCTCTGTGTCCCCTGGGTGACGAAAACCCCAAAGTCCCTGTCATTGGCCAGTGAAGAAGTGTGCACAGACTGCAGCACAGCTGAAGAAAGAACAGGTACTCGGGGCTGGCAGTGAATCTAGAGGAAAACCCTTTGCAGCTCCTAAAACTCACACCTCACGACATGGTGGTTGAGAGCCTGGATGTTAACTGGCCTAGGTCCACGTGAGGCAGGTTACTCGCTAAGCTTCAGTTAACACACCTGTTAAACAGGGACAACAGGCATGGCTTCCTGAGTCCTGCTGTGGAGTTTAGCAATAGAGTAGCATGAAAAACATAGCATGGTCATACATGGTTTAGAATGTTAGTGTCACTTAGGAAAGTGAGGCTCCAGAAGGTTAAGACAGTTTGCCTGGAATGGCACAGCCAGAGGGCAGTCCGGAAATCAGATGTTTTCTGTCCTCTCCTTCTTTCTCTTTCGTGCTGGAGGGACAACCCCTGAATGTTGCATTTGTAATGTCCGTGGAGAAAGGATTTGTTCTACAAGAGTGAGATGCACGTATGCGTGGTAGCAAGGTCTTACTAGCTGTCTGTGGCTGCCAAAACAAAACACCACACACCAGGTGGCTTAAAACAACAGAAATGTATTGTCTCAGAGGTCTGGCCTCTCTAGAAGTCCAAAATCAAAGTGTCCACAGGGCCGTGCTCCCCTCTGACGGCTCTAGGGGAGAAGACTTCCTTGCCTCTTCTGGCTTCTGGCGTTTGCCGGCGATCCTTGGCGTTCCCTGGCTTACAGAGCCATCACTCCAGTTCCATGGCCGTCTTCTCCCTGTGTCTTCATATTGTCTTCCCACTGTGTGTGTCTGTCTCTGCATCCAAATTTCCCCTTTTTATAAGGACACCGGTCATACTGGATTAGGGCCCACCCTAATGACCTCTTTTTAACTTGATTACCTCTAGAAAGACCCTATTTCCAAATAAGGTCACACTCACAAATTTGGGGGTTAGGACTTCAACGTATCTTTTTTTAGGGGAACACAATTCAACCCAGACACAGGTCCTAAGAAAGTCAGCCCGCCAAAACCGTTCTAGAAACAGAATTTCAATGAATTGCACCCGGCTTACCTGGCTCTGTGCTGGTCCAGTTGACGTAGTGAGACTGCGAGGTGAGCGTGGGGTGGCCCGGCTGTGCGGACACAGGTGACCAGCCTGGACCAGAGGACTAGAAAGTCCTCACCTCACCCTAAGAACAAGCCTGAGGTTCGGGCCACCTGTCCGCCCCTCGTGTCCGAAGAGGGGACAGAGTCCTTGCTGACCCAACGGTATCCTCCTGAAGCCGGGGTGGGACGGGGGCAGCAGATGGTGTAAGACAGCAGGTGGCCCCTGCTCTAAAGGAGATCCTGTAGTCCACTGTGTTCTCCTGTCGCTGTCTTTTGGGTCTGCAGAGCGCTGTGCTTTGAGCTCCCCTCAAGTCTTCTTGTGCACCAGCCAGGGCAGCAGGAGTCTAGAATGGCAGCCCCTGGGCTGTGGGCCGCTGGCTGCTGTGGCGTCCTCTCCCACCGCCTCCCCATCTCCTTTCTTTCCGCAGCTCCCTGAGCGAGGCCTGCGTCCCCCCGCCCTTCAGAGCCCATATGCATAGTCCGGGGCTCAGCTGAGCTCAGCTGCCCGGATGCCCTGCTCCGTGGAGCCCTCCGGTTAGATGGGCCCCTCCTCCCGCTGCTGTGCGTTCCCACAGCGCTTTGCGGTGCTTACTGAATTCTAGCGCGAATTACGCGCAGTTGTTATGCGTTTTGTGCGTTGAGTGGTGGTTTCCGTGCTCATCTTCCCTGTTAGGATGTCCGCGGCCTGAAAGCAGGGCTGTCTTGTTTACTCTGTCCCCGGGCTAAGCACACAGCTTTGCCCTCATACATTCCTGATGAAGGTGTGGGACTCCTGACAGGCATTGGGTGGCTGCATAATAAACAATATTTAGCGTTTCTCATTTTTGAATCATCTTGCAGCTACCATTTTGACTGTAGTAATATTACATACAGTACAAAAGGAAGGAAGGAAGGGAGGGCAGAAATGCTTGTGAGTCTACTCTTGCAGGATAGGAAATTCAGAGTTCAAGTTGACAGAGCACTTGATAAATGTTTAGATCAACTAGAGTGTACGCATTTAGCAAACAAACAATATTAGCACGTTTAATGTTAACATGCCGGTCGCACACTGGGACAAGCGAGCAGAAGTTAATGGGCCTTTGTGCCGCCTGGAGCTCTGTCCATCAGGCCACTGTGCCGTCACCGTCCACGCCAACTTCATGTATAGTAAGTAGTGTGCAACCCTACTTGTCTGCTGAGCTCAGCTTAATTGTTTCCAAATACGTTGATATTTCTGTGAGAACCATTTCCAGAATACAAAGTAAATGTCATGCCTTCTGTGGATCAGAACAAACTTCCTACCTTTTCTGTCGACAGTGTCAAGCACTGGGGCTTTGCCCCCAAGGGAGGGTGGCCTCAGGCCGGGAAAGGGGCTCCTGTGTCCACAAAACCTTCTCTGTGGTGGGAGCCTGGCTTTTCTGCACTGTCTGTCTCTGTCCTCAGTGGCAGGTTTTGAATAAGGCGAAGAATCATATTCAGGAAATGGAACAAACCTTGGATAATCTGCTGAAGCTGAAAGGTAAGAGATCCCTACCTGCCACCCCTCTACCTCCCAGGGAAGGGCTGGTTTGTTCTTCTATTGAAAACAGGGAGATTGGGTTAAGCCAAGTGAACATATATTTATTGACAGCCTACTATGTGCCAGGCACTGCACCTGGGCCAGGGGTACGGTGAGATCCATGCCCCTGTCCTCAGGGAGCTTAGCATCTGGCAGGACAGACAGATGTCAGCGGGCTGTGTGAGCATGATGAGTTCCTTCCTGGGTGCTGTTGAAGGGTGCCTGACCTCCTCAGGTCAGAGAGCCCAGAGAAGTGGACTGGGGCCTGTCCAACTCAAAAGCAAAGGGCAGAAGCTGTCTCCCTTCCTTGCACTCAGGCTGGGAGACATGGCTGGCTGGGAATTTGGGTTTCATAAGCTAGTGGAAGCCGAATTCCGAAAGGGATACTTTCCATGTCTTGACTGAGAAAGTCCAGTTCAAGAAACTCTTCCCCTGTTCTAGTGCTCTCCCCCCACACCTAAAAGGAGAGGTGAAACTGGGCTCTTGACTCCCTAACACTGAACCTGGGTGGGCTCCGCGACCACCCATGGTCCACCCAGGCTAGAAAGGCAGGAGAGACTGGACAAAGTCCCAACTTTATCATGTGTGACCCTTGACTTCAACTTCCCTCATAGAATCCTTCAACCTGGAGGATGGGAATGTAAACAGCTTAGAGGAGGTCAAGGAAGAATATGCCAGCATGTACTCTAGAAATCCCAGGTAAGACACCCAAGCACCAGGAGACCTAGAATCTGCTGTTCTACTACCACAATGCTGCTACAGCTCCACAGCCCACCTCTGCCCTCCAGAACACAGAACCGAGGAAGAGGTGCTGCTTACCTGTTTAGAACAGTCTTGTGCTGGAGAGATTTCTTTTCTATTTTATTCGAATCACACGCATTGGATTTTTTCCCATTATGAAAATCCTACTTATTAACGGAAAATGTCAAAAAGACAGAAATGCCCAAAAAAGAAAATTAAAATACATATTATCTCACCACTCAAAAAAAATCAATGTTAATCTTAAAGAATATCCTAGTTTTTTTCATTTTGCACATTATTTTGTAGAGAAGTGAGATCATAGTATTCATACCGTGTTATAGCTTTTAAAGAAACTCACCTAATGGTTTTATTGAGGATATATATGAAAATAATGAAAATCCAAATCTCTGCCTACTTTCCAAGCTTCGTAGGAACCTAAGAAAAACCAAACTGAACTTCAGAGAGGAAAGGAAAAGTAGTACACCCAGGTGTCACATGCTGAAAGGGGAACCTCCTTTATAATGTCACAGTCAGACTAGAGAGGCTGATTCAAGCAATGCCTTTCTCGTACTTTTATGATCTCATTTTGAACATTTAACTCTCACACTTTTTGATGTGTATTATGTAGACTTAGTCTTTGCTGTGCTCTCAAAGGATGACCCAGGCCCTGTACCACCATCCTGCACAGCTGCTTCGAGAGCGGCCTGGGCTTTGGGGACAATGGCTGGGCCCTCATCACCTCTGGTGGCCCCAGGGCGTGCCCAGCACAATGTACATTCAGGCTGGCCTCTGAGGAGGCACAGGAGTACGTGTATAAACAATTTTACTCACTCTGAAAAGGGGACTGCAAACTGCTTACTGTCAGAACCTCCTGAGAGCCTGCCGAGGTGAAGTGATGTTGTTTCCTCTTTTTTCGGTGGGGTAACTACTGATGAATTTTATTTTCTTCTCCATGCTTTTCTGTGTTTTCCAATTTTTTAAAACAATAAATGTGTGTTATATCCTAAGGGAAATAATCAGGGGGAAATATAGATTATTAAATTAAATTCACACTGTAGACAACGTGAGAATACAGAAAAGTATTAGAAGGACACCATCACCTATAATCACACTCTGCACTGCTTTTGTCGTCGGGGGATGGAGGCAAGAGTGGGGTGTGTGTGTGTTGAGTGTACGTGGCAGGGTGTTTGTGGCCATGTTTTACAAATCAGACTAGCCCCACCTGGAAATCAGCCTGGGAGATGATCTCAGTGAGGCAGATGTTAGCTACTGATCCCACCACATTTATTACGTAAGCCATCCTCTCCTTCCTGATTTAACATACGACCACTATCACATACTAAAATCTTATTAATACTTGTATCACTTATCCACATGAGGTTGACTAAATTTCTTTCAGAATCATATTAATTAGGGAGGACTTTTTTCACTAGAATTACTATAAGCCTACAATAATTAAAACTGTGGTACCAGAAGAGGAATAGATTAATTATGTTTTATAATTATTATATTTTAATTAATTAATTAAATTATGAGTGAACTTAAGTGCCTTTGTTCAGGATCATTTGTATTTCCTTTCCTGGGAGCTTTTTTTTAACCTATTCTTTGCCCATTTTCCTGTTGGGTTGGTGGTCTTTTTCTTATTTAGTGGTAGAAGGGCTTTATGTGTCATAAGAAATTAGCCCTCTTTCTAGTATATGGATTACAAACAATTGTACCTTGGTTGGTTGTTTTCTTATTTTGCTTTCAATGTTTCTGTTTTTTGTTTTGTCCATGCAAAACTGAAGTCTAATCTGTCCATCTATAATGGCACCTGATGTTGGGTGAATAGTCAGAAAGACTTCCTCCACTCTGAGATTAGAGAGAGAGAAAGAGAGGTTGAGACTTCTCCTATGTTTTCTTCTGGCACACTTGCTTTTTAACTCAATCTGATACCTTGGGGATTATTCCTATCAGTATAAAGAGATTCTGGGTACAAGTCCTGGTTTTCCAAATTGTGTCATGTTGTTTCATTCTCTTAAAACTGTCTTCTGAAGAGCAGAATTTAAAACTTTATAAAGCCCAACTTATTCATTTTTTTCTTTTCTAGATGGAGCTTTTAGTTTAAACCTAAGTATTTAACCATGGTTTTTGGTGCTGTTGTAAATGGTACTTTTTAAAATTTCAATTTCCAATTATTCATTGCTAGTATATAGAAATACTATTGGTTTTTGTATACTGACCTTGTATTCTGCAACCTTGCTTCCCTTCTTAGTTCTGGTCACATATTTGTAGATTCCTTGGGATCTTCTACATAGATAATCACATTGTCTGCAAATAAAGACAGTTTTATTTCTTCTTTCCAATCTGTACACCTTTTATTTCTTTGGTTCACCTTATTGGACAGGCTATAATCTCCAGCACAATTTTGAATAGAAGTGGTAAGAGAGGACATCCTTGTCTTATTCCTGATCTTAGCAGAGAAAGTCTTTTACTGTTAAGTATGATGTTAGCTGTAGGTTTTTTGTAGATGCCTTTTATCAGGTTGAGGAAATTCCCTTCTATTCCTTGTTTGCTGAGAGTTTTCATCATGAATGGATGTTGAATTTTGCCAAGTGCTTTTCTGCACCTATTGAGATGATCATACAGTTTTTTTTTTCTTTAGTCTATATATGCTAAAACTGTGTCAAGAATTTCAGTCTTGTTCATGAGGGATTACCTTGTTTTCATTTCCTCCCCAGTCTGATGTTAAATACAGTTCATCAGAAAGGTTCCGACTCCTGGTACCCAATCGAGGCAGTCGGGAAGGAGGCTGAGGAAGAAGAGGAGGAGGAGGAGGAGGAGGACCAGGAAGAGGAGGAAGAGGAGGAGGAGGAAGAGGAGAAAAAAGTGGAGCTCTTAAACTCCCCAGTCACCTTGCTGCCAGACCTCTTGGAATTTGAACGGTGGGAAGAGCTGGGCCCCTGTGGGGGAGGGGACAGGTGCTCCACCTGGGGCGTCCTGCAGGCCCCGAGTCATGGAAGCTCCAGGATTTCCACATGGCGGGGGCTCAGGGATGAGGTTGGCAGAGGAGCCAGAGAAATAGTTCTGAGGCCACATCTGCATAGCACGTGAACTGTGTTTCCTTAGACTGACTTTATTTGGGGTGACTTTGGGGGGCCTGTGGGTGGGATATGAGAGCTAAAGCCACTCCCACTGCTGCACACACACCACAGGTCTGTTTCAGCAGCCTTACTAATCTTGGAGTAAGAAAGGCAGTGGATGGCTGGCTCAGATTCCCCCCTGTCCCTCACCGCTCCTCCATACACCTGAGGCCCTCCACATCCATGTGGGAGGGGCAGGCCCCGTAGAAGGAGGCTCGCTCCACAGCTTCCAAATTAAAGCGAGGTCATATCATATCTGCATATGTCTGGGCTCTAAATTTGAAGCAGTTTTCCCCTGAGGGGAGAGCTGAGCCTGCCCTGCCTCTTGTCCTCTCTTTTGTCCGGCAGAGAGCTTCACAGGGGGTGCTGGGAGGAATTGGGGAGGGACCCCGAAGCACAAAGCTAAGTCGCCCATGGCCCCCCTAGATAGCTTCTACTCTGCAAGTGGCAGGGCAGGCGGCGGCTAGTGAGGCTGAGTCCCTGGTGAAGCACAGCGCGGGCAAGGCCTGTGTGCTGTGCACCCTTCCCCTCTCCCCGCCACCACGGGAACCCGGGGAGCCGGCCTGGGCGGGACCCCGGGCCACCGGCTTCAGGTCCAGGAGTTGCTGCCTTTTCTGCTGCAGGTACCTGAACTTTTACAAGCAGATGATGGACCTTCTGACCGGGAACGGGATCGTCTCCTCGCGGGCGGTGACGCTCCCCATCGTGTCTGCGGCCATCTCCCACCTGTGGCAGACCCTCTCCGAGGAGAGGAAGGCCAGCCTCCTGCAGGCCTGGACGCAGAAGCACAGCGGCCTCCTGGGCCTCGCGAGGGCCTGTCCGGAGCCAGCGTGTGCCGAGGGCAGCATGAAGGACAGCGGAGTGGAAAGCCAGGGGGCCAGCTGCTCGCTCGTCTCCACCCCCGAGGAGGTGAGCAGACCGACGGGTGGGGTGGAGGGTGGGCATCACCTTTGTCTGGAGACGCCAGGGAGCTGCCCGGGTCAGACAGTAACTTGTAGGTACTGTTTGGATTCTGGCGCGCGCGGTAAGTTTCTGATTTTCCCGACATAATATACGCAACCACAGAACCACAGTTATTTTTCCCCTGCTATTTTCCTGGCCTTTCCATGGGGATTACAGAAAAGAAGGTTTAGAAGGGTGTATGCACTAGAATTCTTTCGGCTTCAAGTTACTCGCTCTTTAAACCAAGAGGAAATGTACTTGGCACACCCAGGGAGGGCCCGAGGCAGGAGGACTTCCGCTTCGTCTCCCTGCGATGTCGTCGCCGACTCGGCTCTTCCCGTCTCCCTGCTCTGCCTTGTCTCAAGGCCGGCATCTCACCTTCCCGCCCCACCCCACTTCCCCCACCCCGAGTGGTGACTGTGGAACGGCAGCTGGTAGCAATCAAGTTGTTATTCCTTTTCTACATCAGGTAGGAGAAAAGATTCCCTGCGCCTCTTTCTTAGGGGTCAAGGAAGAACTTTCCCAGAAAGTTGCACCATACCTCTCCTGCCCTCTCATTGGCCAGAATTGGCCAGATTGCCAGATTACTGAGCCAATGAGCAATCGAGATAGGACCAATTAGGCCCAATCCCTGAGAGCAGGTCAGCTCCCACCCCAAAGAGCATTGCGGAACGTAGAGCAGGCAACCACGCCTCTACTGTAAATGTGCTTCTCGGCGTTCAAGCAGCAAGAACAGCCATGGTGAGCCATGCAGAGCATTGGGTGGCGTTAGGTTAGCGGTCAGCTCAGCGCTGAGATCAAACTGGGCTCCTCAGCTGTTCTTCCAGAAGTAGGACAGCCTCAGAAGGCTGCTGCTACCACTTGCGGCTGCATCTGCCCTCCCTTGTCTAACGGGGAGGGCAGTTCTTTGCTCTCCGCGCCTGTCTAGTGCTTTGCGGGACATCTAGCTTCCATGGACCCCACCCCCTGCTTTGACCTGACCTTCCAAATACTCCTCCGCGGGTGGTCCCTTGGAGGGGACGTCCAGTGTCTCTCTGGGGAGTCTTAGAGCCAGAGAACCTCCTCCAAGTGCCTCTGATGCTGGGGGCCAGCCCTGGAGGCCCCATTCTCTGGGAGGTTTCCCAGCCACCAGGGCCCAGGCCTGGAGAGCAGTGGTCACCTTGTCCAGTCTTTCCAGTTCACGGACAAGGCCTAGCATGTGGCAGGACTTGTCCAGGGCACATAGTTCCTGCTTCAAGCATTGTATCCTTCATCACAGAGTTTTCCAAGTCTCTGCCCTTTGGTCACCTGTTTATGTTCTACCCTCCGTGATCTCCCCTGATGCTTCTCAAGTGGAGTTTAGTTAAAAGGCAGGTGCCTGGGGACTTCCCTGGTGGTCCAGAAGCTAAGACTCTGTGCTCGCAATGCAGCGGGCCCGGGTTCTATCCCTGGTCAGGGAAGTAGATCCCACATGCCTCAACTAAAGATCCCGCATGCCACAACGAAGATCCCACGTGCTGCAACTAAGACCCGAGGCAGCCAAATAAATAAATCTTTAAAAAAAAAAAAAAAAAAAAAAAAAGGCAGGTGCCTGGCTAGTACCCCAGACCCACTGAATCTGAGTCCCCGAGGAGGTGGCTCAGAATCTGCATTTTGAACAAGCACCCCAGGTGACTGATGACCACAGGTGTTAGTCGAGGGAATTCACAGGGTGGATATGCCACAGTCAACCGCTACCACCCATGCCCCCTCCCTACCCCCCATTTGCCACTCCACTGGACTATGGCTTCTGATCTGACTATCCACGAATGTTGGGTCCACCATGAGAGGATGTGAGCTCTCCTCCATAATGGCCAAAGCAGGGCCAGACAACCAGCCCCAAAAGACCTCAACCCAAGGCAAGCATCAGCCAGGCTAGATGTCTTTGTAGCCTCAAAGTGCCTGGCCCTGGGGGTCCCACAACAAAGAAGGCAAAAGAAAACATATGTCAAATGCATGAAAATTCTGTCAAACTGTAAGCTGACTGCACACGTGTTTGCAGCACAAACCTTTCCTCAAGGAGGAGCAGACCCAAAGAGAAAACCCCAGAATCCAATGTCTCCAAATCACGGAAGCAGCTTGTCTGGGCTTTTTCAGGAAGGGCTAAGAGCTCACGTTCTTCTGGTGTTGAGGGAAGCTAGCAGCAGAGTCTCTTAGCCATGCCCAGAGCAGGGCTCTGCCTGCATCGCCGTCCCCAGGCTTGGGCCAGCCCAGGGCTGAGTGACAAGGTGAGTGGGACAGATGACAGTTATGCCCAGGGTAGAGACAGAGCCAGTTACTCCTTCTGTGGCTTCTAAATTAGTTGCAGTGAAACCTCTGCAGCTCCTGGTCCACCTGAGAGGTCCTGCTGTGGAACAGTTGCATTTGGGGCCAACTCCTGGACTCAGTATCAGCTGGACAGTGCCCCTCACTTCTGAGAGGTGCGGCCCTGTAAGTGTGCTGGGTGCCCCAGAAGGACCTCAGAGCCTGGCCATGCTGCCCCCAAGAGCTGGCTTGTGAGAGTGGTTTGCACAGGTGAGGATGGTATGTGGCCTGTGATTGTGATGGGTGATTGATTTGAGGGAAGGAATTTAGGTCCTGCGTCCCTGCCTCAGGCCTGCCGGGGAGGAACACAGAGACAATGGGCTTCTGTGCTGATGGACACAGGAGCCCAGGCCTTTCAGTGACCCCTTCCCAAATCCTCTTTGAGATGACCAAAGGGATATCAAAAAGAAGGACACCAGAAAATGTCCAGAAAGCCAGGAGGACAATTCACAATTCCAGAGTCCCAGGGAATTCAGTTCCGGGAAAGTGAATTGTAAGAAGACATGAAGTGGGGAACTTCCCTGGCAGTCCAGTGGTTAAGACTTCACCTTCCAATGCAGTGGGTCGGATTCAATCCCTGGTTGGGGAACTAAGATCCCACATGCCCTGCCACCAAAAAACCAAAACATAAAACAGAAGCAATATTGTAACAAATTCAATAAAGATTTAAAAAATGATCCACATTAAAAAAAAACTTTAAAAAAGACATGAAGGGCAGACAGAAGGCCCCCAGACAAAGAGCAATGTGTCCCCAGGTGAGAGGGGAGGAGACCCTGGGGAACCTGCTAGAACCTGCCAACTAGGATCAGATAATGCCCTTTTGACTCCCATATAGAAGGAGTAAAAAGCACAGCTAGTTAAAATTTTCATATAAGAGTGTCCATGCAATACTTGGGACATCTGTATGCTAAAAAATTGTTCATTCTTTATGCAAAGTTCAAATTTAACCAAGCATCCTGTATCTTTATTTACTAAATCCTGCAATGCTAAGTGTATATCATGTTCCCGTGGAATATTTAATATTTGTCAACAAATTTTTAAAAAGCAGAACTGAGAACTTTCTAAATAGCAAGATTCCAAAATTGGAAATATAAGCTATAATATGCCCCGGGAAATGACTAGACATCTCTGGGTGGGACTGTTTCTCAGTGATTTTAACTTTGTTTCTATTTTCCAAAATTTCCAAGATGAACCTGTGTTTCTTTTACAAAGCACATAGTATTCCATAATAGCTAGCATATTTGAGCCATTATTATGTGCCAGGTGCTTCCCCTACATCATTTAATTCTTGCAGCATCCCTATGGGTAGGCACTGTTGTGATTCCCTTTGGGATCTGGAAAATTAAGTCACAGCTTAGTCAGTGGCAGGGCTGGGAGTCGGCTTTCCTGCAGCTTAACCCCAGAGCCCCCTTAACCTCTGTTCAGCTGCCCTGGCATGAAACCACTAGATTGTGGATCCTGGGCTCAGACAGTCTCTGCCCCTCGGGAGGTGTAGATGAGCCCTTTCAGTGTAAACTGAGGCTCGCTTCTGGCTACTGCATCTCGCACCTGAGCTCCCACTTTCTTTAAAAGGAGGAGACCACGGTCCCCAGTGCTTCCCCGTCCCTCAGCCACCTCTGGGGTTGGCAGTTTGTTCTGGGTGGGCAAGAACTTAATACGCATCCTCTGGAAAGGTCACCAAGCAGAGAGCCTGGGCTTGGGCCTCAGCTTTAACATGCACCCATTTGGGGCTGAGGGGTAGAGAGGCTTTCTACGCATCTCTCCCCCAGCTGCCCAGAGCAAACGTCAAAGTGTAGGGGTATTTCTGACACATGAAATTTTGTGCTTCCTTTCAGGTCCTTTTTGAAGATGCCTTCGATGTGGCAAGTTTCCTGGACAAAAGTGAGGCTCCAAGTACATCTAACTCCAGGTGAAGAAGGGGGTGTGAGACTGTGTGTGTATATGAGTTAGTATGTGTGTGCATGGGCACCCCTGTTGGGGTGTCTACGAGCCTCTCCCCCGCAGCCTTTCAGAAGGGAGCATAATTCAGTGGAAGTTCTTGGAAATCCACTTTTTTCTGTGATTCAAAGTCGGTCCTAGGATTGTGCCATTGCCCTGGGGATGATGTTGTCCGGGGCTTCTTCAGAGGAGCCAGTTCTCCCGTCGTGGCCCAGGGCTGAGACACACCAGGTTATCAACTCCAGGTGGCTTGTGCTGCACTGTTCCCCGGGGTGGGGTGGCCATGGGCAGGTTACAGCAGTCGGTCTGGTCCAAGAGGTGGGCGGGGGGCTCTGGGCCACAGAGAGCCGGGGGCCAACGTGGAAACAGGCCCGGTGCCCTGGGCTCTGAGTCGCACAAGGGGAGAAGCTGCTTTTCACAGTGCCTGATGGGAAGGATGTGGAAGGAGGGGAGGAGGGGATGGCTGACCCCTGAAGTGAGAAGAGCATCTTGGGGAGATGTTAAAACAAGAAGCAGCTTGTTTTTAAAAAAAAGAAAACAGGTGTGTTTTCTGAGAAAGAAAGTTTAGGATGGAAATTCCCTTGCTACTTTGAAAAGCTGTGGTCTTACAGCCCGAAGGCACAGGCCCTTTGCATAGCTGGCTAAAAAGAAGCAAGAAAATTTAGTTTTTCTGCCTTGGGAGTGAGGCTGACATTCATGTCCTGGGATCCCAAAGAACATCTCCATTCTCCCCGAGGCCTGTGACTATGGCCTGGAGCCCTGGCCGCCTGCAGGCAGATCCGAGGCCAGCATTTGCTCCTCTGCTCCCACCCCACTGCCCCCAGCCCAGCCAGACTTGCCCAGAATCTCAAAGCGCTTTTCCCTGGTGACTCAGGCTCTTCCCAGCTGTGTGTGGAGTCTGATTTGGCTGAAACTGGCTGGAGACAGATGCTCCTATTTCTGAGCTGGGCTTGGGATGATTTTGTTGAAAAGTGGCCAAAGTGTACTTGGAACTCCTCATTCTACTGATGGAACAAAAAACAGCCAATTAAAAAAATTTTTTTTCTGTTCTCCCTAGAAAAGGCAGGGGTTGCTGCCAGGGGTTCCCACGCTGACTGTGGGACCTCACTCCAGCAGGAAGTCAGCTGTCCAGGACTGATTCACGGTCCTGTTGGCAGGCTTCTCCCCTTGTCCCAGGAAGCAGCAGGAAAGGAACCTGCAAAGCAGCCTGTCCTCTGTGCCAGGCCCGTGTTCCGTGTAAGACCTCCTGAGTGGAGGCATCTCAAGGGGCTGATCTTTTTTTAAAAAATTATTTATTTATTTATTTATTTTTGGCTGTGTTGGGTCTTCGTTTCTGCGCGAGGGCTTTCTCTCGTTGCGGCAAGCGGGGGCCACTCTTCATCGCGGTGCGCGGGCCTCTTACTATCACGGCCTCTCTAGTTGCCAAGCACAGGCTCCAGACTGCGGCGCAGGCTCAGTAGTTGTGGCTCATGGGCCCGACTGCTCCGCGGCCTGTGGGATCCTCCCAGACCAGGGCTCGAACCCGTGTCCCCTGCATTGGCAGGCGGATTCTCAACCACTGCGCCACCAGGGAAGTCCAAGGGGCTGAGCTTGATCATACCCTGAGCCCCCCTCTCCCCGGAGGCTGGGCAACCACCGGTGGGAGCAGAGCCATGTGGCGTTGCTTGTACGAGCCTGACTCTGGGAGGAGAGGAATCTCGCTCCTTGTCCCACAGGCCACAGCTCAGAACACTAAGCTAGGCATGCGAGCCTGCCTCCCTGTAGTCTCGCTTTCCCATCAGGTTCCAGACATGATGTTGGAACTGGGGCCATGCAAACCTTCCACGGAGGGCTCGGCTGCGGGCTTCAAAGTGCTTGGCTCCCACTGTAATCCAGATATTTTAGTGGGTACAAACAGAGGTAAAACGTTAGGATTCTAAAGGTTTGCTGTTTCTTCCTCCTTTCCGCTGTCAGTTCCATGCCGGCTGTCTGCAACCCAGAAAATCGCGAGGAGAAGTTTCAGCTCTACATGCAGATCGTCAGTTTTTTTAAAGGCCTTTGCTGTGTTAACACTCAGCTCAAACAGGTAGGATGGAGCAGAGTACAGTGAGGCCTTGGCTCACCTCCCCCCGGAGGGCGAGAAGGGCTCTGGAGGGGAGACCCGGCTACAGACCCCCCAGCTCACACCACGGCGGGGGGACGTTCTTCCACGGGTGGCTGACTTCAGCCTAATGCCTCCTGTGAAACAGAGGATGTCCGGGGAAATGGAGGGGAAACAGAGGGATGCTCTTCAGGGTACGCCTGAGCCTGGGAGTCCCTTGACGCCGGGACCAGACCTCAGGGGCCTGGCCCTTCGCAGGGCCTACATGTTGTGTGACTCCTTGATGCCTTTCTAAGAGGCCAGACCATTTCGTCATCTTCGGAGACCCCGAGGTAATATTTGCTGCCAGCTTTTGAAGGATATTAATTTCTGCTTCCGAAAAGCTGACTGACTGTGCAGCCTGCGGGGACATGCACTGTGGGGGGTCTTGGTTAGAAGGTCCATTCCTGGAAGCTTCCACGGGGAGAGAGGGTTATGCCTGAGCTGCCAAGGGGACAGGCTCTTTCAGGTTCCTAGCCATGGATCTTCTCATGAATTTAGCAAAACTATAGCTGTTCCTTAAAAAAGGTAAGTGATAGTGATGAAAATGTCTCAAATAATTCGGACAGCTCTTCCACGGGGCCCTCTTCCCACTAACCCTTCATTTCCGTCTGCCGAGACCACTTTGAATCTCCACTTGGAGCCAGGGCCCTTCCCTGCGCTTTGCTCTCTGCCTTGGCCGCCGGCTCTGACCACCGTGTCCCTTTCTCTCGACACAGTGAAGTCAGTTCACTTTACCGAGGCTTTGAGAATGGATCGATGGGAGAGTCTTTGCTTTCCCTGCTTCCTTTCTCTACACATGGCAGGAAAGAAAGAACAGGCAGGGCTGGAGCACCCGTGGAAAGCAGAGGTACTCAGACTTGAATCGCCTTGGGAGCTCATTGGAAATGCAGACTCCTGAGGTCCCCACACCCAAGATTCCCATCCAGTGTTGCGAGACGCGGCCCCAGAAATCTGTATTTTGAACAGGCTGTTCAAGAGTGTCCTCGTGCAGGAGGCCTCAGGCTTTGGTAGATGGTTTGTAAAGAGGGCAACTGCATTCTCTTCCCCGTTTGTCCCCCGCTGTCAGCTTCATGGGAGGTGGTTGGATGAAACTTAATTAGTACCTGTATTGGTTTCCTAGGACTGACGTTACAAATCACCAGAAACTTGGTGGCTTAAAACAACAAAAATCTATTCTCTCTCAGCTCTGGAGGCCAGAAGGCCAAATCAAGGTGTTGGCAGGGCCATGCTCTCTCTGGAAGCTCTAGGGAAGGATTCTTCCTGGCCTTTTCCCAGCTCCCGGTGGCTCCCAGCAACCCTCGCCATCCCTTGACTTGTAGCGGCGTCACTGCAATCACTGCCTCCGTCTTCACGTGGCCTTCTGCTGTGTATCTCTCCGTCCCTCTCATCTTGTAAGGACACCAGCCGTTTGGATTGAGGGCACACCCTAAATCCAGATGATTTCAGCTTGACGTCCTTAGCTAATCTTACATCTGCACAGACTCTATTTCCCAAGAGGTTTCAGGAGGATATGAATTAGAGGGAACACTACTCAACACATTTCAGCAGCCAGTTCCAGCAAACACCTCTCACGGCCTAGTGCTTTCACAAGTCTGCAGCTTAAAAACGCCTCATCACCGTTTCCAGAGGCTTAAGGAAGTAGAACATTTGGAATGACGTTCAAGCACTCTGTGTGATAGAGACTCCGGCGTGCGGTTCCCTCCCAGGACGCGTGGCCTCCGGGCAACCACTGTGCTCCGACTGCCTCTTTTCTCAACCTTGGCCGTATCCTCACCCTGAACCGTGGGCCTGGGTGGTTTTCCTTCTACCAGCTGTTCCCCCTCTTGGATACCCTGGCTCTCGTGCGCCCCGCCCCCACCAGTAGAGCACAGCAGGGGAGGACCGTTCTGCAGAGCTGGAGAGGCTTCATCTGCAGAGTCACCCCCGCTCTGGCCGTCAGTCACCCTGGGGACCAGGTCCCACGTTCATAAGATGGTTGGCTGGAGTAGGGGTGCTTCCTGGGGCTCCGGGGGATCAACCCCTAACCGTCAGGGCTAACAAATTGCAGGGCTGATTTTCTGCTGGGGTGGGGAGAGGTAGGAAGAACACAAACCCAGGAACGTACGGTTAGGGGAAGAGGTAATGGGGAGTCAGAGAGGTTGGCCGGGGTCATTGTTAAGGGACTGAGAGACGCTTGCTAAGCAGACATAGCGC